>NW_026970148.1:0-300000 GCF_028390025.1 Pseudophryne corroboree | reverse complement strand
AAAAGCATGCTCCGAAATCAACTTTTTCATCTCAGGGATTCATTTTGGGATGGTAACTAAAGTTTAAAGCATAAATAGGGGCACTTTTAAAATTGTAATTTTTGACCAAAATCGATGGGTCTGTGGCTTAGGGAATTTCTCATATGCACAAAACTGTTAAAGCTCCTGTTCAAAAAGCATGCTCCGAAATCAACTTTTTTTCATCTCAGGGATTCATTTTGTGATGGTAACTAAAGTTTAAAGCAGAAATAGGGGCACTTTTAAAATTGTCATTTTTGACCAAAATCGATGGGTCCGTGGCTTAGGGAATTTCTCATATGCACAAAACTGTTGAAGCTCCTGTTCAAAAAGCATGCTCCGAAATCAACTTTTTTTCATCTCAGGGATTCATTTTGGGATGGTAACTAAAGTTTAACGCAGAAATAGGGGCACTTTTAAAATTGTCATTTTTGACCAAAATCGATGGGTCCGGGGCTTAGGGAATTTCTCATATGCCACAAAACCGTTGAAGCTCCTGTTCAAAAAGCATGCTCCGAAATCAACTTTTTTCATCTCAGGGATTCATTTTGGGATGGTAACTAAAGTTTAAAGCAGAAACAGGGGCACTTTAAAAATTTTCATTTTTGACCAAAATTGATGGGTCCGGGGCTTAGGGAATTTCTCATATGCCACAAAACCGTTGAAGCTCCTGTTCAAAAATCATGCTCCGAAAATAACTTTTTTTCATCTCAGGGATTCATTTTGGGATGGTAACTAAAGTTTAAAGCAGAAATAGGGGCACTTTTAAAATTTTTATTTATGACCAAAATTGATGGGTCCGGGGCTTAGGGAATTTCTCATATGTCACAAAACCGTTGAAGCTTCTGTTTAAAAATCATGCTCCGAAAATAACTTTTTTTCATCTCAGGGATTCATTTTGGGATGGTAACTAAAGTTTAAAGCAGAAATAGGGGCACTTTTAAAATTTTCATTTATGACCAAAATTGATGGGTCCGGGGCTTAGGGAATTTCTCATATGCACAAAACTGTTGAAGCTCCTGTTCAAAAAGCATGCTCCGAAATCAACTTTTTTTCATCTCAGGGATTCATTTTGGGATGGTAACTAAAGTTTAAAGCAGAAATAGGGGCACTTTTAAAATTGTAATTTTTGACCAAAATAGATGGGTCCGGGGCTTAGTGAATTTCTCATATGCCACAAAACCGTTGAAGCTCTTGTAAAAAAAATCATGCTCCGAAATCAACTTTTTTCATCTCAGGGATTCATTTTGGGATGGTAACTAAAGTTTAAAGCAGAAATAGGGGCACTTTTAAAATTTTCATTTTTGACCATAATCGATGGGTCTGGAGCTTAGGGAATTTCTCATATGCCACAAAACCGTTGAAGCTCCTGTTCAAAAATCATGCTCCGAAATAAACTTTTTTCATCTCAGGGATTCATTTTGGGATGGTAACTAAAGTTTAAAGCAGAAATAGGGGCACTTTTAAAATTGTCATTTTTCACCAAAATCGATGGGTCCGGGGCTTAGGGAATTTCTTATATGCACAAAACTGTTGAAGCTCCTGTTCAAAAAGCATGCTCCGAAATCAACTTTTTTCATCTCAGGGATTCATTTTGGGATGGTAACTAAAGTTTAAAGCAGAAATAGGGGCACTTTTAAAATTGTCATATTTGACCAAAATCGATGGGTCCGGGGCTTAGGGAATTTCTCATATGCCACAAAACCGTTGAAGCTCCTGTTCAAAAATCATGCTCCGAAATCAACTTTTTTCATCTCAGGGATTCATTTTGGGATGGTAACTAAAGTTTAAAGCAGAAATAGGGGCACTTTTAAAATTTTCATTTATGACCAAAATTGATGGGTCCGGGGCTTAGGGAATTTCTCATATGCCACAAAACCGTTGAAGCTCCTGTTCAAAAATCATGCTCCGAAATCAACTTTTTTCATCTCAGGGATTCATTTTGGGATGGTAACTAAAGTTTAAAGCAGAAACAGGGGCACTTTTAAAATTTTCATTTTTGACCAAAATCGATGGGTCTGGGGCTTAGGGAATTTCTCATATGCAACAATACCGTTGAAGCTCCTGTTCAAAAATCATGCTCCGAAAATAACTTTTTTTCATCTCAGGGATTCATTTTGGGATGGTAACTAAAGTTTAAAGCAGAAATAGGGGCACTTTTAAAATTTTCATTGTTGACCATAATCGATGGGTCTGGAGCTTAGGGAATTTCTCATATGCCACAAAACCGTTGAAGCTCCTGTTCAAAAATCATGCTCCGAAATCAACTTTTTTCATCTCAGGGATTCATTTTGGGATGGTAACTAAAGTTTAAAACAGAAATAGGGGCACTTTTAAAATTGTCATATTTGACCAAAATCGATGGGTCCGGGGCTTAGGGAATTTCTCATATGCCACAAAACCGTTGAAGCTCCTGTTCAAAACTCATGCTCCGAAATCAACTTTTTTCATCTCAGGGATTCATTTTGGGATGGTAACTAAAGTTTAAAGCAGAAATAGGGGCACTTTTAAAATTTTCATTTATGACCAAAATTGATGGGTCCGGGGCTTAGGGAATTTCTCATATGCCACAAAACCGTTGAAGCTCCTGTTCAAAAAGCATGCTCCGAAATCAACTTTTTCATCTCAGGGATTCATTTTGGGATGGTAACTAAAGTTTAAAGCATAAATAGGGGCACTTTTAAAATTGTAATTTTTGACCAAAATCGATGGGTCCGTGGCTTAGGGAATTTCTCATATGCACAAAACTGTTAAAGCTCCTGTTCAAAAAGCATGCTCCGAAATCAACTTTTTTCATCTCAGGGATTCATTTTGGGATGGTAACTAAAGTTTAAAGCAGAAATAGGGGCACTTTTAAAATTGTCATTTTTGACCAAAATCGATGGGTCCGTGGCTTAGGGAATTTCTCATATGCACAAAACTGTTGAAGCTCCTGTTCAAAAAGCATGCTCCGAAATCAACTTTTTTTCATCTCAGGGATTCATTTTGGGATGGTAACTAAAGTTTAACGCAGAAATAGGGGCACTTTTAAAATTGTCATTTTTGACCAAAATCGATGGGTCCGGGGCTTAGGGAATTTCTCATATGCCACAAAACCGTTGAAGCTCCTGTTCAAAAAGCATGCTCCGAAATCAACTTTTTTCATCTCAGGGATTCATTTTGGGATGGTAACTAAAGTTTAAAGCAGAAATAGGGGCACTTTTAAAATTGTAATTTTTGACCAAAATAGATGGGTCCGGGGCTTAGGGAATTTCTCATATGCCACAAAACCGTTGAAGCTCTTGTAAAAAAAATCATGCTCCGAAATCAACTTTTTTCATCTCAGGGATTCATTTTGGGATGGTAACTAAAGTTTAAAGCAGAAATAGGGGCACTTTTAAAATTTTCATTTTTGACCATAATCGATGGGTCTGGAGCTTAGGGAATTTCTCATATGCCACAAAACCGTTGAAGCTCCTGTTCAAAAATCATGCTCCGAAATAAACTTTTTTCATCTCAGGGATTCATTTTGGGATGGTAACTAAAGCTTAAAGCAGAAATAGGGGCACTTTTAAAATTGTCATTTTTCACCAAAATCGATGGGTCCGGGGCTTAGGGAATTTCTTATATGCACAAAACTGTTGAAGCTCCTGTTCAAAAAGCATGCTCCGAAATCAACTTTTTTCATCTCAGGGATTCATTTTGGGATGGTAACTAAAGTTTAAAGCAGAAATAGGGGCACTTTTAAAATTGTCATATTTGACCAAAATCGATGGGTCCGGGGCTTAGGGAATTTCTCATATGCCACAAAACCGTTGAAGCTCCTGTTCAAAAATCATGCTCCGAAATCAACTTTTTTCATCTCAGGGATTCATTTTGGGATGGTAACTAAAGTTTAAAGCAGAAATAGGGGCACTTTTAAAATTTTCATTTATGACCAAAATTGATGGGTCCGGGGCTTAGGGAATTTCTCATATGCCACAAAACCGTTGAAGCTCCTGTTCAAAAAGCATGCTCCGAAATCAACTTTTTTCATCTCAGGGATTCATTTTGGGATGGTAACTAAAGTTTAAAGCAGAAACAGGGGCACTTTTAAAATTTTCATTTTTGACCAAAATCGATGGGTCTGGGGCTTAGGGAATTTCTCATATGCAACAATACCGTTGAAGCTCCTGTTCAAAAATCATGCTCCGAAAATAACTTTTTTTCATCTCAGGGATTCATTTTGGGATGGTAACTAAAGTTTAAAGCAGAAATAGGGGCACTTTTAAAATTTTCATTGTTGACCATAATCGATGGGTCTGGAGCTTAGGGAATTTCTCATATGCCACAAAACCGTTGAAGCTCCTGTTCAAAAATCATGCTCCGAAATCAACTTTTTTCATCTCAGGGATTCATTTTGGGATGGTAACTAAAGTTTAAAACAGAAATAGGGGCACTTTTAAAATTGTCATATTTGACCAAAATCGATGGGTCCGGGGCTTAGGGAATTTCTCATATGCCACAAAACCGTTGAAGCTCCTGTTCAAAACTCATGCTCCGAAATCAACTTTTTTCATCTCAGGGATTCATTTTGGGATGGTAACTAAAGTTTAAAGCAGAAATAGGGGCACTTTTAAAATTTTCATTTATGACCAAAATTGATGGGTCCGGGGCTTAGGGAATTTCTCATATGCCACAAAACCGTTGAAGCTCCTGTTCAAAAAGCATGCTCCGAAATCAACTTTTTCATCTCAGGGATTCATTTTGGGATGGTAACTAAAGTTTAAAGCATAAATAGGGGCACTTTTAAAATTGTAATTTTTGACCAAAATCGATGGGTCCGTGGCTTAGGGAATTTCTCATATGCACAAAACTGTTAAAGCTCCTGTTCAAAAAGCATGCTCCGAAATCAACTTTTTTCATCTCAGGGATTCATTTTGGGATGGTAACTAAAGTTTAAAGCAGAAATAGGGGCACTTTTAAAATTGTCATTTTTCACCAAAATCGATGGGTCCGGGGCTTAGGGAATTTCTCATATGCACAAAACTGTTGAAGCTCCTGTTCAAAAAGCATGCTCCAAAATCAACTTTTTTCATCTCAGGGATTCATTTTGGGATGGTAACTAAAGTTTAAAGCAGAAATAGGGGCACTTTTAAAATTGTCATATTTGACCAAAATCGATGGGTCCGGGGCTTAGGGAATTTCTCATATGCCACAAAACCGTTGAAGTTCCTGTTCAAAAATCATGCTCCGAAATCAACTTTTTTCATCTCAGGGATTCATTTTGGGATGGTAACTAAAGTTTAAAGCAGAAATAGGGGCACTTTTAAAATGGTAATTTTTGACCAAAATCAATGGGTATGGGGCTTAGGGAATTTCTCACATGCAACAAAACCGTTGAAGCTCCTGTTCGAAAATCATGCTCCGAAAATAACTTTTTTTCATCTCAGGGATTCATTTTGGGATGGCAACTAAAGTTTAAAGCAGAAATAGGGGCACTTTTAAAATTGTCATTTTTGACCAAAATCGATGGGTCCGGGGCTTAGGGAATTTCTCATATGCCACAAAACTGTTGAAGCTCCTGTTCAAAAAGCATGCTCCGAAATCAACTTTTTTCATCTCAGGGATTCATTTTGGGATGGTAACTAAAGTTTAAAGCAGAAACAGGGGCACTTTTAAAATTTTCATTTTTGACCAAAATCGATGGGTCTGGGGCTTAGGGAATTTCTCATATGCAACAATACCGTTGAAGCTCCTGTTCAAAAATCATGCTCCGAAAATAACTTTTTTTCATCTCAGGGATTCATTTTGGGATGGTAACTAAAGTTTAAAGCAGAAATAGGGGCACTTTTAAAATTTTCATTTATGACCAAAATTGATGGGTCCGGGGCTTAGGGAATTTCTCATATGCCACAAAACCGTTGAAGCTCCTGTTCAAAAAGCATGCTCCGAAATCAACTTTTTCATCTCAGGGATTCATTTTGGGATGGTAACTAAAGTTTAAAGCAGAAATAGGGGCACTTTTAAAATTGTCATATTTGACCAAAATCGATGGGTCCGGGGCTTAGGGAATTTCTCATATGCCACAAAACCGTTGAAGCTCCTGTTCAAAAATCATGCTCCGAAATCAACTTTTTTCATCTCAGGGATTCATTTTGGGATGGTAACTAAAGTTTAAAGCAGAAATAGGGGCACTTTTAAAATGGTAATTTTTGACCAAAATCAATGGGTCCGGGGCTTAGGGAATTTCTCATATGCAACAAAACCGTTGAAGCTCCTGTTCGAAAATCATGCTCCGAAAATAACTTTTTTTCATCTCAGGGATTCATTTTGGGATGGTAACTAAAGTTTAAAGCAGAAATAGGGGCACTTTTAAAATTTTCATTTATGACCAAAATTGATGGGTCCGGGGCTTAGGGAATTTCTCATATGCCACAAAACCGTTGAAGCTCCTGTTCAAAAAGCATGCTCCGAAATCAACTTTTTCATCTCAGGGATTCATTTTGGGATGGTTACTAAAGTTTAAAGCATAAATAGGGGCACTTTTAAAATTGTAATTTTTGACCAAAATCGATGGGTCCGTGGCTTAGGGAATTTCTCATATGCACAAAACTGTTAAAGCTCCTGTTCAAAAAGCATGCTCCGAAATCAACTTTTTTCATCTCAGGGATTCATTTTGGGATGGTAACTAAAGTTTAAAGCAGAAATAGGGGCACTTTTAAAATTGTCATTTTTGACCAAAATCGATGGGTCCGTGGCTTAGGGAATTTCTCATATGCACAAAACTGTTGAAGCTCCTGTTCAAAAAGCATGCTCCGAAATCAACTTTTTTTCATCTCAGGGATTCATTTTGGGATGGTAACTAAAGTTTAACGCAGAAATAGGGGCACTTTTAAAATTGTCATTTTTGACCAAAATTGATGGGTCCGGGGCTTAGGGAATTTCTCATATGCCACAAAACCGTTGAAGCTCCTGTTCAAAAAGCATGCTCCGAAATCAACTTTTTTCAGCTCAGGGATTCATTTTGGGATGGTAACTAAAGTTTAAAGCAGAAACAGGGGCACTTTTAAAATTTTCATTTTTGACCAAAATCGATGGGTCTGGGGCTTAGGGAATTTCTCATATGCAACAATACCGTTGAAACTCCTGTTCAAAAATCATGCTCCGAAAATAACTTTTTTTCATCTCAGGGATTCATTTTGGGATGGTAACTAAAGTTTAAAGCAGAAATAGGGGCACTTTTAAAATTTTCATTTTTGACCATAATCGATGGGTCTGGAGCTTAGGGAATTTCTCATATGCCACAAAACCGTTGAAGCTCCTGTTCAAAAAGCATGCTCCGAAATCAACTTTTTTCATCTCAGGGATTCATTTTGGGATGGTAACTAAAGTTTAAAGCAGAAATAGGGGCACTTTTAAAATTTTCATTTTTGACCATAATCGATGGGTCCGGGGCTTAGGGAATTTCTCATATGCACAAAACTGTTGAAGCTCCTGTTCAAAAAGCATGCTCCGAAATCAACTTTTTTCATCTCAGGGATTCATTTTGGGATGGTAACTAAAGTTTAAAGCAGAAATAGGGGCACTTTTAAAATGGTCATTTTTGACCAAAATCGATTGGTCTGGGGCTTAGGGAATTTCTCATATGCAACAAAACCGTTGAAGCTCCTGTTCAAAAATCATGCTCCGAAAATAACTTTTTTTCATCTCAGGGATTCATTTTGGGATGGTAACTAAAGTTTAAAGCAGAAATAGGGGCACTTTTAAAATTTTCATTTATGACCAAAATTGATGGGTCCGGGGCTTAGGGAATTTCTCATATGCCACAAAACCGTTGAAGCTCCTGTTCAAAAAGCATGCTCCGAAATCAACTTTTTCATCTCAGGGATTCATTTTGTGATGGTAACTAAAGTTTAAAGCATAAATAGGGGCACTTTTAAAATTGTAATTTTTGACCAAAATCGATGGGTCCGTGGCTTAGAGAATTTCTCATATGCACAAAACTGTTGAAGCTCCTGTTCAAAAAGCATGCTCCGAAATCAACTTTTTTCATCTCAGGGATTCATTTTGGGATGGTAACTAAAGTTTAAAGCAGAAATAGGGGCACTTTTAAAATTGTAATTTTTGACCAAAATCGATTGGTCCGTGGCTTAGGGAATTTCTCATATGCACAAAACTGTTGAAGCTCCTGTTCAAAAAGCATGCTCCGAAATCAACTTTTTTTCATCTCAGGGATTCATTTTGGGATGGAAACTAAAGTTTAAAGCAGAAATAGGGGCACTTTTAAAATTGTCATTTTTGACCAAAATCGATGGGTCCGGGGCTTAGGGAATTTCTCATATGCCACAAAACCGTTGAAGCTCCTGTTCAAAAAGCATGCTCCGAAATCAACTTTTTTCATCTCAGGGATTCATTTTGGGATGGTAACTAAAGTTTAAAGCAGAAACAGGGGCACTTTTAAAATTTTCATTTTTGACCAAAATCGATGGGTCTGGGGCTTAGGGAATTTCTCATATGCAACAATACCGTTGAAGCTCCTGTTCAAAAATCATGCTCCGAAAATAACTTTTTTTCATCTCAGGGATTCATTTTGGGATGGTAACTAAAGTTTAAAGCAGAAATAGGGGCACTTTTAAAATTTTCATTTATGACCAAAATTGATGGGTCCGGGGCTTAGGGAATTTCTCATATGCCACAAAACCGTTGAAGCTCCTGTTCAAAAAGCATGCTCCGAAATCAACTTTTTTCATCTCAGGGATTCATTTTGGGATGGTAACTAAAGTTTAAAGCAGAAACAGGGGCACTTTTAAAATTTTAATTTTTGACCAAAATTGATGGGTCTGGGGCTTAGGGAATTTCTCATATGCCACAAAACCGTTGAAGCTCCTGTTCAAAAATCATGCTCCGAAATCAACTTTTTTCATCTCAGGGATTCATTTTGGGATGGTAACTAAAGTTTAAAGCAGAAATAGGGGCACTTTTAAAATTGTCATTTTTCACCAAAATCGATGGGTCCGTGGCTTAGGGAATTTCTCATATGCACAAAACTGTTGAAGCTCCTGTTCAAAAAGCATGCTCCGAAATCAACTTTTTTCATCTCAGGGATTCATTTTGGGATGGTAACTAAAGTTTAAAGCAGAAACAGGGGCACTTTTAAAATTTTAATTTTTGACCAAAATTGATGGGTCTGGGGCTTAGGGAATTTCTCATATGCCACAAAACCGTTGAAGCTCCTGTTCAAAAATCATGCTCCGAAATCAACTTTTTTCATCTCAGGGATTCATTTTGGGATTGTAACTAAAGTTTAAAGCAGAAATAGGGGCACTTTTAAAATTGTCATTTTTCACCAAAATCGATGGGTCCGGGGCTTAGGGAATTTCTCATATGCCACAAAACCGTTGAAGCTCCTGTTCAAAAAGCATGCTCCGAAATCAACTTTTTCATCTCAGTGATTCATTTTGGGATGGTAACTAAAGTTTAAAGCATAAATAGGGGCACTTTTAAAATTGTAATTTTTGACCAAAATCGATGGGTCTGGGGCTTAGGGAATTTCTCATATGCAACAATACCGTTGAAGCTCCTGTTCAAAAATCATGCTCCGAAAATAACTTTTTTTCATCTCAGGGATTCATTTTGGGATGGTAACTAAAGTTTAAAACAGAAATAGGGGCACTTTTAAAATTTTCATTTATGACCAAAATTGATGGGTCCGGGGCTTAGGGAATTTCTCATATGCCACAAAACCGTTGAAGCTCCTGTTCAAAAAGCATGCTCCGAAATCAACTTTTTCATCTCAGGGATTCATTTTGGGATGGTAACTAAAGTTTAAAGCATAAATAGGGGCACTTTTAAAATTGTAATTTTTGACCAAAATCAATGGGTCCGTGGCTTAGGGAATTTCTCATATGCACAAAACTGTTAAAGCTCCTGTTCAAAAAGCATGCTCCGAAATCAACTTTTTTCATCTCAGGGATTCATTTTGGGATGGTAACTAAAGTTTAAAGCAGAAATAGGGGCACTTTTAAAATTGTCATTTTTGACCAAAATTGATGGGTCCGTGGCTTAGGGAATTTCTCATATGCACAAAACTGTTGAAGCTCCTGTTCAAAAATCATGCTCCGAAATCAACTTTTTTTCATCTCAGGGATTCATTTTGGGATGGTAACTAAAGTTTTACGCAGAAATAGGGGCACTTTTAAAATTGTCATTTTTGACCAAAATCGATGGGTCCGGGGCTTAGGGAATTTCTCATATGCCACAAAACCGTTGAAGCTCCTGTTCAAAAAGCATGCTCCGAAATCAACTTTTTTCATCTCAGGGATTCATTTTGGGATGGTAACTAAAGTTTAAAGCAGAAACAGGGGCACTTTTAAAATTTTCATTTTTGACCAAAATCGATGGGTCTGGGGCTTAGGGAATTTCTCATATGCAACAATACCGTTGAAACTCCTGTTCAAAAATCATGCTCCGAAAATAACTTTTTTTCATCTCAGGGATTCATTTTGGGATGGTAACTAAAGTTTAAAGCAGAAATAGGGGCACTTTTAAAATTTTCATTTTTGACCATAATCGATGGGTCTGGAGCTTAGGGAATTTCTCATATGCCACAAAACCGTTGAAGCTCCTGTTCAAAAATCATGCTCCGAAATCAACTTTTTTCATCTCAGGGATTCATTTTGGGATGGTAACTAAAGTTTAAAGCAGAAATAGTGGCACTTTTAAAATTGTCATTTTTCACCAAAATCGATGGGTCCGGGACTTAGGGAATTTCTCATATGCACAAAACTGTTGAAGCTCCTGTTCAAAAAGCATGCTCCGAAATCAACTTTTTTCATCTCAGGGATTCATTTTGGGATGGTAACTAAAGTTTACAGCAGAAATAGGGGCACTTTTAAAATTGTCATATTTGACCAAAATCGATGGGTCCGGGCTTAGGGAATTTCTCATATGCCACAAAACCGTTGAAGCTCCTGTTCAAAAAGCATGCTCCGAAATCAACTTTTTCATCTCAGGGATTCATTTTGTGATGGTAACTAAAGTTTAAAGCATAAATAGGGGCACTTTTAAAATTGTAATTTTTGACCAAAATCGATGGGTCCGTGGCTTAGGGAATTTCTCATATGCACAAAACTGTTGAAGCTCCTGTTCAAAAAGCATGCTCCGAAATCAACTTTTTTCATCTCAGGGATTCATTTTGGGATGGTAACTAAAGTTTAAAGCAGAAATAGGGGCACTTTTAAAATTGTCATTTTTGACCAAAATCGATTGGTCCGTGGCTTAGGGAATTCCTCATATGCACAAAACTGTTGAATCTCCTGTTCAAAAAGCATGCTCCGAAATCAACTTTTTTTCATCTCAGGGATTTATTTTGGGATGGCAACTAAAGTTTAAAGCAGAAATAGGGGCACTTTTAAAATTGTCATTTTTGACCAAAATCGATGGGTCCGGGGCTTAGGGAATTTCTCATATGCCACAAAACCGTTGAAGCTCCTGTTCAAAAAGCATGCTCCGAAATCAACTTTTTTCATCTCAGGGATTCATTTTGGGATGGTAACTAAAGTTTAAAGCAGAAACAGGGGCACTTTTAAAATTTTCATTTTTGACCAAAATCGATGGGTTTGGGGCTTAGGGAATTTCTCATATGCAACAATACCGTTGAAGCTCCTGTTCAAAAATCATGCTCCGAAAATAACTTTTTTTCATCTCAGGGATTCATTTTGGGATGGTAACTAAAGTTTAAAGCAGAAATAGGGGCACTTTTAAAATTTTCATTTATGACCAAAATTGATGGGTCCGGGGCTTAGGGAATTTCTCATATGCCACAAAACCGTTGAAGCTCCTGTTCAAAAAGCATGCTCCGAAATCAACTTTTTTCATCTCAGGGATTCATTTTGGGATGGTAACTAAAGATTGAAGCATAAATAGGGGCACTTTTAAAATTGTCATTTTTGACCAAAATCAATGGGTCCGTGGCTTAGGGAATTTCTCATATGCCACAAAACCGTTGAAGCTCCTGTTCAAAAATCATGCTCCGAAATCAACTTTTATCATCTCAGGGATTCATTTTGGGATGGTAACTAAAGTTTAAAGCAGAAATAGGGGCACTTTTAAAATTTTCATTTTTGACCATAATCGATGGGTCTGGAGCTTAGGGAATTTCTCATATGCCACAAAACCGTTGAAGCTCCTGTTCAAAAAGCATGCTCCGAAATCAACTTTTTTCATCTCAGGGATTCATTTTGGGATGGTAACTAAAGTTTAAAGCATAAATAGGGGCACTTTTAAAATTATAATTTTTGACCAAAATCGATGGGTCCGTGGCTTAGGGAATTTCTCATATGCACAAAACTGTTGAAGGTCCTGTTCAAAAAGCATGCTCCGAAATCAACTTTTTTCATCTCAGGGATTCATTTTGGGATGGTAACTAAAGTTTAAAGCAGAAATAGGGGCATTTTTAAAATTGTCATTTTTGACCAAAATCGATGGGTCCGTGGCTTAGGGAATTTCTCATATGCACAAAACTGTTGAAGCTCCTGTTCAAAAAGCATGCTCCGAAATCAATTTTTTTCATCTCAGGGATTCATTTTGGGATGGTAACTAAAGTTTAAAGCAGAAATAGGGGCACTTTTAAAATGGTAATTTTTGACCAAAATCGATGGGTCCGGGGCTTAGGGAATTTCTCATATGCCACAAAACCGTTGAAGCTCCTGTTCAAAAAGCATGCTCCGAAATCAACTTTTTTCATCTCAGGGATTCATTTTGGGATGGTAACTAAAGTTTAAAGCATAAATAGGGGCACTTTTAAAATTATAATTTTTGACCAAAATCGATGGGTCCGTGGCTTAGGGAATTTCTCATATGCACAAAACTGTTGAAGGTCCTGTTCAAAAAGCATGCTCCGAAATCAACTTTTTTCATCTCAGGGATTCATTTTGGGATGGTAACTAAAGTTTAAAGCAGAAATAGGGGCATTTTTAAAATTGTCATTTTTGACCAAAATCGATGGGTCTGGGGCTTAGGGAATTTCTCATATGCCACAAAACCGTTGAAGCTCCTGTTCAAAAAGCATGCTCCGAAATCAATTTTTTTCATCTCAGGGATTCATTTTGGGATGTTAACTAAAGATTGAAGCATAAATAGGGGCACTTTTAAAATTGTCATTTTTGACCAAAATCAATGGGTCCGTGGCTTAGGGAATTTCTCATATGCCACAAAACCGTTGAAGCTCCTGTTCAAAAATCATGCTCCGAAATCAACTTTTATCATCTCAGGGATTCATTTTGGGATGGTAACTAAAGTTTAAAGCAGAAATAGGGGCACTTTTAAAATTTTCATTTTTGACCATAATCGATGGGTCTGGAGCTTAGGGAATTTCTCATATGCCACAAAACCGTTGAAGCTCCTGTTCAAAAAGCATGCTCCGAAATCAACTTTTTTCATCCCAGGGATTCATTTTGGGATGGTAACTAAAGTTTAAAGCATAAATAGGGGCACTTTTAAAATTGTCATATTTGACCAAAATCGATGGGTCCGGGGCTTAGGGAATTTCTCATATGCACAAAACCGTTGAAGCTCCTGTTCAAAAATCATGCTCCGAAATCAACTTTTTTCATCTCAGGGATTCATTTTGGGATGGTAACTAAAGTTTAAAGCAGAAATAGGGGCACTTTTAAAATTGTCATTTTTCACCAAAATCGATGGGTCCGGGGCTTAGGGAATTTCTCATATGCCACAAAACCGTTGAAGCTCCTGTTCAAAAATCATGCTCCGAAATCAACTTTTTTCATCTCAGGGATTCATTTTGGGATGGTAACTAAAGTTTAAAGCAGAAATAGGGGCACTTTTAAAATGGTAATTTTTGACCAAAATCGATGGGTCCGGGGCTTAGGGAATTTCTCATATGCAACAAAACCGTTGAAGCTCCTGTTCGAAAATCATGCTCCGAAAATAACTTTTTTTCATCTCAGGGATTCATTTTGGGATGGTAACTAAAGTTTAAAGCAGAAATAGGGGCACTTTTAAAATTTTCATTTATGACCAAAATTGATGGGTCCGGGGCTTAGGGAATTTCTCATATGCCACAAAACCGTTGAAGCTCCTGTTCAAAAAGCATGCTCCGAAATCAACTTTTTTCATCTCAGGGATTCATTTTGGGATGGTAACTAAAGTTTAAAGCATAAATAGGGGCACTTTTAAAATTGTAATTTTTGACCAAAATCGATGGGTCCATGGCTTAGAGAATTTCTCATATGCACAAAACTGTTGAAGCTCCTGTTCAAAAAGCATGCTCCGAAATCAACTTTTTTCATCTCAGGGATTCATTTTGGGATGGTAACTAAAGTTTAAAGCAGAAATAGGGGCACTTTTAAAATTGTAATTTTTGACCAAAATCGATTGGTCCGTGGCTTAGGGAATTTCTCATATGCACAAAACTGTTGAAGCTCCTGTTCAAAAAGCATGCTCCGAAATCAACTTTTTTTCATCTCAGGGATTCATTTTGGGATGGAAACTAAAGTTTAAAGCAGAAATAGGGGCACTTTTAAAATTGTCATTTTTGACCAAAATCGATGGGTCCGGGGCTTAGGGAATTTCTCATATGCCACAAAACCGTTGAAGCTCCTGTTCAAAAAGCATGCTCCGAAATCAACTTTTTTCATCTCAGGGATTCATTTTGGGATGGTAACTAAAGTTTAAAGCAGAAACAGGGGCACTTTTAAAATTTTCATTTTTGACCAAAATCGATGGGTCTGGGGCTTAGGGAATTTCTCATATGCAACAATACCGTTGAAGCTCCTGTTCAAAAATCATGCTCCGAAAATAACTTTTTTTCATCTCAGGGATTCATTTTGGGATGGTAACTAAAGTTTAAAGCAGAAATAGGGGCACTTTTAAAATTTTCATTTATGACCAAAATTGATGGGTCCGGGGCTTAGGGAATTTCTCATATGCCACAAAACCGTTGAAGCTCCTGTTCAAAAAGCATGCTCCGAAATCAACTTTTTTCATCTCAGGGATTCATTTTGGGATGGTAACTAAAGTTTAAAGCAGAAACAGGGGCACTTTTAAAATTTTAATTTTTGACCAAAATTGATGGGTCTGGGGCTTAGGGAATTTCTCATATGCCACAAAACCGTTGAAGCTCCTGTTCAAAAATCATGCTCCGAAATCAACTTTTTTCATCTCAGGGATTCATTTTGGGATGGTAACTAAAGTTTAAAGCAGAAATAGGGGCACTTTTAAAATTGTCATTTTTCACCAAAATCGATGGGTCCGTGGCTTAGGGAATTTCTCATATGCACAAAACTGTTGAAGCTCCTGTTCAAAAAGCATGCTCCGAAATCAACTTTTTTCATCTCAGGGATTCATTTTGGGATGGTAACTAAAGTTTAAAGCAGAAACAGGGGCACTTTTAAAATTTTAATTTTTGACCAAAATTGATGGGTCTGGGGCTTAGGGAATTTCTCATATGCCACAAAACCGTTGAAGCTCCTGTTCAAAAATCATGCTCCGAAATCAACTTTTTTCATCTCAGGGATTCATTTTGGGATTGTAACTAAAGTTTAAAGCAGAAATAGGGGCACTTTTAAAATTGTCATTTTTCACCAAAATCGATGGGTCCGGGGCTTAGGGAATTTCTCATATGCCACAAAACCGTTGAAGCTCCTGTTCAAAAAGCATGCTCCGAAATCAACTTTTTCATCTCAGTGATTCATTTTGGGATGGTAACTAAAGTTTAAAGCATAAATAGGGGCACTTTTAAAATTGTAATTTTTGACCAAAATCGATGGGTCTGGGGCTTAGGGAATTTCTCATATGCAACAATACCGTTGAAGCTCCTGTTCAAAAATCATGCTCCGAAAATAACTTTTTTTCATCTCAGGGATTCATTTTGGGATGGTAACTAAAGTTTAAAACAGAAATAGGGGCACTTTTAAAATTTTCATTTATGACCAAAATTGATGGGTCCGGGGCTTAGGGAATTTCTCATATGCCACAAAACCGTTGAAGCTCCTGTTCAAAAAGCATGCTCCGAAATCAACTTTTTCATCTCAGGGATTCATTTTGGGATGGTAACTAAAGTTTAAAGCATAAATAGGGGCACTTTTAAAATTGTAATTTTTGACCAAAATCAATGGGTCCGTGGCTTAGGGAATTTCTCATATGCACAAAACTGTTAAAGCTCCTGTTCAAAAAGCATGCTCCGAAATCAACTTTTTTCATCTCAGGGATTCATTTTGGGATGGTAACTAAAGTTTTACGCAGAAATAGGGGCACTTTTAAAATTGTCATTTTTGACCAAAATCGATGGGTCCGGGGCTTAGGGAATTTCTCATATGCCACAAAACCGTTGAAGCTCCTGTTCAAAAAGCATGCTCCGAAATCAACTTTTTTCATCTCAGGGATTCATTTTGGGATGGTAACTAAAGTTTAAAGCAGAAACAGGGGCACTTTTAAAATTTTCATTTTTGACCAAAATCGATGGGTCTGGGGCTTAGGGAATTTCTCATATGCAACAATACCGTTGAAACTCCTGTTCAAAAATCATGCTCCGAAAATAACTTTTTTTCATCTCAGGGATTCATTTTGGGATGGTAACTAAAGTTTAAAGCAGAAATAGGGGCACTTTTAAAATTTTCATTTTTGACCATAATCGATGGGTCTGGAGCTTAGGGAATTTCTCATATGCCACAAAACCGTTGAAGCTCCTGTTCAAAAATCATGCTCCGAAATCAACTTTTTTCATCTCAGGGATTCATTTTGGGATGGTAACTAAAGTTTAAAGCAGAAATAGTGGCACTTTTAAAATTGTCATTTTTCACCAAAATCGATGGGTCCGGGACTTAGGGAATTTCTCATATGCACAAAACTGTTGAAGCTCCTGTTCAAAAAGCATGCTCCGAAATCAACTTTTTTCATCTCAGGGATTCATTTTGGGATGGTAACTAAAGTTTACAGCAGAAATAGGGGCACTTTTAAAATTGTCATATTTGACCAAAATCGATGGGTCCGGGCTTAGGGAATTTCTCATATGCCACAAAACCGTTGAAGCTCCTGTTCAAAAAGCATGCTCCGAAATCAACTTTTTCATCTCAGGGATTCATTTTGTGATGGTAACTAAAGTTTAAAGCATAAATAGGGGCACTTTTAAAATTGTAATTTTTGACCAAAATCGATGGGTCCGTGGCTTAGGGAATTTCTCATATGCACAAAACTGTTGAAGCTCCTGTTCAAAAAGCATGCTCCGAAATCAACTTTTTTCATCTCAGGGATTCATTTTGGGATGGTAACTAAAGTTTAAAGCAGAAATAGGGGCACTTTTAAAATTGTCATTTTTGACCAAAATCGATTGGTCCGTGGCTTAGGGAATTCCTCATATGCACAAAACTGTTGAATCTCCTGTTCAAAAAGCATGCTCCGAAATCAACTTTTTTTCATCTCAGGGATTTATTTTGGGATGGCAACTAAAGTTTAAAGCAGAAATAGGGGCACTTTTAAAATTGTCATTTTTGACCAAAATCGATGGGTCCGGGGCTTAGGGAATTTCTCATATGCCACAAAACCGTTGAAGCTCCTGTTCAAAAAGCATGCTCCGAAATCAACTTTTTTCATCTCAGGGATTCATTTTGGGATGGTAACTAAAGTTTAAAGCAGAAACAGGGGCACTTTTAAAATTTTCATTTTTGACCAAAATCGATGGGTCTGGGGCTTAGGGAATTTCTCATATGCAACAATACCGTTGAAGCTCCTGTTCAAAAATCATGCTCCGAAAATAACTTTTTTTCATCTCAGGGATTCATTTTGGGATGGTAACTAAAGTTTAAAGCAGAAATAGGGGCACTTTTAAAATTTTCATTTATGACCAAAATTGATGGGTCCGGGGCTTAGGGAATTTCTCATATGCCACAAAACCGTTGAAGCTCCTGTTCAAAAAGCATGCTCCGAAATCAACTTTTTTCATCTCAGGGATTCATTTTGGGATGGTAACTAAAGATTGAAGCATAAATAGGGGCACTTTTAAAATTGTCATTTTTGACCAAAATCAATGGGTCCGTGGCTTAGGGAATTTCTCATATGCCACAAAACCGTTGAAGCTCCTGTTCAAAAATCATGCTCCGAAATCAACTTTTATCATCTCAGGGATTCATTTTGGGATGGTAACTAAAGTTTAAAGCAGAAATAGGGGCACTTTTAAAATTTTCATTTTTGACCATAATCGATGGGTCTGGAGCTTAGGGAATTTCTCATATGCCACAAAACCGTTGAAGCTCCTGTTCAAAAAGCATGCTCCGAAATCAACTTTTTTCATCTCAGGGATTCATTTTGGGATGGTAACTAAAGTTTAAAGCATAAATAGGGGCACTTTTAAAATTATAATTTTTGACCAAAATCGATGGGTCCGTGGCTTAGGGAATTTCTCATATGCACAAAACTGTTGAAGGTCCTGTTCAAAAAGCATGCTCCGAAATCAACTTTTTTCATCTCAGGGATTCATTTTGGGATGGTAACTAAAGTTTAAAGCAGAAATAGGGGCATTTTTAAAATTGTCATTTTTGACCAAAATCGATGGGTCCGTGGCTTAGGGAATTTCTCATATGCACAAAACTGTTGAAGCTCCTGTTCAAAAAGCATGCTCCGAAATCAACTTTTTTTCATCTCAGGGATTCATTTTGGGATGGTAACTAAAGTTTAACGCAGAAATAGGGGCACTTTTAAAATTGTCATTTTTGACCAAAATCGATGGGTCCGGGGCTTAGGGAATTTCTCATATGCCACAAAACCGTTGAAACTCCTGTTCAAAAAGCATGCTCCGAAATCAACTTTTTTCATCTCAGGGATTCATTTTGGGATGGTAACTAAAGTTTAAAGCATAAATAGGGGCACTTTTAAAATTGTAATTTTTGACCAAAATCGATGGGTCCGTGGCTTAGGGAATTTCTCATATGCACAAAACCGTTGAAGCTCCTGTTCAAAAAGCATGCTCCGAAATCAACTTTTTTCATCTCAGGGATTCATTTTGGGATGGTAACTAAAGTTTAAAGCAGAAACAGGGGCACTTTTAAAATTTTAATTTTTGACCAAAATCGATGGGTCTGGGGCTTAGGGAATTTCTCATATGCCACAAAACCGTTGAAGCTCCTGTTCAAAAAGCATGCTCCGAAATCAATTTTTTTCATCTCAGGGATTCATTTTGGGATGTTAACTAAAGATTGAAGCATAAATAGGGGCACTTTTAAAATTGTCATTTTTGACCAAAATCAATGGGTCCGTGGCTTAGGGAATTTCTCATATGCCACAAAACCGTTGAAGCTCCTGTTCAAAAATCATGCTCCGAAATCAACTTTTATCATCTCAGGGATTCATTTTGGGATGGTAACTAAAGTTTAAAGCAGAAATAGGGGCACTTTTAAAATTTTCATTTTTGACCATAATTGATGGGTCTGGAGCTTAGGGAATTTCTCATATGCCACAAAACCGTTGAAGCTCCTGTTCAAAAAGCATGCTCCGAAATCAACTTTTTTCATCCCAGGGATTCATTTTGGGATGGTAACTAAAGTTTAAAGCATAAATAGGGGCACTTTTAAAATTGTCATATTTGACCAAAATCGATGGGTCCGGGGCTTAGGGAATTTCTCATATGCACAAAACCGTTGAAGCTCCTGTTCAAAAATCATGCTCCGAAATCAACTTTTTTCATCTCAGGGATTCATTTTGGGATGGTAACTAAAGTTTAAAGCAGAAATAGGGGCACTTTTAAAATTGTCATTTTTCACCAAAATCGATGGGTCCGGGGCTTAGGGAATTTCTCATATGCCACAAAACCGTTGAAGCTCCTGTTCAAAAATCATGCTCCGAAATCAACTTTTTTCATCTCAGGGATTCATTTTGGGATGGTAACTAAAGTTTAAAGCAGAAATAGGGGCACTTTTAAAATGGTAATTTTTGACCAAAATCGATGGGTCCGGGGCTTAGGGAATTTCTCATATGCAACAAAACCGTTGAAGCTCCTGTTCGAAAATCATGCTCCGAAAATAACTTTTTTTCATCTCAGGGATTCATTTTGGGATGGTAACTAAAGTTTAAAGCAGAAATAGGGGCACTTTTAAAATTTTCATTTATGACCAAAATTGATGGGTCCGGGGCTTAGGGAATTTCTCATATGCCACAAAACCGTTGAAGCTCCTGTTCAAAAAGCATGCTCCGAAATCAACTTTTTTCATCTCAGGGATTCATTTTGGGATGGTAACTAAAGATTGAAGCATAAATAGGGGCACTTTTAAAATTGTCATTTTTGACCAAAATCAATGGGTCTGGAGCTTAGGGAATTTCTCATATGCCACAAAACCGTTGAAGCTCCTGTTCAAAAATCATGCTCCAAAATCAACTTTTTTCATCTCAGGGATTCATTTTGGGATGGTAACAAAAGTTTAAAGCAGATATATGGGCACTTTTAAAATTTTCATTTTTGACCAAAATCGATGGTTCCGGGGCTTAGGGAATTTCTCATATGCCCCAAAACCGTTGAAGCTCCTGTTCAAAAATCATGCTCCAAAATCAACTTTTTTCATCTCAGGGATTCATTTTGGGATGGTAACTAAAGTTTAAAGCATAAATAGGGGCACTTTTAAAATTGTAATTTTTGACCAAAATCGATGGGTCCGTGGCTTAGGGAATTTCTCATATGCACAAAACTGTTGAAGCTCCTGTTCAAAAAGCATGCTCCGAAATCAACTTTTTTCATCTCAGGGATTCATTTTGGGATGGTAACTAAAGTTTAAAGCTGAAATAGGGGCATTTTTAAAATTGTCATATTTGACCAAAATCGATGGGTCCGGGGCTTAGGGAATTTCTCATATGCCACAAAACCGTTGAAGCTCCTGTTCAAAAAGCATGCTCCGAAATCAACTTTTTTCATCTCAGGGATTCATTTTGGGATGGTAACTAAAGTTTAAAGCAGAAACAGGGGCACTTTTAAAATTTTAATTTTTGACCAAAATCGATGGGTCTGGGGCTTAGGGAATTTCTCATATGCCACAAAACCGTTGAAGCTCCTGTTCAAAAAGCATGCTCCGAAATCAATTTTTTTCATCTCAGGGATTCATTTTGGGATGTTAACTAAAGATTGAAGCATAAATAGGGGCACTTTTAAAATTGTCATTTTTGACCAAAATCAATGGGTCCGTGGCTTAGGGAATTTCTCATATGCCACAAAACCGTTGAAGCTCCTGTTCAAAAATCATGCTCCGAAATCAACTTTTATCATCTCAGGGATTCATTTTGGGATGGTAACTAAAGTTTAAAGCAGAAATAGGGGCACTTTTAAAATTTTAATTTTTGACCAAAATCGATGGGTCTGGGGCTTAGGGAATTTCTCATATGCCACAAAACCGTTGAAGCTCCTGTTCAAAAAGCATGCTCCGAAATCAATTTTTTTCATCTCAGGGATTCATTTTGGGATGTTAACTAAAGATTGAAGCATAAATAGGGGCACTTTTAAAATTGTCATTTTTGACCAAAATCAATGGGTCCGTGGCTTAGGGAATTTCTCATATGCCACAAAACCGTTGAAGCTCCTGTTCAAAAATCATGCTCCGAAATCAACTTTTATCATCTCAGGGATTCATTTTGGGATGGTAACTAAAGTTTAAAGCAGAAATAGGGGCACTTTTAAAATTTTCATTTTTGACCATAATCGATGGGTCTGGAGCTTAGGGAATTTCTCATATGCCACAAAACCGTTGAAGCTCCTGTTCAAAAAGCATGCTCCGAAATCAACTTTTTTCATCTCAGGGATTCATTTTGGGATGGTAACTAAAGTTTAAAGCATAAATAGGGGCACTTTTAAAATTATAATTTTTGACCAAAATCGATGGGTCCGTGGCTTAGGGAATTTCTCATATGCCACAAAACCGTTGAAGCTCCTGTTCAAAAAGCATGCTCCGAAATCAACTTTTTTCATCTCAGGGATTCATTTTGGGATGGTAACTAAAGTTTAAAGCATAAATAGGGGCACTTTTAAAATTGTAATTTTTGACCAAAATCAATGGGTCCGTGGCTTAGGGAATTTCTCATATGCACAAAACTGTTAAAGCTCCTGTTCAAAAAGCATGCTCCGAAATCAACTTTTTTCATCTCAGGGATTCATTTTGGGATGGTAACTAAAGTTTAAAGCAGAAATAGGGGCACTTTTAAAATTGTCATTTTTGACCAAAATTGATGGGTCCATGGCTTAGGGAATTTCTCATATGCACAAAACTGTTTAAGCTCCTGTTCAAAAAGCATGCTCCGAAATCAACTTTTTTTCATCTCAGGGATTCATTTTGGGATGGTAACTAAAGTTTTACGCAGAAATAGGGGCACTTTTAAAATTGTAATTTTTGACCAAAATCGATGGGTCCGGGGCTTAGGGAATTTCTCATATGCCACAAAACCGTTGAAGCTCCTGTTCAAAAAGCATGCTCCGAAATCAACTTTTTTCATCTCAGGGATTCATTTTGGGATGGTAACTAAAGTTTAAAGCAGAAACAGGGGCACTTTTAAAATTTTCATTTTTGACCAAAATCGATGGGTCTGGGGCTTAGGGAATTTCTCATATGCAACAATACCGTTGAAACTCCTGTTCAAAAATCATGCTCCGAAAATAACTTTTTTTCATCTCAGGGATTCATTTTGGGATGGTAACTAAAGTTTAAAGCAGAAATAGGGGCACTTTTAAAATTTTCATTTTTGACCATAATCGATGGGTCTGGAGCTTAGGGAATTTCTCATATGCCACAAAACCGTTGAAGCTCCTGTTCAAAAATCATGCTCCGAAATCAACTTTTTCATCTCAGGGATTCATTTTGTGATGGTAACTAAAGTTTAAAGCATAAATAGGGGCACTTTTAAAATTGTAATTTTTGACCAAAATCGATGGGTCCGTGGCTTAGGGAATTTCTCATATGCACAAAACTGTTGAAGCTCCTGTTCAAAAAGCATGCTCCGAAATCAACTTTTTTCATCTCAGGGATTCATTTTGGGATGGTAACTAAAGTTTAAAGCAGAAATAGGGGCACTTTTAAAATTGTCATTTTTGACCAAAATCGATTGGTCCGTGGCTTAGGGAATTTCTCATATGCCACAAAACCGTTGAAGCTCCTGTTCAAAAAGCATGCTCCGAAATCAACTTTTTTCATCTCAGGGATTCATTTTGGGATGGTAACTAAAGTTTAAAGCAGAAACAGGGGCACTTTTAAAATTTTCATTTTTGACCAAAATCGATGGGTCTGGGGCTTAGGGAATTTCTCATATGCAACAATACCGTTGAAGCTCCTGTTCAAAAATCATGCTCCGAAAATAACTTTTTTTCATCTCAGGGATTCATTTTGGGATGGTAACTAAAGTTTAAAGCAGAAATAGGGGCACTTTTAAAATTTTCATTTATGACCAAAATTGATGGGTCCGGGGCTTAGGGAATTTCTCATATGCCACAAAACCGTTGAAGCTCCTGTTCAAAAAGCATGCTCCGAAATCAACTTTTTTCATCTCAGGGATTCATTTTGGGATGGTAACTAAAGATTGAAGCATAAATAGGGGCACTTTTAAAATTGTCATTTTTGACCAAAATCAATGGGTCCGTGGCTTAGGGAATTTCTCATATGCCACAAAACCGTTGAAGCTCCTGTTCAAAAATCATGCTCCGAAATCAACTTTTATCATCTCAGGGATTCATTTTGGGATGGTAACTAAAGTTTAAAGCAGAAATAGGGGCACTTTTAAAATTTTCATTTTTGACCATAATCGATGGGTCTGGAGCTTAGGGAATTTCTCATATGCCACAAAACCGTTGAAGCTCCTGTTCAAAAAGCATGCTCCGAAATCAACTTTTTTCATCTCAGGGATTCATTTTGGGATGGTAACTAAAGTTTAAAGCATAAATAGGGGCACTTTTAAAATTATAATTTTTGACCAAAATCGATGGGTCCGTGGCTTAGGGAATTTCTCATATGCACAAAACTGTTGAAGGTCCTGTTCAAAAAGCATGCTCCGAAATCAACTTTTTTCATCTCAGGGATTCATTTTGGGATGGTAACTAAAGTTTAAAGCAGAAATAGGGGCATTTTTAAAATTGTCATTTTTGACCAAAATCGATGGGTCCGTGGCTTAGGGAATTTCTCATATGCACAAAACTGTTGAAGCTCCTGTTCAAAAAGCATGCTCCGAAATCAACTTTTTTTCATCTCAGGGATTCATTTTGGGATGGTAACTAAAGTTTAACGCAGAAATAGGGGCACTTTTAAAATTGTCATTTTTGACCAAAATCGATGGGTCCGGGGCTTAGGGAATTTCTCATATGCCACAAAACCGTTGAAACTCCTGTTCAAAAAGCATGCTCCGAAATCAACTTTTTTCATCTCAGGGATTCATTTTGGGATGGTAACTAAAGTTTAAAGCATAAATAGGGGCACTTTTAAAATTGTAATTTTTGACCAAAATCGATGGGTCCGTGGCTTAGGGAATTTCTCATATGCACAAAACTGTTGAAGCTCCTGTTCAAAAAGCATGCTCCGAAATCAACTTTTTTCATCTCAGGGATTCATTTTGGGATGGTAACTAAAGTTTAAAGCTGAAATAGGGGCATTTTTAAAATTGTCATTTTTGACCAAAATCGATGGGTCCGTGGCTTAGGGAATTTCTCATATGCACAAAACTGTTGAAGCTCCTGTTCAAAAAGCATGCTCCGAAATCAACTTTTTTTCATCTCAGGGATTCATTTTGGGATGGTAACTAAAGTTTAACGCAGAAATAGGGGCACTTTTAAAATTGTCATATTTGACCAAAATCGATGGGTCCGGGGCTTAGGGAATTTCTCATATGCCACAAAACCGTTGAAGCTCCTGTTCAAAAAGCATGCTCCGAAATCAACTTTTTTCATCTCAGGGATTCATTTTGGGATGGTAACTAAAGTTTAAAGCAGAAACAGGGGCACTTTTAAAATTTAAATTTTTGACCAAAATCGATGGGTCTGGGGCTTAGGGAATTTCTCATATGCCACAAAACCGTTGAAGCTCCTGTTCAAAAAGCATGCTCCGAAATCAATTTTTTTCATCTCAGGGATTCATTTTGGGATGTTAACTAAAGATTGAAGCATAAATAGGGGCACTTTTAAAATTGTCATTTTTGACCAAAATCAATGGGTCCGTGGCTTAGGGAATTTCTCATATGCCACAAAACCGTTGAAGCTCCTGTTCAAAAATCATGCTCCGAAATCAACTTTTATCATCTCAGGGATTCATTTTGGGATGGTAACTAAAGTTTAAAGCAGAAATAGGGGCACTTTTAAAATTTTCATTTTTGACCATAATCGATGGGTCTGGAGCTTAGGGAATTTCTCATATGCCACAAAACCGTTGAAGCTCCTGTTCAAAAAGCATGCTCCGAAATCAACTTTTTTCATCCCAGGGATTCATTTTGGGATGGTAACTAAAGTTTAAAGCATAAATAGGGGCACTTTTAAAATTGTCATATTTGACCAAAATCGATGGGTCCGGGGCTTAGGGAATTTCTCATATGCACAAAACCGTTGAAGCTCCTGTTCAAAAATCATGCTCCGAAATCAACTTTTTTCATCTCAGGGATTCATTTTGGGATGGTAACTAAAGTTTAAAGCAGAAATAGGGGCACTTTTAAAATTGTCATTTTTCACCAAAATCGATGGGTCCGGGGCTTAGGGAATTTCTCATATGCCACAAAACCGTTGAAGCTCCTGTTCAAAAATCATGCTCCGAAATCAACTTTTTTCATCTCAGGGATTCATTTTGGGATGGTAACTAAAGTTTAAAGCAGAAATAGGGGCACTTTTAAAATGGTAATTTTTGACCAAAATCGATGGGTCCGGGGCTTAGGGAATTTCTCATATGCAACAAAACCGTTGAAGCTCCTGTTCGAAAATCATGCTCCGAAAATAACTTTTTTTTCATCTCAGGGATTCATTTTGGGATGGTAACTAAAGTTTAAAGCAGAAATAGGGGCACTTTTAAAATTTTCATTTATGACCAAAATTGATGGGTCCGGGGCTTAGGGAATTTCTCATATGCCACAAAACCGTTGAAGCTCCTGTTCAAAAAGCATGCTCCGAAATCAACTTTTTTCATCTCAGGGATTCATTTTGGGATGGTAACTAAAGATTGAAGCATAAATAGGGGCACTTTTAAAATTGTCATTTTTGACAAAAATCAATGGGTCTGGAGCTTAGGGAATTTCTCATATGCCACAAAACAGTTGAAGCTCCTGTTCAAAAAGCATGCTCCGAAATCAACTTTTTTCATCTCAGGGATTCATTTTGGGATGGTAACTAAAGTTTAAAGCAGAAATAGGGGCACTTTTAAAATTTTCTTTTTTGACCAAAATCGATGGGTCCGGGGCTTAGGGAATTTCTCATATGCCACAAAACCGTTGAAGCTCCTGTTCAAAAATCATGCTCCAAAATCAACTTTTTTCATCTCAGGGATTCATTTTGGGATGGTAACAAAAGTTTAAAGCAGATATATGGGCACTTTTAAAATTTTCATTTTTGACCAAAATCGATGGTTCCGGGGCTTAGGGAATTTCTCATATGCCCCAAAACCGTTGAAGCTCCTGTTCAAAAATCATGCTCCAAAATCAACTTTTTTCATCTCAGGGATTCATTTTGGGATGGTAACTAAAGTTTAAAGCATAAATAGGGGCACTTTTAAAATTGTAATTTTTGACCAAAATCGATGGGTCCGTGGCTTAGGGAATTTCTCATATGCACAAAACTGTTGAAGCTCCTGTTCAAAAAGCATGCTCCGAAATCAACTTTTTTCATCTCAGGGATTCATTTTGGGATGGTAACTAAAGTTTAAAGCTGAAATAGGGGCATTTTTAAAATTGTCATTTTTGACCAAAATCGATGGGTCCGTGGCTTAGGGAATTTCTCATATGCACAAAACTGTTGAAGCTCCTGTTCAAAAAGCATGCTCAGAAATCAACTTTTTTTCATCTCAGGGATTCATTTTGGGATGGTAACTAAAGTTTAACGCAGAAATAGGGGCACTTTTAAAATTGTCATTTTTCACCAAAATCGATGGGTCCGGGGCTTAGGGAATTTCTCATATGCCACAAAACCGTTGAAGCTCCTGTTCAAAAATCATGCTCCGAAATCAACTTTTTTCATCTCAGGGATTCATTTTGGGATGGTAACTAAAGTTTAAAGCAGAAATAGGGGCACTTTTAAAATGGTAATTTTTGACCAAAATCGATGGGTCCGGGGCTTAGGGAATTTCTCATATGCAACAAAACCGTTGAAGCTCCTGTTCGAAAATCATGCTCCGAAAATAACTTTTTTTCATCTCAGGGATTCATTTTGGGATGGTAACTAAAGTTTAAAGCAGAAATAGGGGCACTTTTAAAATTTTCATTTATGACCAAAATTGATGGGTCCGGGGCTTAGGGAATTTCTCATATGCCACAAAACCGTTGAAGCTCCTGTTCAAAAAGCATGCTCCGAAATCAACTTTTTTCATCTCAGGGATTCATTTTGGGATGGTAACTAAAGATTGAAGCATAAATAGGGGCACTTTTAAAATTGTCATTTTTGACCAAAATCAATGGGTCTGGAGCTTAGGGAATTTCTCATATGCCACAAAACAGTTGAAGCTCCTGTTCAAAAAGCATGCTCCGAAATCAACTTTTTTCATCTCAGGGATTCATTTTGGGATGGTAACTAAAGTTTAAAGCAGAAATAGGGGCACTTTTAACATTTTCATTTTTGACCAAAATCGATGGGTCCAGAGTTTAGGGAATTTCTCATATGCCACAAAACTGTGGAAGCTCCTGTTCAAAAATCATGCTCCGAAATCAACTTTTTTCATTTCAGGGATTCATTTTGGGATGGTAACTAAAGTTTAAAGCAGAAATAGGGGCACTTTTAAAATTTTAATTTTTGACCAAAATCGATGGGTCTGGGGCTTAGGGAATTTCTCATATTCCCCAAAACCGTTGAAGCTCCTGTTCAAAAATCATGCTCCGAAATCAACTTTTTTCATCTCAGGGATTCATTTTGGGATGGTAACAAAAGTTTAAAGCAGATATATGGGCACTTTTAAAATTTTCATTTTTGACCAAAATCGATGGGTCCGGGGCTTAGGGAATTTCTCATATGCCCCAAAACCGTTGAAGCTCCTGTTCAAAAATCATGCTCCAAAATCAACTTTTTTCATCTCAGGGATTCATTTTGGGATGGTAGCTAAAGTTTAAAGCAGAAATAGGGGCACTTTTAAAATTTTCATTTTTGACCAAAATCGATGGGTCCGGGGCTTAGGGAATTTCTCATATGCTCCAAAACCGTTGAAGCTCCTGTTCAAAAATCATGCTCCGAAATCAACTTTTTTCATCTCAGGGATTCATTTTGGGATGGTAACTAAAGTTTAAAGCAGAAATAGGGGCAATTTTAACATTTTAATTTTTGACCAAAATCGATGGGTCCAGGGCTTAGGGAATTTCTCATATGCCACAAAACTGTGGAAGCTCCTGTTCAAAAATCATGCTCCGAAATCAACTTTTTTCATTTCAGGGATTCATTTTGGGATGGTAACTAAAGTTTAAAGCAGAAATAGGGGCACTTTTAAAATTTTAATTTTTGACCAAAATCGATGGGTCTGGGGCTTAGGGAATTTCTCATATTCCCCAAAACCGTTGAAGCTCCTGTTCAAAAATCATGCTCCGAAATCAACTTTTTTCATCTCAGGGATTCATTTTGGGATGGTAACTAAAGTTTAAAGCAGATATAGGGGCACTTTTAAAATTTTCATTTTTGACCAAAATCGATGGGTCCGGGGCTTAGGGAATTTCTCATATGCCCCAAAACCGTTGAAGCTCCTGTTCAAAAATCATGCTCCAAAATCAACTTTTTTCATCTCAGGGATTCATTTTGGGATGGTAACTAAAGTTTAAAGCAGAAATAGGGGCACTTTTAACATTTTCATTTTTGAACAAAATCGATGGGTCCAGGGCTTAGGGAATTTCTCATATGCCACAAAACTGTGGAAGCTCCTGTTCAAAAATCATGCTCCGAAATCAACTTTTTTCATTTCAGGGATTCATTTTGGGATGGTAACTAAAGTTTAAAGCAGAAATAGGGGCACTTTTAAAATTTTAATTTTTGACCAAAATCGATGGGTCTGGGGCTTAGGGAATTTCTCATATTCCCCAAAACCGTTGAAGCTCCTGTTCAAAAATCATGCTCCGAAATCAACTTTTTTCATCTCAGGGATTCATTTTGGGATGGTAACTAAAGTTTAAAGCAGAAATAGGGGCACTTTTAACATTTTCATTTTTGACCAAAATCGATGGGTCCAGGGCTTAGGGAATTTCTCATATGCCACAAAACTGTGGAAGCTCCTGTTCAAAAATCATGCTCCGAAATCAACTTTTTTCATTTCAGGGATTCATTTTGGGATGGTAACTAAAGTTTAAAGCAGAAATAGGGGCACTTTTAAAATTTTAATTTTTGACCAAAATCGATGGGTCTGGGGCTTAGGGAATTTCTCATATTCCCCAAAACCGTTGAAGCTCCTGTTCAAAAATCATGCTCCGAAATCAACTTTTTTCATCTCAGGGATTCATTTTGGGATGGTAACTAAAGTTTAAAGCAGATATAGGGGCACTTTTAAAATTTTCATTTTTGACCAAAATCGATGGGTCCGGGGCTTAGGGAATTTCTCATATGCCCCAAAACCGTTGAAGCTCCTGTTCAAAAATCATGCTCCAAAATCAACTTTTTTCATCTCAGGGATTCATTTTGGGATGGTAACTAAAGTTTGAAGCAGAAATAGGGGCACTTTTAACATTTTCATTTTTGACCAAAATCGATGGGTCCAGGGCTTAGGGAATTTCTCATATGCCACAAAACTGTGGAAGCTCCTGTTCAAAAATCATGCTCCGAAATCAACTTTTTTCATTTCAGGGATTCATTTTGGGATGGTAACTAAAGTTTAAAGCAGAAATAGGGGCACTTTTAAAATTTTAATTTTTGACCAAAATCGATGGGTCTGGGGCTTAGGGAATTTCTCATATTCCCCAAAACCGTTGAAGCTCCTGTTCAAAAATCATGCTCCGAAATCAACTTTTTTCATCTCAGGGATTCATTTTGGGATGGTAACTAAAGTTTAACGCAGAAATAGGGGCACTTTTAAAATTGTCATATTTGACCAAAATCGATGGGTCCGGGGCTTAGGGAATTTCTCATATGCCACAAAACCGTTGAAGCTCCTGTTCAAAAAGCATGCTCCGAAATCAACTTTTTTCATCTCAGGGATTCATTTTGGGATGGTAACTAAAGTTTAAAGCAGAAACAGGGGCACTTTTAAAATTTTAATTTTTGACCAAAATCGATGGGTCTGGGGCTTAGGGAATTTCTCATATGCCACAAAACCGTTGAAGCTCCTGTTCAAAAAGCATGCTCCGAAATCAATTTTTTTCATCTCAGGGATTCATTTTGGGATGTTAACTAAAGATTGAAGCATAAATAGGGGCACTTTTAAAATTGTCATTTTTGACCAAAATCAATGGGTCCGTGGCTTAGGGAATTTCTCATATGCCACAAAACCGTTGAAGCTCCTGTTCAAAAATCATGCTCCGAAATCAACTTTTATCATCTCAGGGATTCATTTTGGGATGGTAACTAAAGTTTAAAGCAGAAATAGGGGCACTTTTAAAATTTTCATTTTTGACCATAATCGATGGGTCTGGAGCTTAGGGAATTTCTCATATGCCACAAAACCGTTGAAGCTCCTGTTCAAAAAGCATGCTCCGAAATCAACTTTTTTCATCTCAGGGATTCATTTTGGGATGGTAACTAAAGTTTAAAGCATAAATAGGGGCACTTTTAAAATTGTCATATTTGACCAAAATCGATGGGTCCGGGGCTTAGGGAATTTCTCATATGCACAAAACCGTTGAAGCTCCTGTTCAAAAATCATGCTCCGAAATCAACTTTTTTCATCTCAGGGATTCATTTTGGGATGGTAACTAAAGTTTAAAGCAGAAATAGGGGCACTTTTAAAATTGTCATTTTTCACCAAAATCGATGGGTCCGGGGCTTAGGGAATTTCTCATATGCCACAAAACCGTTGAAGCTCCTGTTCAAAAATCATGCTCCGAAATCAACTTTTTTCATCTCAGGGATTCATTTTGGGATGGTAACTAAAGTTTAAAGCAGAAATAGGGGCACTTTTAAAATGGTAATTTTTGACCAAAATCGATGGGTCCGGGGCTTAGGGAATTTCTCATATGCAACAAAACCGTTGAAGCTCCTGTTCGAAAATCATGCTCCGAAAATAACTTTTTTTCATCTCAGGGATTCATTTTGGGATGGTAACTAAAGTTTAAAGCAGAAATAGGGGCACTTTTAAAATTTTCATTTATGACCAAAATTGATGGGTCCGGGGCTTAGGGAATTTCTCATATGCCACAAAACCGTTGAAGCTCCTGTTCAAAAAGCATGCTCCGAAATCAACTTTTTTCATCTCAGGGATTCATTTTGGGATGGTAACTAAAGATTGAAGCATAAATAGGGGCACTTTTAAAATTGTCATTTTTGACCAAAATCAATGGGTCTGGAGCTTAGGGAATTTCTCATATGCCACAAAACAGTTGAAGCTCCTGTTCAAAAAGCATGCTCCGAAATCAACTTTTTTCATCTCAGGGATTCATTTTGGGATGGTAACTAAAGTTTAAAGCAGAAATAGGGGCACTTTTAACATTTTCATTTTTGACCAAAATCGATGGGTCCAGAGCTTAGGGAATTTCTCATATGCCACAAAACTGTGGAAGCTCCTGTTCAAAAATCATGCTCCGAAATCAACTTTTTTCATTTCAGGGATTCATTTTGGGATGGTAACTAAAGTTTAAAGCAGAAATAGGGGCACTTTTAAAATTTTAATTTTTGACCAAAATCGATGGGTCTGGGGCTTAGGGAATTTCTCATATTCCCCAAAACCGTTGAAGCTCCTGTTCAAAAATCATGCTCCGAAATCAACTTTTTTCATCTCAGGGATTCATTTTGGGATGGTAACAAAAGTTTAAAGCAGATATATGGGCACTTTTAAAATTTTCATTTTTGACCAAAATCGATGGGTCCGAGGCTTAGGGAATTTCTCATATGCTCCAAAACCGTTGAAGCTCCTGTTCAAAAATCATGCTCCGAAATCAACTTTTTTCATCTCAGGGATTCATTTTGGGATGGTAACTAAAGTTTAAAGCAGAAATAGGGGCAATTTTAACATTTTCATTTTTGACCAAAATCGATGGGTCCAGGGCTTAGGGAATTTCTCATATGCCACAAAACTGTGGAAGCTCCTGTTCAAAAATCATGCTCCGAAATCAACTTTTTTCATTTCAGGGATTCATTTTGGGATGGTAACTAAAGTTTAAAGCAGAAATAGGGGCACTTTTAAAATTTTAATTTTTGAAAAAAATCGATGGGTCTGGGGCTTAGGGAATTTCTCATATTCCCCAAAACCGTTGAAGCTCCTGTTCAAAAATCATGCTCCGAAATCAACTTTTTTCATCTCAGGGATTCATTTTGGGATGGTAACTAAAGTTTAAAGCAGATATAGGGGCACTTTTAAAATTTTCATTTTTGACCAAAATCGATGGGTCCGGGGCTTAGGGAATTTCTCATATGCCACAAAACCGTTGAAGCTCCTGTTCAAAAATCATGCTCCAAAATCAACTTTTTTCATCTCAGGGATTCATTTTGGGATGGTAACTAAAGTTTAAAGCAGAAATAGGGGCACTTTTAACATTTTCATTTTTGACCAAAATCGATGGGTCCAGGGCTTAGGGAATTTCTCATATGCCACAAAACTGTGGAAGCTCCTGTTCAAAAATCATGCTCCGAAATCAACTTTTTTCATTTCAGGGATTCATTTTGGGATGGTAACTAAAGTTTAAAGCAGAAATAGGGGCACTTTTAAAATTTTAATTTTTGACCAAAATCGATGGGTCTGGGGCTTAGGGAATTTCTCATATTCCCCAAAACCGTTGAAGCTCCTGTTCAAAAATCATGCTCCGAAATCAACTTTTTTCATCTCAGGGATTCATTTTGGGATGGTAACTAAAGTTTAAAGCAGAAATAGGGGCAATTTTAACATTTTCATTTTTGACCAAAATCGATGGGTCCAGGGCTTAGGGAATTTCTCATATGCCACAAAACTGTGGAAGCTCCTGTTCAAAAATCATGCTCCGAAATCAACTTTTTTCATTTCAGGGATTCATTTTGGGATGGTAACTAAAGTTTAAAGCAGAAATAGGGGCACTTTTAAAATTTTCATTTTTGACCAAAATCGATGGGTCCGGGGCTTAGGGAATTTCTCATATGCTCCAAAACCGTTGAAGCTCCTGTTCAAAAATCATGCTCCGAAATCAACTTTTTTCATCTCAGGGATTCATTTTGGGATGGTAACTAAAGTTTAAAGCAGAAATAGGGGCAATTTTAACATTTTCATTTTTGACCAAAATCGATGGGTCCAGGGCTTAGGGAATTTCTCATATGCCACAAAACTGTGGAAGCTCCTGTTCAAAAATCATGCTCCGAAATCAACTTTTTTCATTTCAGGGATTCATTTTGGGATGGTAACTAAAGTTTAAAGCAGAAATAGGGGCACTTTTAAAATTTTAATTTTTGACCAAAATCGATGGGTCTGGGGCTTAGGGAATTTCTCATATTCCCCAAAACCGTTGAAGCTCCTGTTCAAAAATCATGCTCCGAAATCAACTTTTTTCATCTCAGGGATTCATTTTGGGATGGTAACTAAAGTTTAAAGCAGATATAGGGGCACTTTTAAAATTTTCATTTTTGACCAAAATCGATGGGTCCGGGGCTTAGGGAATTTCTCATATGCCCCAAAACCGTTGAAGCTCCTGTTCAAAAATCATGCTCCAAAATCAACTTTTTTCATCTCAGGGATTCATTTTGGGATGGTAACTAAAGTTTAAAGCAGAAATAGGGGCACTTTTAACATTTTCATTTTTGACCAAAATCGATGGGTCCAGGGCTTAGGGAATTTCTCATATGCCACAAAACTGTGGAAGCTCCTGTTCAAAAATCATGCTCCGAAATCAACTTTTTTCATTTCAGGGATTCATTTTGGGATGGTAACTAAAGTTTAAAGCAGAAATAGGGGCACTTTTAAAATTTTAATTTTTGACCAAAATCGATGGGTCTGGGGCTTAGGGAATTTCTCATATTCCCCAAAACCGTTGAAGCTCCTGTTCAAAAATCATGCTCCGAAATCAACTTTTTTCATCTCAGGGATTCATTTTGGGATGGTAACTAAAGTTTAAAGCAGAAATAGGGGCACTTTTAACATTTTCATTTTTGACCAAAATCGATGGGTCCAGGGCTTAGGGAATTTCTCATACGCCACAAAACTGTGGAAGCTCCTGTTCAAAAATCATGCTCCGAAATCAACTTTTTTCATTTCAGGGATTCATTTTGGGATGGTAACTAAAGTTTAAAGCAGAAATAGGGGCACTTTTAAAATTTTAATTTTTGACCAAAATCGAAGGGTCTGGGGCTTAGGGAATTTCTCATATTCCCCAAAACCGTTGAAGCTCCTGTTCAAAAATCATGCTCCGAAATCAACTTTTTTCATCTCAGGGATTCATTTTGGGATGGTAACTAAAGTTTAAAGCAGATATAGGGGCACTTTTAAAATTTTCATTTTTGACCAAAATCGATGGGTCCGGGGCTTAGGGAATTTCTCATATGCCCCAAAACCGTTGAAGCTCCTGTTCAAAAATCATGCTCCAAAATCAACTTTTTTCATCTCAGGGATTCATTTTGGGATGGTAACTAAAGTTTAAAGCAGAAATAGGGGCACTTTTAACATTTTCATTTTTGACCAAAATCGATGGGTCCAGGGCTTAGGGAATTTCTCATATGCCACAAAACTGTGGAAGCTCCTGTTCAAAAATCATGCTCCGAAATCAACTTTTTTCATTTCAGGGATTCATTTTGGGATGGTAACTAAAGTTTAAAGCAGAAATAGGGGCACTTTTAAAATTTTAATTTTTGACCAAAATCGATGGGTCTGGGGCTTAGGGAATTTCTCATATTCCCCAAAACCGTTGAAGCTCCTGTTCAAAAATCATGCTCCGAAATCAACTTTTTTCATCTCAGGGATTCATTTTGGGATGGTAACTAAAGTTTAAAGCAGAAATAGGGGCACTTTTAAAATTTTCATTTTTGACCAAAATCGATGGGTCCGGGGCTTAGGGAATTTCTCATATGCCACAAAACCGTTGAAGCTCCTGTTCAAAAATCATGCTCCGAAATCAACTTTTTTCATCTCAGGGATTCATTTTGGGATGGTAACAAAAGTTTAAAGCAGATATATGGGCACTTTTAAAATTTTCATTTTTGACCAAAATCGATGGGTCCGGGGCTTAGGGAATTTCTCATATGCCCCAAAACCGTTGAAGCTCTTGTTCAAAAATCATGCTCCGAAATCAACTTTTTTCATCTCAGGGATTCATTTTGGGATGGTAACTAAAGTTTAAAGCAGAAATAGGGGCACTTTCAAAATTTTCATTTTTGACCAAAATCGATGGGTCCGGGGCTTAGGGAATTTCTCATATGCCACAAAACCGTTGAAGCTCCTGTTCAAAAATCATGCTCCGAAATCAACTTTTTTCATCTCATGGATTCATTTTGGGATGGTAACTAAAGTTTAAAGCAGAAATAGGGGCACTTTTAAAATTTTAATTTATGACCAAAATCGATGGGTCTGGGGCTTAGGGAATTTCTCATATGCCCCAATACCGTTGAAGCTCCTGTTCAAAAATCATGCTTCGAAATCAACTTTTTTCATCTCAGGGATTCATTTTGGGATGGTAACTAAAGTTTAAAGCAGAAATAGGGGCACTTTTAAAATTTTAATTTTTGACCAAAATCGATGGGTCCAGGGCTTAGGGAATTTCTCATATGCCACAAAACCGTTGAAGCTCCTGTTCAAAAATCATGCTCCGAAATCAACTTTTTTCATCTCAGGGATTCATTTTGGGATGGTAACTAAAGTTTAAAGCAGAAATAGGGGCACTTTTAAAATTTTCATTTTTAACCAAAATCGATGGGTCCGGGGCTTAGGGAATTTCTCATATGCCACAAAACCGTTGAAGCTCCTGTTCAAAAATCATGCTCCGAAATCAACTTTTTTCATCTCAGGGATTCATTTTGGGATGGTAACTAAAGTTTAAAGCAGAAATAGGGGCACTTTTAAAATTTTCATTTTTGACCAAAATCGATGGGTCCTGGGCTTAGGGAATTTCTCATATGCCACAAAACCGTTGAAGCTCCTGTTCAAAAATCATGCTCCATAATCAACTTTTTTCATCTCAGGGATTCATTTTGGGATGGTAACAAAAGTTTAAAGCAGATATATGGGCACTTTTAAAATTTTCATTTTTGACCAAAATCGATGGGTCCGGGGCTTAGGGAATTTCTCATATGCCCCAAAACCGTTGAAGCTCTTGTTCAAAAATCATGCTCCGAAATCAACTTTTTTCATCTCAGGGATTCATTTTGGGATGGTAACTAAAGTTTAAAGCAGAAATAGGGGCACTTTTAAAATTTTCATTTTTGACCAAAATCGATGGGTCCGGGGCTTAGGGAATTTCTCATATGCTCCAAAACCGTTGAAGCTCCTGTTCAAAAATCATGCTCCGAAATCAACTTTTTTCATCTCAGGGATTCATATTGGGATGGTAACTAAAGTTTAAAGCAGAAATAGGGGCACTTTCAAAATTTTCATTTTTGACCAAAATCGATGGGTCCGGGGCTTAGGGAATTTCTCATATGCCACAAAACCGTTGAAGCTCCTGTTCAAAAATCATGCTCCTAAATCAACTTTTTTCATCTCAGGGATTCATTTTGGGATGGTAACTAAAGTTTAAAGCAGAAATAGGGGCACTTTTAAAATTTTCATTTTTGACCAAAATCGATGGGCCCGGGGCTTAGGGAATTTCTCATATGCCACAAAACCGTTGAAGCTCCTGTTCAAAAATCATGCTCCGAAATCAACTTTTTTTCATCTCAGGGATTCATTTTGGGATGGTAACTAAAGTTTAAAGCAGAAATAGGGGCACTTTTAAAATTTTAATTTTTGACCAAAATCGATGGGTCCGGGGCTTAGGGAATTTCTCATATGCCACAAAACCGTTGAAGCTCCTGTTCAAAAATCATGCTCCAAAATCAACTTTTTTCATCTCAGGGATTCATTTTGGGATGGTAACAAAAGTTTAAAGCAGATATATGGGCACTTTTAAAATTTTCATTTTTGACCAAAATCGATGGGTCCGGGGCTTAGGGAATTTCTCATATGCCCCAAAACCGTTGAAGCTCCTGTTCAAAAATCATGCTCCAAAATCAACTTTTTTCATCTCAGGGATTCATTTTGGGATGGTAACTAAAGTTTAACGCAGAAATAGGGGCACTTTTAAAATTGTCATATTTGACCAAAATCGATGGGTCCGGGGCTTAGGGAATTTCTCATATGCCACAAAACCGTTGAAGCTCCTGTTCAAAAAGCATGCTCCGAAATCAACTTTTTTCATCTCAGGGATTCATTTTGGGATGGTAACTAAAGTTTAAAGCAGAAACAGGGGCACTTTTAAAATTTTAATTTTTGACCAAAATCGATGGGTCTGGGGCTTAGGGAATTTCTCATATGCCACAAAACCGTTGAAGCTCCTGTTCAAAAAGCATGCTCCGAAATCAATTTTTTTCATCTCAGGGATTCATTTTGGGATGTTAACTAAAGATTGAAGCATAAATAGGGGCACTTTTAAAATTGTCATTTTTGACCAAAATCAATGGGTCCGTGGCTTAGGGAATTTCTCATATGCCACAAAACCGTTGAAGCTCCTGTTCAAAAATCATGCTCCGAAATCAACTTTTATCATCTCAGGGATTCATTTTGGGATGGTAACTAAAGTTTAAAGCAGAAATAGGGGCACTTTTAAAATTTTCATTTTTGACGATAATCGATGGGTCTGGAGCTTAGGGAATTTCTCATATGCCACAAAACCGTTGAAGCTCCTGTTCAAAAAGCATGCTCCGAAATCAACTTTTTTCATCTCAGGGATTCATTTTGGGATGGTAACTAAAGTTTAAAGCATAAATAGGGGCACTTTTAAAATTGTCATATTTGACCAAAATCGATGGGTCCGGGGCTTAGGGAATTTCTCATATGCACAAAACCGTTGAAGCTCCTGTTCAAAAATCATGCTCCGAAATCAACTTTTTTCATCTCAGGGATTCATTTTGGGATGGTAACTAAAGTTTAAAGCAGAAATAGGGGCACTTTTAAAATTGTCATTTTTCACCAAAATCGATGGGTCCGGGGCTTAGGGAATTTCTCATATGCCACAAAACCGTTGAAGCTCCTGTTCAAAAATCATGCTCCGAAATCAACTTTTTTCATCTCAGGGATTCATTTTGGGATGGTAACTAAAGTTTAAAGCAGAAATAGGGGCACTTTTAAAATGGTAATTTTTGACCAAAATCGATGGGTCCGGGGCTTAGGGAATTTCTCATATGCAACAAAACCGTTGAAGCTCCTGTTCGAAAATCATGCTCCGAAAATAACTTTTTTTCATCTCAGGGATTCATTTTGGGATGGTAACTAAAGTTTAAAGCAGAAATAGGGGCACTTTTAAAATTTTCATTTATGACCAAAATTGATGGGTCCGGGGCTTAGGGAATTTCTCATATGCCACAAAACCGTTGAAGCTCCTGTTCAAAAAGCATGCTCCGAAATCAACTTTTTTCATCTCAGGGATTCATTTTGGGATGGTAACTAAAGATTGAAGCATAAATAGGGGCACTTTTAAAATTGTCATTTTTGACCAAAATCAATGGGTCTGGAGCTTAGGGAATTTCTCATATGCCACAAAACAGTTGAAGCTCCTGTTCAAAAAGCATGCTCCGAAATCAACTTTTTTCATCTCAGGGATTCATTTTGGGATGGTAACTAAAGTTTAAAGCAGAAATAGGGGCACTTTTAACATTTTCATTTTTGACCAAAATCGATGGGTCCAGAGCTTAGGGAATTTCTCATATGCCACAAAACTGTGGAAGCTCCTGTTCAAAAATCATGCTCCGAAATCAACTTTTTTCATTTCAGGGATTCATTTTGGGATGGTAACTAAAGTTTAAAGCAGAAATAGGGGCACTTTTAAAATTTTAATTTTTGACCAAAATCGATGGGTCTGGGGCTTAGGGAATTTCTCATATTCCCCAAAACCGTTGAAGCTCCTGTTCAAAAATCATGCTCCGAAATCAACTTTTTTCATCTCAGGGATTCATTTTGGGATGGTAACAAAAGTTTAAAGCAGATATATGGGCACTTTTAAAATTTTCATTTTTGACCAAAATCGATGGGTCCGAGGCTTAGGGAATTTCTCATATGCTCCAAAACCGTTGAAGCTCCTGTTCAAAAATCATGCTCCGAAATCAACTTTTTTCATCTCAGGGATTCATTTTGGGATGGTAACTAAAGTTTAAAGCAGAAATAGGGGCAATTTTAACATTTTCATTTTTGACCAAAATCGATGGGTCCAGGGCTTAGGGAATTTCTCATATGCCACAAAACTGTGGAAGCTCCTGTTCAAAAATCATGCTCCGAAATCAACTTTTTTCATTTCAGGGATTCATTTTGGGATGGTAACTAAAGTTTAAAGCAGAAATAGGGGCACTTTTAAAATTTTAATTTTTGAAAAAAATCGATGGGTCTGGGGCTTAGGGAATTTCTCATATTCCCCAAAACCGTTGAAGCTCCTGTTCAAAAATCATGCTCCGAAATCAACTTTTTTCATCTCAGGGATTCATTTTGGGATGGTAACTAAAGTTTAAAGCAGATATAGGGGCACTTTTAAAATTTTCATTTTTGACCAAAATCGATGGGTCCGGGGCTTAGGGAATTTCTCATATGCCACAAAACCGTTGAAGCTCCTGTTCAAAAATCATGCTCCAAAATCAACTTTTTTCATCTCAGGGATTCATTTTGGGATGGTAACTAAAGTTTAAAGCAGAAATAGGGGCACTTTTAACATTTTCATTTTTGACCAAAATCGATGGGTCCAGGGCTTAGGGAATTTCTCATATGCCACAAAACTGTGGAAGCTCCTGTTCAAAAATCATGCTCCGAAATCAACTTTTTTCATTTCAGGGATTCATTTTGGGATGGTAACTAAAGTTTAAAGCAGAAATAGGGGCACTTTTAAAATTTTAATTTTTGACCAAAATCGATGGGTCTGGGGCTTAGGGAATTTCTCATATTCCCCAAAACCGTTGAAGCTCCTGTTCAAAAATCATGCTCCGAAATCAACTTTTTTCATCTCAGGGATTCATTTTGGGATGGTAACTAAAGTTTAAAGCAGAAATAGGGGCAATTTTAACATTTTCATTTTTGACCAAAATCGATGGGTCCAGGGCTTAGGGAATTTCTCATATGCCACAAAACTGTGGAAGCTCCTGTTCAAAAATCATGCTCCGAAATCAACTTTTTTCATTTCAGGGATTCATTTTGGGATGGTAACTAAAGTTTAAAGCAGAAATAGGGGCACTTTTAAAATTTTCATTTTTGACCAAAATCGATGGGTCCGGGGCTTAGGGAATTTCTCATATGCTCCAAAACCGTTGAAGCTCCTGTTCAAAAATCATGCTCCGAAATCAACTTTTTTCATCTCAGGGATTCATTTTGGGATGGTAACTAAAGTTTAAAGCAGAAATAGGGGCAATTTTAACATTTTCATTTTTGACCAAAATCGATGGGTCCAGGGCTTAGGGAATTTCTCATATGCCACAAAACTGTGGAAGCTCCTGTTCAAAAATCATGCTCCGAAATCAACTTTTTTCATTTCAGGGATTCATTTTGGGATGGTAACTAAAGTTTAAAGCAGAAATAGGGGCACTTTTAAAATTTTAATTTTTGACCAAAATCGATGGGTCTGGGGCTTAGGGAATTTCTCATATTCCCCAAAACCGTTGAAGCTCCTGTTCAAAAATCATGCTCCGAAATCAACTTTTTTCATCTCAGGGATTCATTTTGGGATGGTAACTAAAGTTTAAAGCAGATATAGGGGCACTTTTAAAATTTTCATTTTTGACCAAAATCGATGGGTCCGGGGCTTAGGGAATTTCTCATATGCCCCAAAACCGTTGAAGCTCCTGTTCAAAAATCATGCTCCAAAATCAACTTTTTTCATCTCAGGGATTCATTTTGGGATGGTAACTAAAGTTTAAAGCAGAAATAGGGGCACTTTTAACATTTTCATTTTTGACCAAAATCGATGGGTCCAGGGCTTAGGGAATTTCTCATATGCCACAAAACTGTGGAAGCTCCTGTTCAAAAATCATGCTCCGAAATCAACTTTTTTCATTTCAGGGATTCATTTTGGGATGGTAACTAAAGTTTAAAGCAGAAATAGGGGCACTTTTAAAATTTTAATTTTTGACCAAAATCGATGGGTCTGGGGCTTAGGGAATTTCTCATATTCCCCAAAACCGTTGAAGCTCCTGTTCAAAAATCATGCTCCGAAATCAACTTTTTTCATCTCAGGGATTCATTTTGGGATGGTAACTAAAGTTTAAAGCAGAAATAGGGGCACTTTTAACATTTTCATTTTTGACCAAAATCGATGGGTCCAGGGCTTAGGGAATTTCTCATACGCCACAAAACTGTGGAAGCTCCTGTTCAAAAATCATGCTCCGAAATCAACTTTTTTCATTTCAGGGATTCATTTTGGGATGGTAACTAAAGTTTAAAGCAGAAATAGGGGCACTTTTAAAATTTTAATTTTTGACCAAAATCGAAGGGTCTGGGGCTTAGGGAATTTCTCATATTCCCCAAAACCGTTGAAGCTCCTGTTCAAAAATCATGCTCCGAAATCAACTTTTTTCATCTCAGGGATTCATTTTGGGATGGTAACTAAAGTTTAAAGCAGATATAGGGGCACTTTTAAAATTTTCATTTTTGACCAAAATCGATGGGTCCGGGGCTTAGGGAATTTCTCATATGCCCCAAAACCGTTGAAGCTCCTGTTCAAAAATCATGCTCCAAAATCAACTTTTTTCATCTCAGGGATTCATTTTGGGATGGTAACTAAAGTTTAAAGCAGAAATAGGGGCACTTTTAACATTTTCATTTTTGACCAAAATCGATGGGTCCAGGGCTTAGGGAATTTCTCATATGCCACAAAACTGTGGAAGCTCCTGTTCAAAAATCATGCTCCGAAATCAACTTTTTTCATTTCAGGGATTCATTTTGGGATGGTAACTAAAGTTTAAAGCAGAAATAGGGGCACTTTTAAAATTTTAATTTTTGACCAAAATCGATGGGTCTGGGGCTTAGGGAATTTCTCATATTCCCCAAAACCGTTGAAGCTCCTGTTCAAAAATCATGCTCCGAAATCAACTTTTTTCATCTCAGGGATTCATTTTGGGATGGTAACTAAAGTTTAAAGCAGAAATAGGGGCACTTTTAAAATTTTCATTTTTGTCCAAAATCGATGGGTCCGGGGCTTAGGGAATTTCTCATATGCCACAAAACCGTTGAAGCTCCTGTTCAAAAATCATGCTCCGAAATCAACTTTTTTCATCTCAGGGATTCATTTTGGGATGGTAACAAAAGTTTAAAGCAGATATATGGGCACTTTTAAAATTTTCATTTTTGACCAAAATCGATGGGTCCGGGGCTTAGGGAATTTCTCATATGCCCCAAAACCGTTGAAGCTCTTGTTCAAAAATCATGCTCCGAAATCAACTTTTTTCATCTCAGGGATTCATTTTGGGATGGTAACTAAAGTTTAAAGCAGAAATAGGGGCACTTTTAAAATTTTCATTTTTGACTAAAATCGATGGGTCCGGGGCTTAGGGAATTTCTCATATGCTCCAAAACCGTTGAAGCTCCTGTTCAAAAATCATGCTCCGAAATCAACTTTTTTCATCTCAGGGATTCATATTGGGATGGTAACTAAAGTTTAAAGCAGAAATAGGGGCACTTTCAAAATTTTCATTTTTGACCAAAATCGATGGGTCCGGGGCTTAGGGAATTTCTCATATGCCACAAAACCGTTGAAGCTCCTGTTCAAAAATCATGCTCCGAAATCAACTTTTTTCATCTCATGGATTCATTTTGGGATGGTAACTAAAGTTTAAAGCAGAAATAGGGGCACTTTTAAAATTTTAATTTATGACCAAAATCGATGGGTCTGGGGCTTAGGGAATTTCTCATATGCCCCAATACCGTTGAAGCTCCTGTTCAAAAATCATGCTTCGAAATCAACTTTTTTCATCTCAGGGATTCATTTTGGGATGGTAACTAAAGTTTAAAGCAGAAATAGGGGCACTTTTAAAATTTTAATTTTTGACCAAAATCGATGGGTCCAGGGCTTAGGGAATTTCTCATATGCCACAAAACCGTTGAAGCTCCTGTTCAAAAATCATGCTCCGAAATCAACTTTTTTCATCTCAGGGATTCATTTTGGGATGGTAACTAAAGTTTAAAGCAGAAATAGGGGCACTTTTAAAATTTTCATTTTTAACCAAAATCGATGGGTCCGGGGCTTAGGGAATTTCTCATATGCCACAAAACCGTTGAAGCTCCTGTTCAAAAATCATGCTCCGAAATCAACTTTTTTCATCTCAGGGATTCATTTTGGGATGGTAACTAAAGTTTAAAGCAGAAATAGGGGCACTTTTAAAATTTTCATTTTTGACCAAAATCGATGGGTCCTGGGCTTAGGGAATTTCTCATATGCCACAAAACCGTTGAAGCTCCTGTTCAAAAATCATGCTCCATAATCAACTTTTTTCATCTCAGGGATTCATTTTGGGATGGTAACAAAAGTTTAAAGCAGATATATGGGCACTTTTAAAATTTTCATTTTTGACCAAAATCGATGGGTCCGGGGCTTAGGGAATTTCTCATATGCCCCAAAACCGTTGAAGCTCTTGTTCAAAAATCATGCTCCGAAATCAACTTTTTTCATCTCAGGGATTCATTTTGGGATGGTAACTAAAGTTTAAAGCAGAAATAGGGGCACTTTTAAAATTTTCATTTTTGACCAAAATCGATGGGTCCGGGGCTTAGGGAATTTCTCATATGCTCCAAAACCGTTGAAGCTCCTGTTCAAAAATCATGCTCCGAAATCAACTTTTTTCATCTCAGGGATTCATATTGGGATGGTAACTAAAGTTTAAAGCAGAAATAGGGGCACTTTCAAAATTTTCATTTTTGACCAAAATCGATGGGTCCGGGGCTTAGGGAATTTCTCATATGCCACAAAACCGTTGAAGCTCCTGTTCAAAAATCATGCTCCTAAATCAACTTTTTTCATCTCAGGGATTCATTTTGGGATGGTAACTAAAGTTTAAAGCAGAAATAGGGGCACTTTTAAAATTTTCATTTTTGACCAAAATCGATGGGTCCGGGGCTTAGGGAATTTCTCATATGCTCCAAAACCGTTGAAGCTCCTGTTCAAAAATCATGCTCCGAAATCAACTTTTTTCATCTCAGGGATTCATTTTGGGATGGTAACTAAAGTTTAAAGCAGAAATAGGGGCAATTTTAACATTTTCATTTTTGACCAAAATCGATGGGTCCAGGGCTTAGGGAATTTCTCATATGCCACAAAACTGTGGAAGCTCCTGTTCAAAAATCATGCTCCGAAATCAACTTTTTTCATTTCAGGGATTCATTTTGGGATGGTAACTAAAGTTTAAAGCAGAAATAGGGGCACTTTTAAAATTTTAATTTTTGACCAAAATCGATGGGTCTGGGGCTTAGGGAATTTCTCATATTCCCCAAAACCGTTGAAGCTCCTGTTCAAAAATCATGCTCCGAAATCAACTTTTTTCATCTCAGGGATTCATTTTGGGATGGTAACTAAAGTTTAAAGCAGATATAGGGGCACTTTTAAAATTTTCATTTTTGACCAAAATCGATGGGTCCGGGGCTTAGGGAATTTCTCATATGCCCCAAAACCGTTGAAGCTCCTGTTCAAAAATCATGCTCCAAAATCAACTTTTTTCATCTCAGGGATTCATTTTGGGATGGTAACTAAAGTTTAAAGCAGAAATAGGGGCACTTTTAACATTTTCATTTTTGACCAAAATCGATGGGTCCAGGGCTTAGGGAATTTCTCATATGCCACAAAACTGTGGAAGCTCCTGTTCAAAAATCATGCTCCGAAATCAACTTTTTTCATTTCAGGGATTCATTTTGGGATGGTAACTAAAGTTTAAAGCAGAAATAGGGGCACTTTTAAAATTTTAATTTTTGACCAAAATCGATGGGTCTGGGGCTTAGGGAATTTCTCATATTCCCCAAAACCGTTGAAGCTCCTGTTCAAAAATCATGCTCCGAAATCAACTTTTTTCATCTCAGGGATTCATTTTGGGATGGTAACTAAAGTTTAAAGCAGAAATAGGGGCACTTTTAACATTTTCATTTTTGACCAAAATCGATGGGTCCAGGGCTTAGGGAATTTCTCATACGCCACAAAACTGTGGAAGCTCCTGTTCAAAAATCATGCTCCGAAATCAACTTTTTTCATTTCAGGGATTCATTTTGGGATGGTAACTAAAGTTTAAAGCAGAAATAGGGGCACTTTTAAAATTTTAATTTTTGACCAAAATCGAAGGGTCTGGGGCTTAGGGAATTTCTCATATTCCCCAAAACCGTTGAAGCTCCTGTTCAAAAATCATGCTCCGAAATCAACTTTTTTCATCTCAGGGATTCATTTTGGGATGGTAACTAAAGTTTAAAGCAGATATAGGGGCACTTTTAAAATTTTCATTTTTGACCAAAATCGATGGGTCCGGGGCTTAGGGAATTTCTCATATGCCCCAAAACCGTTGAAGCTCCTGTTCAAAAATCATGCTCCAAAATCAACTTTTTTCATCTCAGGGATTCATTTTGGGATGGTAACTAAAGTTTAAAGCAGAAATAGGGGCACTTTTAACATTTTCATTTTTGACCAAAATCGATGGGTCCAGGGCTTAGGGAATTTCTCATATGCCACAAAACTGTGGAAGCTCCTGTTCAAAAATCATGCTCCGAAATCAACTTTTTTCATTTCAGGGATTCATTTTGGGATGGTAACTAAAGTTTAAAGCAGAAATAGGGGCACTTTTAAAATTTTAATTTTTGACCAAAATCGATGGGTCTGGGGCTTAGGGAATTTCTCATATTCCCCAAAACCGTTGAAGCTCCTGTTCAAAAATCATGCTCCGAAATCAACTTTTTTCATCTCAGGGATTCATTTTGGGATGGTAACTAAAGTTTAAAGCAGAAATAGGGGCACTTTTAAAATTTTCATTTTTGACCAAAATCGATGGGTCCGGGGCTTAGGGAATTTCTCATATGCCACAAAACCGTTGAAGCTCCTGTTCAAAAATCATGCTCCGAAATCAACTTTTTTCATCTCAGGGATTCATTTTGGGATGGTAACAAAAGTTTAAAGCAGATATATGGGCACTTTTAAAATTTTCATTTTTGACCAAAATCGATGGGTCCGGGGCTTAGGGAATTTCTCATATGCCCCAAAACCGTTGAAGCTCTTGTTCAAAAATCATGCTCCGAAATCAACTTTTTTCATCTCAGGGATTCATTTTGGGATGGTAACTAAAGTTTAAAGCAGAAATAGGGGCACTTTTAAAATTTTCATTTTTGACTAAAATCGATGGGTCCGGGGCTTAGGGAATTTCTCATATGCTCCAAAACCGTTGAAGCTCCTGTTCAAAAATCATGCTCCGAAATCAACTTTTTTCATCTCAGGGATTCATATTGGGATGGTAACTAAAGTTTAAAGCAGAAATAGGGGCACTTTCAAAATTTTCATTTTTGACCAAAATCGATGGGTCCGGGGCTTAGGGAATTTCTCATATGCCACAAAACCGTTGAAGCTCCTGTTCAAAAATCATGCTCCGAAATCAACTTTTTTCATCTCATGGATTCATTTTGGGATGGTAACTAAAGTTTAAAGCAGAAATAGGGGCACTTTTAAAATTTTAATTTATGACCAAAATCGATGGGTCTGGGGCTTAGGGAATTTCTCATATGCCCCAATACCGTTGAAGCTCCTGTTCAAAAATCATGCTTCGAAATCAACTTTTTTCATCTCAGGGATTCATTTTGGGATGGTAACTAAAGTTTAAAGCAGAAATAGGGGCACTTTTAAAATTTTAATTTTTGACCAAAATCGATGGGTCCAGGGCTTAGGGAATTTCTCATATGCCACAAAACCGTTGAAGCTCCTGTTCAAAAATCATGCTCCGAAATCAACTTTTTTCATCTCAGGGATTCATTTTGGGATGGTAACTAAAGTTTAAAGCAGAAATAGGGGCACTTTTAAAATTTTCATTTTTAACCAAAATCGATGGGTCCGGGGCTTAGGGAATTTCTCATATGCCACAAAACCGTTGAAGCTCCTGTTCAAAAATCATGCTCCGAAATCAACTTTTTTCATCTCAGGGATTCATTTTGGGATGGTAACTAAAGTTTAAAGCAGAAATAGGGGCACTTTTAAAATTTTCATTTTTGACCAAAATCGATGGGTCCTGGGCTTAGGGAATTTCTCATATGCCACAAAACCGTTGAAGCTCCTGTTCAAAAATCATGCTCCATAATCAACTTTTTTCATCTCAGGGATTCATTTTGGGATGGTAACAAAAGTTTAAAGCAGATATATGGGCACTTTTAAAATTTTCATTTTTGACCAAAATCGATGGGTCCGGGGCTTAGGGAATTTCTCATATGCCCCAAAACCGTTGAAGCTCTTGTTCAAAAATCATGCTCCGAAATCAACTTTTTTCATCTCAGGGATTCATTTTGGGATGGTAACTAAAGTTTAAAGCAGAAATAGGGGCACTTTTAAAATTTTCATTTTTGACCAAAATCGATGGGTCCGGGGCTTAGGGAATTTCTCATATGCTCCAAAACCGTTGAAGCTCCTGTTCAAAAATCATGCTCCGAAATCAACTTTTTTCATCTCAGGGATTCATATTGGGATGGTAACTAAAGTTTAAAGCAGAAATAGGGGCACTTTCAAAATTTTCATTTTTGACCAAAATCGATGGGTCCGGGGCTTAGGGAATTTCTCATATGCCACAAAACCGTTGAAGCTCCTGTTCAAAAATCATGCTCCTAAATCAACTTTTTTCATCTCAGGGATTCATTTTGGGATGGTAACTAAAGTTTAAAGCAGAAATAGGGGCACTTTTAAAATTTTCATTTTTGACCAAAATCGATGGGCCCGGGGCTTAGGGAATTTCTCATATGCCACAAAACCGTTGAAGCTCCTGTTCAAAAATCATGCTCCGAAATCAACTTTTTTTCATCTCAGGGATTCATTTTGGGATGGTAACTAAAGTTTAAAGCAGAAATAGGGGCACTTTTAAAATTTTAATTTTTGACCAAAATCGATGGGTCCGGGGCTTAGGGAATTTCTCATATGCCACAAAACCGTTGAAGCTCCTGTTCAAAAATCATGCTCCAAAATCAACTTTTTTCATCTCAGGGATTCATTTTGGGATGGTAACAAAAGTTTAAAGCAGATATATGGGCACTTTTAAAATTTTCATTTTTGACCAAAATCGATGGGTCCGGGGCTTAGGGAATTTCTCATATGCCCCAAAACCGTTGAAGCTCCTGTTCAAAAATCATGCTCCAAAATCAACTTTTTTCATCTCAGGGATTCATTTTGGGATGGTAACTAAAGTTTAAAGCAGAAATAGGGGCACTTTTAAAATTTTCATTTTTGACCAAAATCGATGGGTCCGGGGCTTAGGGAATTTCTCATATGCCCCAAAACCGTTGAAGCTCCTGTTCAAAAATCATGCTCCAAAATCAACTTTTTTCATCTCAGGGATTCATTTTGGGATGGTAACTAAAGTTTAAAGCAGAAATAGGGGCACTTTTAAAATTTTCATTTTTGACCAAAATCGATGGGTCCGGGGCTTAGGGAATTTCTCATATGCTCCAAAACTGTTGAAGCTCCTGTTCAAAAATCATGCTCCGAAATCAACTTTTTTCATCTCAGGGATTCATTTTGGGATGGTAACTAAAGTTTAAAGCAGAAATAGGGGCACTTTTAACATTTTCATTTTTGACCAAAATCGATGGGTCCAGGGCTTAGGGAATTTCTCATATGCCACAAAACTGTGGAAGCTCCTGTTCAAAAATCATGCTCCGAAATCAACTTTTTTCATTTCAGGGATTCATTTTGGGATGGTAACTAAAGTTTAAAGCAGAAATAGGGGCACTTTTAAAATTTTCATTTTTGACCAAAATCGATGGGTCCGGGGCTTAGGGAATTTCTCATATGCTCCAAAACTGTTGAAGCTCCTGTTCAAAAATCATGCTCCGAAATCAACTTTTTTCATCTCAGGGATTCATTTTGGGATGGTAACTAAAGTTTAAAGCAAAAATAGGGGCACTTTTAACATTTTCATTTTTGACCAAAATCGATGGGTCCAGGGCTTAGGGAATTTCTCATATGCCACAAAACTGTGGAAGCTCCTGTTCAAAAATCATGCTCCGAAATCAACTTTTTTCATTTCAGGGATTCATTTTGGGATGGTAACTAAAGTTTAAAGCAGAAATAGGGGCACTTTTAAAATTTTCATTTTTGACCAAAATCGATGGGTCCGGGGCTTAGGGAATTTCTCATATGCTCCAAAACTGTTGAAGCTCCTGTTCAAAAATCATGCTCCGAAATCAACTTTTTTCATCTCAGGGATTCATTTTGGGATGGTAACTAAAGTTTAAAGCAGAAATAGGGGCACTTTTAACATTTTCATTTTTGACCAAAATCGATGGGTCCAGGGCTTAGGGAATTTCTCATATGCCACAAAACTGTGGAAGCTCCTGTTCAAAAATCATGCTCCGAAATCAACTTTTTTCATTTCAGGGATTCATTTTGGGATGGTAACTAAAGTTTAAAGCAGAAATAGGGGCACTTTTAAAATTTTCATTTTTGACCAAAATCGATGGGTCCGGGGCTTAGGGAATTTCTCATATGCTCCAAAACTGTTGAAGCTCCTGTTCAAAAATCATGCTCCGAAATCAACTTTTTTCATCTCAGGGATTCATTTTGGGATGGTAACTAAAGTTTAAAGCAAAAATAGGGGCACTTTTAACATTTTCATTTTTGACCAAAATCGATGGGTCCAGGGCTTAGGGAATTTCTCATATGCCACAAAACTGTGGAAGCTCCTGTTCAAAAATCATGCTCCGAAATCAACTTTTTTCATTTCAGGGATTCATTTTGGGATGGTAACTAAAGTTTAAAGCAGAAATAGGGGCACTTTTAAAATTTTAATTTTTGACCAAAATCGATGGGTCTGGGGCTTAGGGAATTTCTCATATTCCCCAAAACCGTTGAAGCTCCTGTTCAAAAATCATGCTCCGAAATCAACTTTTTTCATCTCAGGGATTCATTTTGGGATGGTAACTAAAGTTTAAAGCAGAAATAGGGGCACTTTTAAAATTTTCATTTTTCACCAAAATCGATGGGTCCGGGGCTTAGGGAATTTCTCATATGCCACAAAACCGTTGAAGCTCCTGTTCAAAAATCATGCTCCGAAATCAACTTTTTTCATCTCAGGGATTCATTTTGGGATGGTAACTAAAGTTTAAAGCAGAAATAGGGGCACTTTTAACATTTTCATTTTTGACCAAAATCGATGGGTCCAGGGCTTAGGGAATTTCTCATATGCCACAAAACTGTGGAAGCTCCTGTTCAAAAATCATGCTCCGAAATCAACTTTTTTCATTTCAGGGATTCATTTTGGGATGGTAACTAAAGTTTAAAGCAGAAATAGGGGCACTTTTAAAATTTTAATTTTTGACCAAAATCGATGGGTCTGGGGCTTAGGGAATTTCTCATATTCCCCAAAACCGTTGAAGCTCCTGTTCAAAAATCATGCTCCGAAATCAACTTTTTTCATCTCAGGGATTCATTTTGGGATGGTAACTAAAGTTTAAAGCAGATATAGGGGCACTTTTAAAATTTTCAATTTTGACCAAAATCGATGGGTCCGGGGCTTAGGGAATTTCTCATATGCCCCAAAACCGTTGAAGCTCCTGTTCAAAAATTATGCTCCAAAATCAACTTTTTTCATCTCAGGGATTCATTTTGGGATGGTAACTAAAGTTTAAAGCAGAAATAGGGGCACTTTTAAAATTTTCATTTTTGACCAAAATCGATGGGTCCGGGGCTTAGGGAATTTCTCATATGCCCCAAAACCGTTGAAGCTCCTGTTCAAAAATCATGCTCCAAAATCAACTTTTTTCATCTCAGGGATTCATTTTGGGATGGTAACTAAAGTTTAAAGCAGAAATAGGGGCACTTTTAAAATTTTCATTTTTGACCAAAATCGATGGGTCCGGGGCTTAGGGAATTTCTCATATGCTCCAAAACCGTTGAAGCTCCTGTTCAAAAATCATGCTCCGAAATCAACTTTTTTCATCTCAGGGATTCATTTTGGGATGGTAACTAAAGTTTAAAGCAGAAATAGGGGCACTTTTAACATTTTCATTTTTGACCAAAATCGATGGGTCCAGGGCTTAGGGAATTTCTCATATGCCACAAAACTGTGGAAGCTCCTGTTCAAAAATCATGCTCCGAAATCAACTTTTTTCATTTCAGGGATTCATTTTGGGATGGTAACTAAAGTTTAAAGCAGAAATAGGGGCACTTTTAAAATTTTAATTTTTGACCAAAATCGATGGGTCTGGGGCTTAGGGAATTTCTCATATTCCCCAAAACCGTTGAAGCTCCTGTTCAAAAATCATGCTCCGAAATCAACTTTTTTCATCTCAGGGATTCATTTTGGGATGGTAACTAAAGTTTAAAGCAGAAATAGGGGCACTTTTAAATTTTTCATTTTTGACCAAAATCGATGGGTCCGGGGCTTAGGGAATTTCTCATATGCCACAAAACCGTTGAAGCTCCTGTTCAAAAATCATGCTCTGAAATCAACTTTTTTCATCTCAAGGATTCATTTTGGGATGGTAACTAAAGTTTAAAGCAGAAATAGGGGCACTTTTAAAATTTTCATTTTTGACCAAAATCGATGGGTCCGAGGCTTAGGGAATTTCTCATATGCCACAAAACCGTTGAAGCTCCTGTTCAAAAATCATGCTCTGAAATCAACTTTTTTCATCTCAGGGATTCATTTTGGGATGGTAACTAAAGTTTAAAGCAGAAATAGGGGCACTTTTAAAATGTTCATTTTTGACCAAAATCGATGGGTCCGGGGCTTAGGGAATTTCTCATATGCCACAAAACCGTTGAAGCTCCTGTTCAAAAATCATGCTCTGAAATCAACTTTTTTCATCTCAGGGATTCATTTTGGGATGGTAACTAAAGTTTAAAGGAGAAATAGGGGCACTTTTAAAATTTTCATTTTAGACCAAAATTGATGGGTCCGGGGCTTAGGGAATTTCTCATATGCCCCAAAACCGTTGAAGCTCCTGTTCAAAAATCATGCTCCGAAATCAACTTTTTTCATCTCATGGATTCATTTTGGGATGGTAACTAAAGTTTAAAGCAGAAATAGGGGCACTTTTAAAATTTTCATTTTTGACCAAAATCAATGGGTCTGGGGCTTAGGGAATTTCTCATATGCCCCAATACCGTTGAAGCTCCTGTTCAAAAATCATGCTCCGAAATCAACTTTTTTCATCTCAGGGATTCATTTTGGGATGGTAACTAAAGTTTAAAGCAGAAATAGGGGCACTTTTAAAATTTTAATTTTTGACCAAAATCGATGGGTCCAGGGCTTAGGGAATTTCTCATATGCCACAAAACCGTTGAAGCTCCTGTTCAAAAATCATGCTCCGAAATCAACTTTTTTCATCTCAGGGATTCATTTTGGGATGGTAACTAAAGTTTAAAGCAGAAATAGGGGCACTTTTAAAATTTTCATTTTTAACCAAAATCGATGGGTCCGGGGCTTAGGAAATTTCTCATATGCCACAAAACCGTTGAAGCTCCTGTTCAAAAATCATGCTCCAAAATCAACTTTTTTCATCTCAGGGATTCATATTGGGATGGTAACTAAAGTTTAAAGCAGAAATAGGGGCACTTTCAAAATTTTCATTTTTGACCAAAATCGATGGGTCCGGGGCTTAGGGAATTTCTCATATGCCACAAAACCGTTGAAGCTCCTGTTCAAAAATCATGCTCCGAAATCAACTTTTTTCATCTCAGGGATTAATTTTGGGATGGTAACTAAAGTTTAAAGCAGAAATAGGGGCACTTTTAAAATTTTCATTTTTGACCAAAATCGATGGGTCCGGGGCTTAGGGAATTTCTCATATGCCACAAAACCGTTGAAGCTCCTGTTCAAAAATCATGCTCCAAAATCAACTTTTTTCATCTCAGGGATTCATTTTGCGATGGTAACAAAAGTTTAAAGCAGATATATGGGCACTTTTAAAATTTTCATTTTTGACCAAAATCGATGGGTCCGGGGGTTAGGGAATTTCTCATATGCCCCAAAACCGTTGAAGCTCTTGTTCAAAAATCATGCTCCGAAATCAACTTTTTTCATCTCAGGGATTCATTTTGGGATGGTAACTAAAGTTTAAAGCAGAAATAGGGGCACTTTTAAAATTTTCATTTTTGACCAAAATCAATGGGTCCGGGGCTTAGGGAATTTCTCATATGCCCCAAAACCGTTAAAGCTCCTGTTCAAAAATCATGCTCCGAAATCAACTTTTTTCATCTCAGGGATTTATTTTGGGATGGTAACTAAAGTTTAAAGCAGAAATAGGGGCACTTTTAAAATTTTAATTTTTGACCAAAATCGATGGGTCCGGGGCTTAGGGAATTTCTCATATGCTCCAAAACCGTTGAAGCTCCTGTTCAAAAATCATGCTCCGAAATCAACTTTTTTCATCTCAGGGATTCATATTGGGATGGTAACTAAAGTTTAAAGCAGAAATAGGGGCACTTTCAAAATTTTCATTTTTGACCAAAATCGATGGGTCCGGGGCTTAGGGAATTTCTCATATGCTCCAAAACCGTTGAAGCTCCTGTTCAAAATCATGCTCCGAAATCAACTTTTTTCATCTCAGGGATTCATTTTGGGATGGTAACTAAAGTTTAAAGCAGAAATAGGGGCACTTTTAACATTTTCATTTTTGACCAAAATCGATGGGTCCAGAGCTTAGGGAATTTCTCATATGCCACAAAACTGTGGAAGCTCCTGTTCAAAAATCATGCTCCGAAATCAACTTTTTTCATTTCAGGGATTCATTTTGGGATGGTAACTAAAGTTTAAAGCAGAAATAGGGGCACTTTTAAAATTTTAATTTTTGACCAAAATCGATGGGTCTGGGGATTAGGGAATTTCTCATATTCCCCAAAACCGTTGAAGCTCCTGTTCAAAAATCATGCTCCGAAATCAACTTTTTTCATCTCAGGGATTCATTTTGGGATGGTAACTAAAGTTTAAAGCAGAAATAGGGGCACTTTTAAAATTTTCATTTTTGACCAAAATCGATGGGTCCGGGGCTTAGGGAATTTCTCATATGCCACAAAACCGTTGAAGCTCCTGTTCAAAAATCATGCTCCAAAATCAACTTTTTTCATCTCAGGGATTCATTTTGGGATGGTAACAAAAGTTTAAAGCAGATATATGGGCACTTTTAAAATTTTCATTTTTGACCAAAATCGATGGGTCCGGGGCTTAGGGAATTTCTCATATGCCCCAAAACCGTTGAAGCTCTTGTTCAAAAATCATGCTCCGAAATCAACTTTTTTCATCTCAGGGATTCATTTTGGGATGGTAACTAAAGTTTAAAGCAGAAATAGGGGCACTTTTAAAATTTTCATTTTTGACCAAAATCAATGGGTCCGGGGCTTAGGGAATTTCTCATATGCCCCAAAACCGTTAAAGCTCCTGTTCAAAAATCATGCTACGAAATCAACTTTTTTCATCTCAGGGATTTATTTTGGGATGGTAACTAAAGTTTAAAGCAGAAATAGGGGCACTTTTAAAATGTTCATTTTTGACCAAAATCGATGGGTCCGGGGCTTAGGGAATTTCTCATATGCCACAAAACCGTTGAAGCTCCTGTTCAAAAATCATGCTCTGAAATCAACTTTTTTCATCTCAGGGATTCATTTTGGGATGGTAACTAAAGTTTAAAGCAGAAATAGGGGCACTTTTAAAATTTTCATTTTAGACCAAAATTGATGGGTCCGGGGCTTAGGGAATTTCTCATATGCCCCAAAACCGTTGAAGCTCCTGTTCAAAAATCATGCTCCGAAATCAACTTTTTTCATCTCAGGGATTCATTTTGGGATGGTAACTAAAGTTTAAAGCAGAAATAGGGGCACTTTTAAAATTTTAATTTTTGACCAAAATCGATGGGTCCAGGGCTTAGGGAATTTCTCATATGCCACAAAACCGTTGAAGCTCCTGTTCAAAAATCATGCTCCGAAATCAACTTTTTTCATCTCAGGGATTCATTTTGGGATGGTAACTAAAGTTTAAAGCAGAAATAGGGGCACTTTTAAAATTTTCATTTTTAACCAAAATCGATGGGTCCGGGGCTTAGGAAATTTCTCATATGCCACAAAACCGTTGAAGCTCCTGTTCAAAAATCATGCTCCAAAATCAACTTTTTTCATCTCAGGGATTCATATTGGGATGGTAACTAAAGTTTAAAGCAGAAATAGGGGCACTTTCAAAATTTTCATTTTTGACCAAAATCGATGGGTCCGGGGCTTAGGGAATTTCTCATATGCCACAAAACCGTTGAAGCTCCTGTTCAAAAATCATGCTCCGAAATCAACTTTTTTCATCTCAGGGATTAATTTTGGGATGGTAACTAAAGTTTAAAGCAGAAATAGGGGCACTTTTAAAATTTTCATTTTTGACCAAAATCGATGGGTCCGGGGCTTAGGGAATTTCTCATATGCCACAAAACCGTTGAAGCTCCTGTTCAAAAATCATGCTCCAAAATCAACTTTTTTCATCTCAGGGATTCATTTTGCGATGGTAACAAAAGTTTAAAGCAGATATATGGGCACTTTTAAAATTTTCATTTTTGACCAAAATCGATGGGTCCGGGGGTTAGGGAATTTCTCATATGCCCCAAAACCGTTGAAGCTCTTGTTCAAAAATCATGCTCCGAAATCAACTTTTTTCATCTCAGGGATTCATTTTGGGATGGTAACTAAAGTTTAAAGCAGAAATAGGGGCACTTTTAAAATTTTCATTTTTGACCAAAATCAATGGGTCCGGGGCTTAGGGAATTTCTCATATGCCCCAAAACCGTTAAAGCTCCTGTTCAAAAATCATGCTCCGAAATCAACTTTTTTCATCTCAGGGATTTATTTTGGGATGGTAACTAAAGTTTAAAGCAGAAATAGGGGCACTTTTAAAATTTTAATTTTTGACCAAAATCGATGGGTCCGGGGCTTAGGGAATTTCTCATATGCTCCAAAACCGTTGAAGCTCCTGTTCAAAAATCATGCTCCGAAATCAACTTTTTTCATCTCAGGGATTCATATTGGGATGGTAACTAAAGTTTAAAGCAGAAATAGGGGCACTTTCAAAATTTTCATTTTTGACCAAAATCGATGGGTCCGGGGCTTAGGGAATTTCTCATATGCTCCAAAACCGTTGAAGCTCCTGTTCAAAATCATGCTCCGAAATCAACTTTTTTCATCTCAGGGATTCATTTTGGGATGGTAACTAAAGTTTAAAGCAGAAATAGGGGCACTTTTAACATTTTCATTTTTGACCAAAATCGATGGGTCCAGAGCTTAGGGAATTTCTCATATGCCACAAAACTGTGGAAGCTCCTGTTCAAAAATCATGCTCCGAAATCAACTTTTTTCATTTCAGGGATTCATTTTGGGATGGTAACTAAAGTTTAAAGCAGAAATAGGGGCACTTTTAAAATTTTAATTTTTGACCAAAATCGATGGGTCTGGGGATTAGGGAATTTCTCATATTCCCCAAAACCGTTGAAGCTCCTGTTCAAAAATCATGCTCCGAAATCAACTTTTTTCATCTCAGGGATTCATTTTGGGATGGTAACTAAAGTTTAAAGCAGAAATAGGGGCACTTTTAAAATTTTCATTTTTGACCAAAATCGATGGGTCCGGGGCTTAGGGAATTTCTCATATGCCACAAAACCGTTGAAGCTCCTGTTCAAAAATCATGCTCCAAAATCAACTTTTTTCATCTCAGGGATTCATTTTGGGATGGTAACAAAAGTTTAAAGCAGATATATGGGCACTTTTAAAATTTTCATTTTTGACCAAAATCGATGGGTCCGGGGCTTAGGGAATTTCTCATATGCCCCAAAACCGTTGAAGCTCTTGTTCAAAAATCATGCTCCGAAATCAACTTTTTTCATCTCAGGGATTCATTTTGGGATGGTAACTAAAGTTTAAAGCAGAAATAGGGGCACTTTTAAAATTTTCATTTTTGACCAAAATCAATGGGTCCGGGGCTTAGGGAATTTCTCATATGCCCCAAAACCGTTAAAGCTCCTGTTCAAAAATCATGCTACGAAATCAACTTTTTTCATCTCAGGGATTTATTTTGGGATGGTAACTAAAGTTTAAAGCAGAAATAGGGGCACTTTTAAAATTTTCATTTTTGACCAAAATCGATGGGTCCGGGGCTTAGGGAATTTCTCATATGCTCCAAAACCGTTGAAGCTCCTGTTCAAAAATCATGCTCCGAAATCAACTTTTTTCATCTCAGGGATTCATATTGGGATGGTAACTAAAGTTTAAAGCAGAAATAGGGGCACTTTCAAAATTTTCATTTTTGACCAAAATCGATGGGTCCGGGGCTTAGGGAATTTCTCATATGCTCCAAAACCGTTGAAGCTCCTGTTCAAAAATCATGCTCCGAAATCAACTTTTTTCATCTCAGGGATTCATTTTGGGATGGTAACTAAAGTTTAAAGCAGAAATAGGGGCACTTTTAACATTTTCATTTTTGACCAAAATCGATGGGTCCAGAGCTTAGGGAATTTCTCATATGCCACAAAACTGTGGAAGCTCCTGTTCAAAAATCATGCTCCGAAATCAACTTTTTTCATTTCAGGGATTCATTTTGGGATGGTAACTAAAGTTTAAAGCAGAAATAGGGGCACTTTTAAAATTTTAATTTTTGACCAAAATCAATGGGTCTGGGGCTTAGGGAATTTCTCATATTCCCCAAAACCGTTGAAGCTCCTGTTCAAAAATCATGCTCCGAAATCAACTTTTTTCATCTCAGGGATTCATTTTGGGATGGTAACTAAAGTTTAAAGCAGAAATAGGGGCACTTTTAAAATTTTCATTTTTGACCAAAATCGATGGGTCCGGGGCTTAGGGAATTTCTCATATGCCACAAAACCGTTGAAGCTCCTGTTCAAAAATCATGCTCCAAAATCAACTTTTTTCATCTCAGGGATTCATTTTGGGATGGTAACAAAAGTTTAAAGCAGATATATGGGCACTTTTAAAATTTTCATTTTTGACCAAAATCGATGGGTCCGGGGCTTAGGGAATTTCTCATATGCCCCAAAACCGTTGAAGCTCCTGTTCAAAAATCATGCTCCAAAATCAACTTTTTTCATCTCAGGGATTCATTTTGGGATGGTAACTAAAGTTTAAAGCAGAAATAGGGGCACTTTTAAAATTTTCATTTTTGACCAAAATCGATGGGTCCGGGGCTTAGGGAATTTCTCATATGCTCCAAAACCGTTGAAGCTCCTGTTCAAAAATCATGCTCCGAAATCAACTTTTTTCATCTCAGGGATTCATTTTGGGATGGTAACTAAAGTTTAAAGCAGAAATAGGGGCACTTTTAACATTTTCATTTTTGACCAAAATCGATGGGTCCAGGGCTTAGGGAATTTCTCATATGCCACAAAACTGTGGAAGCTCCTGTTCAAAAATCATGCTCCGAAATCAACTTTTTTCATTTCAGGGATTCATTTTGGGATGGTAACTAAAGTTTAAAGCAGAAATAGGGGCACTTTTAAAATTTTAATTTTTGACCAAAATCGATGGGTCTGGGGCTTAGGGAATTTCTCATATTCCCCAAAATCGTTGAAGCTCCTGTTCAAAAATCATGCTCCGAAATCAACTTTTTTCATCTCAGGGATTCATTTTGGGATGGTAACTAAAGTTTAAAGCAGAAATAGGGGCACTTTTAAAATTTTCATTTTTGACCAAAATCGATGGGTCCGGGGCTTAGGGAATTTCTCATATTCCCCAAAACCGTTGAAGCTCCTGTTCAAAAATCATGCTCTGAAATCAACTTTTTTCATCTCAGGGATTCATTTTGGGATGGTAACTAAAGTTTAAAGCAGAAATAGGGGCACTTTTAACATTTTCATTTTTGACCAAAATCGATGGGTCCAGGGCTTAGGGAATTTCTCATATGCCACAAAACTGTGGAAGCTCCTGTTCAAAAATCATGCTCCGAAATCAACTTTTTTCATTTCAGGGATTCATTTTGGGATGGTAACTAAAGTTTAAAGCAGAAATAGGGGCACTTTTAAAATTTTAATTTTTGACCAAAATCGATGGGTCCGGGGCTTAGGGAATTTCTCATATTCCCCAAAACCGTTGAAGCTCCTGTTCAAAAATCATGCTCCGAAATCAACTTTTTTCATCTCAGGGATTCATTTTGGGATGGTAACTAAAGTTTAAAGCAGATATATGGGCACTTTTTAAATTTTCATTTTTGACCAAAATCGATGGGTCCGGGGCTTAGGGAATTTCTCATATGCCCCAAAACCGTTGAAGCTCTTGTTCAAAAATCATGCTCCGAAATCAACTTTTTTCATCTCAGGGATTCATTTTGGGATGGTAACTAAAGTTTAAAGCAGAAATAGGGGCACTTTTAAAATTTTCATTTTTGACCAAAATCATTGGGTCCGGGGCTTAGGGAATTTCTCATATGCCCCAAAACCGTTAAAGCTCCTGTTCAAAAATCATGCTCCGAAATCAACTTTTTTCATCTCAGGGATTTATTTTGGGATGGTAACTAAAGTTTAAAGCAGAAATAGGGGCACTTTTAAAATTTTCATTTTTGACCAAAATCGATGGGTCCGGGGCTTAGGGAATTTCTCATATGCTCCAAAACCGTTGAAGCTCCTGTTCAAAAATCATGCTCCGAAATCAACTTTTTTCATCTCAGGGATTCATATTGGGATGGTAACTAAAGTTTAAAGCAGAAATAGGGGCACTTTCAAAATTTTCATTTTTGACCAAAATCGATGGGTCCGGGGCTTAGGGAATTTCTCATATGCCACAAAACCGTTGAAGCTCCTGTTCAAAAATCATGCTCCGAAATCAACTTTTTTCATCTCAGGGATTCATTTTGGGATGGTAACTAAAGTTTAAAGCAGAAATAGGGGCACTTTTAAAATTTTCATTTTTGACCAAAATCGATGGGTCCGGGGCTTAGGGAATTTCTCATATGCCACAAAACCGTTGAAGCTCCTGTTCAAAAATCATGCTCCGAAATCAACTTTTTTCATCTCAGGGATTCATTTTGGGATGGTAACTAAAGTTTAAAGCAGATATATGGGCACTTTTAAAATTTTCATTTTTGACCAAAATCGATGGGTCCGGGGCCTAGGGAATTTCTCATATGCCCCAAAACCGTTGAAGCTCCTGTTCAAAAATCATGCTCCAAAATCAACTTTTTTCATCTCAGGGATTCATTTTGGGATGGTAACTAAAGTTTAAAGCAGAAATAGGGGCACTTTTAAAATTTTCATTTTTGACCAAAATCGATGGGTCCGGGGCTCAGGGAATTTCTCATATGCTCCAAAACCGTTGAAGCTCCTGTTCAAAAATCATGCTCCGAAATCAACTTTTTTCATCTCAGGGATTCATTTTGGGATGGTAACTAAAGTTTAAAGCAGAAATAGGGGCACTTTTAACATTTTCATTTTTGACCAAAATCGATGGGTCCAGGGCTTAGGGAATTTCTCATATGCCACAAAACTGTGGAAGCTCCTGTTCAAAAATCATGCTCCGAAATCAACTTTTTTCATTTCAGGGATTCATTTTGGGATGGTAACTAAAGTTTAAAGCAGAAATAGGGGCACTTTTAAAATTTTAATTTTTGACCAAAATCGATGGGTCTGGGGCTTAGGGAATTTCTCATATTCCCCAAAACCGTTGAAGCTCCTGTTCAAAAATCATGCTCCGAAATCAACTTTTTTCATCTCAGGGATTCATTTTGGGATGGTAACTAAAGTTTAAAGCAGAAATAGGGGCACTTTTAAAATTTTCATTTTTGACCAAAATCGATGGGTCCGGGGCTTAGGGAATTTCTCATATTCCCCAAAACCGTTGAAGCTCCTGTTCAAAAATCATGCTCCGAAATCAACTTTTTTCATCTCAGGGATTCATTTTGGGATGGTAACTAAAGTTTAAAGCAGAAATAGGGGCACTTTTAACATTTTCATTTTTGACCAAAATCGATGGGTCCAGGGCTTAGGGAATTTCTCATATGCCACAAAACTGTGGAAGCTCCTGTTCAAAAATCATGCTCCGAAATCAACTTTTTTCATTTCAGGGATTCATTTTGGGATGGTAACTAAAGTTTAAAGCAGAAATAGGGGCACTTTTAAAATTTTAATTTTTGACCAAAATCGATGGGTCTGGGGCTTAGGGAATTTCTCATATTCCCCAAAACCGTTGAAGCTCCTGTTCAAAAATCATGCTCCGAAATCAACTTTTTTCATCTCAGGGATTCATTTTGGGATGGTAACTAAAGTTTAAAGCAGATATATGGGCACTTTTTAAATTTTCATTTTTGACCAAAATCGATGGGTCCGGGGCTTAGAGAATTTCTCATATGCCCCAAAACCGTTGAAGCTCTTGTTCAAAAATCATGCTCCGAAATCAACTTTTTTTATCTCAGGGATTCATTTTGGGATGGTAACTAAAGTTTAAAGCAGAAATAGGGGCACTTTTAAAATTTTCATTTTTGACCAAAATCATTGGGTCCGGGGCTTAGGGAATTTCTCATATGCCCCAAAACCGTTAAAGCTCCTGTTCAAAAATCATGCTCCGAAATCAACTTTTTTCATCTCAGGGATTCATTTTGGGATGGTAACTAAAGTTTAAAGCAGAAATAGGGGCACTTTTAACATTTTCATTTTTGACCAAAATCGATGGGTCCAGGGCTTAGGGAATTTCTCATATGCCACAAAACTGTGGAAGCTCCTGTTCAAAAATCATGCTCCGAAATCAACTTTTTTCATTTCAGGGATTCATTTTGGGATGGTAACTAAAGTTTAAAGCAGAAATAGGGGCACTTTTAAAATTTTAATTTTTGACCAAAATCGATGGGTCTGGGGCTTAGGGAATTTCTCATATTCCCCAAAACCGTTGAAGCTCCTGTTCAAAAATCATGCTCCGAAATCAACTTTTTTCATCTCAGGGATTCATTTTGGGATGGTAACTAAAGTTTAAAGCAGATATATGGGCACTTTTTAAATTTTCATTTTTGACCAAAATCGATGGGTCCGGGGCTTAGGGAATTTCTCATATGCCCCAAAACCGTTGAAGCTCTTGTTCAAAAATCATGCTCCGAAATCAACTTTTTTTATCTCAGGGATTCATTTTGGGATGGTAACTAAAGTTTAAAGCAGAAATAGGGGCACTTTTAAAATTTTCATTTTTGACCAAAATCATTGGGTCCGGGGCTTAGGGAATTTCTCATATGCCCCAAAACCGTTAAAGCTCCTGTTCAAAAATCATGCTCCGAAATCAACTTTTTTCATCTCAGGGATTTATTTTGGGATGGTAACTAAAGTTTAAAGCAGAAATAGGGGCACTTTTAAAATTTTCATTTTTGACCAAAATCGATGGGTCCGGGGCTTAGGGAATTTCTCATATGCTCCAAAACCGTTGAAGCTCCTGTTCAAAAATCATGCTCCGAAATCAACTTTTTTCATCTCAGGGATTCATATTGGGATGGTAACTAAAGTATAAAGCAGAAATAGGGGCACTTTCAAAATTTTCATTTTTGACCAAAATCGATGGGTCCGGGGCTTAGGGAATTTCTCATATGCCACAAAACCGTTGAAGCTCCTGTTCAAAAATCATGCTCCGAAATCAACTTTTTTCATCTCAGGGATTCATATTGGGATGGTAACTAAAGTTTAAAGCAGAAATAGGGGCACTTTCAAAATTTTCATTTTTGACCAAAATCGATGGGTCCGGGGCTTAGGGAATTTCTCATATGCTCCAAAACCGTTGAAGCTCCTGTTCAAAAATCATGCTCCGAAATCAACTTTTTTCATCTCAGGGATTCATATTGGGATGGTAACTAAAGTTTAAAGCAGAAATAGGGGCACTTTCAAAATTTTCATTTTTGACCAAAATCGATGGGTCCGGGGCTTAGGGAATTTCTCATATGCCACAAAACCGTTGAAGCTCCTGTTCAAAAATCATGCTCCAAAATCAACTTTTTTCATCTCAGGGATTCATTTTGGGATGGTAACAAAAGTTTAAAGCAGATATATGGGCACTTTTAAAATTTTCATTTTTGACCAAAATCGATGGGTCCGGGGCTTAGGGAATTTCTCATATGCACCAAAACCGTTGAAGCTCCTGTTCAAAAATCATGCTCCAAAATCAACTTTTTTCATCTCAGGGATTCATTTTGGGATGGTAACTAAAGTTTAAAGCAGAAATAGGGGCACTTTTAAAATTTTCATTTTTGACCAAAATCGATGGGTCCGGGGCTTAGGGAATTTCTCATATGCTCCAAAACCGTTGAAGCTCCTGTTCAAAAATCATGCTCCGAAATCAACTTTTTTCATCTCAGGGATTCATTTTGGGATGGTAACTAAAGTTTAAAGCAGAAATAGGGGCACTTTTAACATTTTCATTTTTGACCAAAATCGATGGGTCCAGGGCTTAGGGAATTTCTCATATGCCACAAAACTGTGGAAGCTCCTGTTCAAAAATCATGCTCCGAAATCAACTTTTTTCATTTCAGGGATTCATTTTGGGATGGTAACTAAAGTTTAAAGCAGAAATAGGGGCACTTTTAAAATTTTAATTTTTGACCAAAATCAATGGGTCTGGGGCTTAGGGAATTTCTCATATTCCCCAAAACCGTTGAAGCTCCTGTTCAAAAATCATGCTCCGAAATCAACTTTTTTCATCTCAGGGATTCATTTTGGGATGGTAACTAAAGTTTAAAGCAGAAATAGGGGCACTTTTAAAATTTTCATTTTTGACCAAAATCGATGGGTCCGGGGCTTAGGGAATTTCTCATATGCCACAAAACCGTTGAAGCTCCTGTTCAAAAATCATGCTCCAAAATCAACTTTTTTCATCTCAGGGATTCATTTTGGGATGGTAACAAAAGTTTAAAGCAGATATATGGGCACTTTTAAAATTTTCATTTTTGACCAAAATCGATGGGTCCGGGGCTTAGGGAATTTCTCATATGCCCCAAAACCGTTGAAGCTCCTGTTCAAAAATCATGCTCCGAAATCAACTTTTTTCATCTCAGGGATTCATTTTGGGATGGTAACTAAAGTTTAAAGCAGAAATAGGGGCACTTTTAACATTTTCATTTTTGACCAAAATCGATGGGTCCAGGGCTTAGGGAATTTCTCATATGCCACAAAACTGTGGAAATCCTGTTCAAAAATCATGCTCCGAAATCAACTTTTTTCATTTCAGGGATTCATTTTGGGATGGTAACTAAAGTTTAAAGCAGAAATAGGGGCACTTTTAAAATTTTCATTTTTGACCAAAATCGATGGGTCCGGGGCTTAGGGAATTTCTCATATGCCCCAAAACCGTTGAAGCTCCTGTTCAAAAATCATGCTCCGAAATCAACTTTTTTCATCTCAGGGATTCATTTTGGGATGGTAACTAAAGTTTAAAGCAGAAATAGGGGCACTTTTAAAATTTTCATTTTTAACCAAAATCGATGGGTCCGGGGCTTAGGAAATTTCTCATATGCCACAAAACCGTTGAAGCTCCTGTTCAAAAATCATGCTCCAAAATCAACTTTTTTCATCTCAGGGATTCATATTGGGATGGTAACTAAAGTTTAAAGCAGAAATAGGGGCACTTTCAAAATTTTCATTTTTGACCAAAATCGATGGGTCCGGGGCTTAGGGAATTTCTCATATGCCACAAAACCGTTGAAGCTCCTGTTCAAAAATCATGCTCCGAAATCAACTTTTTTCATCTCAGGGATTAATTTTGGGATGGTAACTAAAGTTTAAAGCAGAAATAGGGGCACTTTTAAAATTTTCATTTTGACCAAAATCGATGGGTCCGGGGCTTAGGGAATTTCTCATATGCCACAAAACCGTTGAAGCTCCTGTTCAAAAATCATGCTCCAAAATCAACTTTTTTCATCTCAGGGATTCATTTTGCGATGGTAACAAAAGTTTAAAGCAGATATATGGGCACTTTTAAAATTTTCATTTTTGACCAAAATCGATGGGTCCGGGGGTTAGGGAATTTCTCATATGCCCCAAAACCGTTGAAGCTCTTGTTCAAAAATCATGCTCCGAAATCAACTTTTTTCATCTCAGGGATTCATTTTGGGATGGTAACTAAAGTTTAAAGCAGAAATAGGGGCACTTTTAAAATTTTCATTTTTGACCAAAATCAATGGGTCCGGGGCTTAGGGAATTTCTCATATGCCCCAAAACCGTTAAAGCTCCTGTTCAAAAATCATGCTCCGAAATCAACTTTTTTCATCTCAGGGATTTATTTTGGGATGGTAACTAAAGTTTAAAGCAGAAATAGGGGCACTTTTAAAATTTTAATTTTTGACCAAAATCGATGGGTCCGGGGCTTAGGGAATTTCTCATATGCTCCAAAACCGTTGAAGCTCCTGTTCAAAAATCATGCTCCGAAATCAACTTTTTTCATCTCAGGGATTCATATTGGGATGGTAACTAAAGTTTAAAGCAGAAATAGGGGCACTTTCAAAATTTTCATTTTTGACCAAAATCGATGGGTCCGGGGCTTAGGGAATTTCTCATATGCTCCAAAACCGTTGAAGCTCCTGTTCAAAATCATGCTCCGAAATCAACTTTTTTCATCTCAGGGATTCATTTTGGGATGGTAACTAAAGTTTAAAGCAGAAATAGGGGCACTTTTAACATTTTCATTTTTGACCAAAATCGATGGGTCCAGAGCTTAGGGAATTTCTCATATGCCACAAAACTGTGGAAGCTCCTGTTCAAAAATCATGCTCCGAAATCAACTTTTTTCATTTCAGGGATTCATTTTGGGATGGTAACTAAAGTTTAAAGCAGAAATAGGGGCACTTTTAAAATTTTAATTTTTGACCAAAATCGATGGGTCTGGGGATTAGGGAATTTCTCATATTCCCCAAAACCGTTGAAGCTCCTGTTCAAAAATCATGCTCCGAAATCAACTTTTTTCATCTCAGGGATTCATTTTGGGATGGTAACTAAAGTTTAAAGCAGAAATAGGGGCACTTTTAAAATTTTCATTTTTGACCAAAATCGATGGGTCCGGGGCTTAGGGAATTTCTCATATGCCACAAAACCGTTGAAGCTCCTGTTCAAAAATCATGCTCCAAAATCAACTTTTTTCATCTCAGGGATTCATTTTGGGATGGTAACAAAAGTTTAAAGCAGATATATGGGCACTTTTAAAATTTTCATTTTTGACCAAAATCGATGGGTCCGGGGCTTAGGGAATTTCTCATATGCCCCAAAACCGTTGAAGCTCTTGTTCAAAAATCATGCTCCGAAATCAACTTTTTTCATCTCAGGGATTCATTTTGGGATGGTAACTAAAGTTTAAAGCAGAAATAGGGGCACTTTTAAAATTTTCATTTTTGACCAAAATCAATGGGTCCGGGGCTTAGGGAATTTCTCATATGCCCCAAAACCGTTAAAGCTCCTGTTCAAAAATCATGCTACGAAATCAACTTTTTTCATCTCAGGGATTTATTTTGGGATGGTAACTAAAGTTTAAAGCAGAAATAGGGGCACTTTTAAAATGTTCATTTTTGACCAAAATCGATGGGTCCGGGGCTTAGGGAATTTCTCATATGCCACAAAACCGTTGAAGCTCCTGTTCAAAAATCATGCTCTGAAATCAACTTTTTTCATCTCAGGGATTCATTTTGGGATGGTAACTAAAGTTTAAAGCAGAAATAGGGGCACTTTTAAAATTTTCATTTTAGACCAAAATTGATGGGTCCGGGGCTTAGGGAATTTCTCATATGCCCCAAAACCGTTGAAGCTCCTGTTCAAAAATCATGCTCCGAAATCAACTTTTTTCATCTCATGGATTCATTTTGGGATGGTAACTAAAGTTTAAAGCAGAAATAGGGGCACTTTTAAAATTTTCATTTTTGACCAAAATCAATGGGTCTGGGGCTTAGGGAATTTCTCATATGCCCCAATACCGTTGAAGCTCCTGTTCAAAAATCATGCTCCGAAATCAACTTTTTTCATCTCAGGGATTCATTTTGGGATGGTAACTAAAGTTTAAAGCAGAAATAGGGGCACTTTTAAAATTTTAATTTTTGACCAAAATCGATGGGTCCAGGGCTTAGGGAATTTCTCATATGCCACAAAACCGTTGAAGCTCCTGTTCAAAAATCATGCTCCGAAATCAACTTTTTTCATCTCAGGGATTCATTTTGGGATGGTAACTAAAGTTTAAAGCAGAAATAGGGGCACTTTTAAAATTTTCATTTTTAACCAAAATCGATGGGTCCGGGGCTTAGGAAATTTCTCATATGCCACAAAACCGTTGAAGCTCCTGTTCAAAAATCATGCTCCAAAATCAACTTTTTTCATCTCAGGGATTCATATTGGGATGGTAACTAAAGTTTAAAGCAGAAATAGGGGCACTTTCAAAATTTTCATTTTTGACCAAAATCGATGGGTCCGGGGCTTAGGGAATTTCTCATATGCCACAAAACCGTTGAAGCTCCTGTTCAAAAATCATGCTCCGAAATCAACTTTTTTCATCTCAGGGATTAATTTTGGGATGGTAACTAAAGTTTAAAGCAGAAATAGGGGCACTTTTAAAATTTTCATTTTTGACCAAAATCGATGGGTCCGGGGCTTAGGGAATTTCTCATATGCCACAAAACCGTTGAAGCTCCTGTTCAAAAATCATGCTCCAAAATCAACTTTTTTCATCTCAGGGATTCATTTTGCGATGGTAACAAAAGTTTAAAGCAGATATATGGGCACTTTTAAAATTTTCATTTTTGACCAAAATCGATGGGTCCGGGGGTTAGGGAATTTCTCATATGCCCCAAAACCGTTGAAGCTCTTGTTCAAAAATCATGCTCCGAAATCAACTTTTTTCATCTCAGGGATTCATTTTGGGATGGTAACTAAAGTTTAAAGCAGAAATAGGGGCACTTTTAAAATTTTCATTTTTGACCAAAATCAATGGGTCCGGGGCTTAGGGAATTTCTCATATGCCCCAAAACCGTTAAAGCTCCTGTTCAAAAATCATGCTCCGAAATCAACTTTTTTCATCTCAGGGATTTATTTTGGGATGGTAACTAAAGTTTAAAGCAGAAATAGGGGCACTTTTAAAATTTTAATTTTTGACCAAAATCGATGGGTCCGGGGCTTAGGGAATTTCTCATATGCTCCAAAACCGTTGAAGCTCCTGTTCAAAAATCATGCTCCGAAATCAACTTTTTTCATCTCAGGGATTCATATTGGGATGGTAACTAAAGTTTAAAGCAGAAATAGGGGCACTTTCAAAATTTTCATTTTTGACCAAAATCGATGGGTCCGGGGCTTAGGGAATTTCTCATATGCTCCAAAACCGTTGAAGCTCCTGTTCAAAATCATGCTCCGAAATCAACTTTTTTCATCTCAGGGATTCATTTTGGGATGGTAACTAAAGTTTAAAGCAGAAATAGGGGCACTTTTAACATTTTCATTTTTGACCAAAATCGATGGGTCCAGAGCTTAGGGAATTTCTCATATGCCACAAAACTGTGGAAGCTCCTGTTCAAAAATCATGCTCCGAAATCAACTTTTTTCATTTCAGGGATTCATTTTGGGATGGTAACTAAAGTTTAAAGCAGAAATAGGGGCACTTTTAAAATTTTAATTTTTGACCAAAATCGATGGGTCTGGGGATTAGGGAATTTCTCATATTCCCCAAAACCGTTGAAGCTCCTGTTCAAAAATCATGCTCCGAAATCAACTTTTTTCATCTCAGGGATTCATTTTGGGATGGTAACTAAAGTTTAAAGCAGAAATAGGGGCACTTTTAAAATTTTCATTTTTGACCAAAATCGATGGGTCCGGGGCTTAGGGAATTTCTCATATGCCACAAAACCGTTGAAGCTCCTGTTCAAAAATCATGCTCCAAAATCAACTTTTTTCATCTCAGGGATTCATTTTGGGATGGTAACAAAAGTTTAAAGCAGATATATGGGCACTTTTAAAATTTTCATTTTTGACCAAAATCGATGGGTCCGGGGCTTAGGGAATTTCTCATATGCCCCAAAACCGTTGAAGCTCTTGTTCAAAAATCATGCTCCGAAATCAACTTTTTTCATCTCAGGGATTCATTTTGGGATGGTAACTAAAGTTTAAAGCAGAAATAGGGGCACTTTTAAAATTTTCATTTTTGACCAAAATCAATGGGTCCGGGGCTTAGGGAATTTCTCATATGCCCCAAAACCGTTAAAGCTCCTGTTCAAAAATCATGCTACGAAATCAACTTTTTTCATCTCAGGGATTTATTTTGGGATGGTAACTAAAATTTAAAGCAGAAATAGGGGCACTTTTAAAATTTTCATTTTTGACCAAAATCGATGGGTCCGGGGCTTAGGGAATTTCTCATATGCTCCAAAACCGTTGAAGCTCCTGTTCAAAAATCATGCTCCGAAATCAACTTTTTTCATCTCAGGGATTCATATTGGGATGGTAACTAAAGTTTAAAGCAGAAATAGGGGCACTTTCAAAATTTTCATTTTTGACCAAAATCGATGGGTCCGGGGCTTAGGGAATTTCTCATATGCTCCAAAACCGTTGAAGCTCCTGTTCAAAAATCATGCTCCGAAATCAACTTTTTTCATCTCAGGGATTCATTTTGGGATGGTAACTAAAGTTTAAAGCAGAAATAGGGGCACTTTTAACATTTTCATTTTTGACCAAAATCGATGGGTCCGGGGCTTAGGGAATTTCTCATATGCTCCAAAACCGTTGAAGCTCCTGTTCAAAAATCATGCTCCGAAATCAACTTTTTTCATCTCAGGGATTCATTTTGGGATGGTAACTAAAGTTTAAAGCAGAAATAGGGGCACTTTTAACATTTTCATTTTTGACCAAAATCGATGGGTCCAGGGCTTAGGGAATTTCTCATATGCCACAAAACTGTGGAAGCTCCTGTTCAAAAATCATGCTCCGAAATCAACTTTTTTCATTTCAGGGATTCATTTTGGGATGGTAACTAAAGTTTAAAGCAGAAATAGGGGCACTTTTAAAATTTTAATTTTTGACCAAAATCGATGGGTCTGGGGCTTAGGGAATTTCTCATATTCCCCAAAACCGTTGAAGCTCCTGTTCAAAAATCATGCTCCGAAATCAACTTTTTTCATCTCAGGGATTCATTTTGGGATGGTAACTAAAGTTTAAAGCAGAAATAGGGGCACTTTTAAAATTTTCATTTTTGACCAAAATCGATGGGTCCGGGGCTTAGGGAATTTCTCATATTCCCCAAAACCGTTGAAGCTCCTGTTCAAAAATCATGCTCCGAAATCAACTTTTTTCATCTCAGGGATTCATTTTGGGATGGTAACTAAAGTTTAAAGCAGAAATAGGGGCACTTTTAACATTTTCATTTTTGACCAAAATCGATGGGTCCAGGGCTTAGGGAATTTCTCATATGCCACAAAACTGTGGAAGCTCCTGTTCAAAAATCATGCTCCGAAATCAACTTTTTTCATTTCAGGGATTCATTTTGGGATGGTAACTAAAGTTTAAAGCAGAAATAGGGGCACTTTTAAAATTTTAATTTTTGACCAAAATCGATGGGTCTGGGGCTTAGGGAATTTCTCATATTCCCCAAAACCGTTGAAGCTCCTGTTCAAAAATCATGCTCCGAAATCAACTTTTTTCATCTCAGGGATTCATTTTGGGATGGTAACTAAAGTTTAAAGCAGATATATGGGCACTTTTTAAATTTTCATTTTTGACCAAAATCGATGGGTCCGGGGCTTAGGGAATTTCTCATATGCCCCAAAACCGTTGAAGCTCTTGTTCAAAAATCATGCTCCGAAATCAACTTTTTTCATCTCAGGGATTCATTTTGGGATGGTAACTAAAGTTTAAAGCAGAAATAGGGGCACTTTTAAAATTTTCATTTTTGACCAAAATCATTGGGTCCGGGGCTTAGGGAATTTCTCATATGCCCCAAAACCGTTAAAGCTCCTGTTCAAAAATCATGCTCCGAAATCAACTTTTTTCATCTCAGGGATTTATTTTGGGATGGTAACTAAAGTTTAAAGCAGAAATAGGGGCACTTTTAAAATTTTCATTTTTGACCAAAATCGATGGGTCCGGGGCTTAGGGAATTTCTCATATGCTCCAAAACCGTTGAAGCTCCTGTTCAAAAATCATGCTCCGAAATCAACTTTTTTCATCTCAGGGATTCATATTGGGATGGTAACTAAAGTTTAAAGCAGAAATAGGGGCACTTTCAAAATTTTCATTTTTGACCAAAATCGATGGGTCCGGGGCTTAGGGAATTTCTCATATGCCACAAAACCGTTGAAGCTCCTGTTCAAAAATCATGCTCCGAAATCAACTTTTTTCATCTCAGGGATTCATTTTGGGATGGTAACTAAAGTTTAAAGCAGAAATAGGGGCACTTTTAAAATTTTCATTTTTGACCAAAATCGATGGGTCCGGGGCTTAGGGAATTTCTCATATGCCACAAAACCATTGAAGCTCCTGTTCAAAAATCATGCTCCGAAATCAACTTTTTTCATCTCAGGGATTCATTTTGGGATGGTAACTAAAGTTTAAAGCAGATATATGGGCACTTTTAAAATTTTCATTTTTGACCAAAATCGATGGGTCCGGGGCCTAGGGAATTTCTCATATGCCCCAAAACCGTTGAAGCTCCTGTTCAAAAATCATGCTCCAAAATCAACTTTTTTCATCTCAGGGATTCATTTTGGGATGGTAACTAAAGTTTAAAGCAGAAATAGGGGCACTTTTAAAATTTTCATTTTTGACCAAAATCGATGGGTCCGGGGCTCAGGGAATTTCTCATATGCTCCAAAACCGTTGAAGCTCCTGTTCAAAAATCATGCTCCGAAATCAACTTTTTTCATCTCAGGGATTCATTTTGGGATGGTAACTAAAGTTTAAAGCAGAAATAGGGGCACTTTTAACATTTTCATTTTTGACCAAAATCGATGGGTCCAGGGCTTAGGGAATTTCTCATATGCCACAAAACTGTGGAAGCTCCTGTTCAAAAATCATGCTCCGAAATCAACTTTTTTCATTTCAGGGATTCATTTTGGGATGGTAACTAAAGTTTAAAGCAGAAATAGGGGCACTTTTAAAATTTTAATTTTTGACCAAAATCGATGGGTCTGGGGCTTAGGGAATTTCTCATATTCCCCAAAACCGTTGAAGCTCCTGTTCAAAAATCATGCTCCGAAATCAACTTTTTTCATCTCAGGGATTCATTTTGGGATGGTAACTAAAGTTTAAAGCAGAAATAGGGGCACTTTTAAAATTTTCATTTTTGACCAAAATCGATGGGTCCGGGGCTTAGGGAATTTCTCATATTCCCCAAAACCGTTGAAGCTCCTGTTCAAAAATCATGCTCCGAAATCAACTTTTTTCATCTCAGGGATTCATTTTGGGATGGTAACTAAAGTTTAAAGCAGAAATAGGGGCACTTTTAACATTTTCATTTTTGACCAAAATCGATGGGTCCAGGGCTTAGGGAATTTCTCATATGCCACAAAACTGTGGAAGCTCCTGTTCAAAAATCATGCTCCGAAATCAACTTTTTTCATTTCAGGGATTCATTTTGGGATGGTAACTAAAGTTTAAAGCAGAAATAGGGGCACTTTTAAAATTTTAATTTTTGACCAAAATCGATGGGTCTGGGGCTTAGGGAATTTCTCATATTCCCCAAAACCGTTGAAGCTCCTGTTCAAAAATCATGCTCCGAAATCAACTTTTTTCATCTCAGGGATTCATTTTGGGATGGTAACTAAAGTTTAAAGCAGATATACGGGCACTTTTTAAATTTTCATTTTTGACCAAAATCGATGGGTCCGGGGCTTAGGGAATTTCTCATATGCCCCAAAACCGTTGAAGCTCTTGTTCAAAAATCATGCTCCGAAATCAACTTTTTTTATCTCAGGGATTCATTTTGGGATGGTAACTAAAGTTTAAAGCAGAAATAGGGGCACTTTTAAAATTTTCATTTTTGACCAAAATCATTGGGTCCGGGGCTTAGGGAATTTCTCATATGCCCCAAAACCGTTAAAGCTCCTGTTCAAAAATCATGCTCCGAAATCAACTTTTTTCATCTCAGGGATTTATTTTGGGATGGTAACTAAAGTTTAAAGCAGAAATAGGGGCACTTTTAAAATTTTCATTTTTGACCAAAATCGATGGGTCCGGGGCTTAGGGAATTTCTCATATGCTCCAAAACCGTTGAAGCTCCTGTTCAAAAATCATGCTCCGAAATCAACTTTTTTCATCTCAGGGATTCATATTGGGATGGTAACTAAAGTATAAAGCAGAAATAGGGGCACTTTCAAAATTTTCATTTTTGACCAAAATCGATGGGTCCGGGGCTTAGGGAATTTCTCATATGCCACAAAACCGTTGAAGCTCCTGTTCAAAAATCATGCTCCGAAATCAACTTTTTTCATCTCAGGGATTCATATTGGGATGGTAACTAAAGTTTAAAGCAGAAATAGGGGCACTTTCAAAATTTTCATTTTTGACCAAAATCGATGGGTCCGGGGCTTAGGGAATTTCTCATATGCTCCAAAACCGTTGAAGCTCCTGTTCAAAAATCATGCTCCGAAATCAACTTTTTTCATCTCAGGGATTCATATTGGGATGGTAACTAAAGTTTAAAGCAGAAATAGGGGCACTTTCAAAATTTTCATTTTTGACCAAAATCGATGGGTCCGGGGCTTAGGGAATTTCTCATATGCCACAAAACCGTTGAAGCTCCTGTTCAAAAATCATGCTCCAAAATCAACTTTTTTCATCTCAGGGATTCATTTTGGGATGGTAACAAAAGTTTAAAGCAGATATATGGGCACTTTTAAAATTTTCATTTTTGACCAAAATCGATGGGTCCGGGGCTTAGGGAATTTCTCATATGCACCAAAACCGTTGAAGCTCCTGTTCAAAAATCATGCTCCAAAATCAACTTTTTTCATCTCAGGGATTCATTTTGGGATGGTAACTAAAGTTTAAAGCAGAAATAGGGGCACTTTTAAAATTTTCATTTTTGACCAAAATCGATGGGTCCGGGGCTTAGGGAATTTCTCATATGCTCCAAAACCGTTGAAGCTCCTGTTCAAAAATCATGCTCCGAAATCAACTTTTTTCATCTCAGGGATTCATTTTGGGATGGTAACTAAAGTTTAAAGCAGAAATAGGGGCACTTTTAACATTTTCATTTTTGACCAAAATCGATGGGTCCAGGGCTTAGGGAATTTCTCATATGCCACAAAACTGTGGAAGCTCCTGTTCAAAAATCATGCTCCGAAATCAACTTTTTTCATTTCAGGGATTCATTTTGGGATGGTAACTAAAGTTTAAAGCAGAAATAGGGGCACTTTTAAAATTTTAATTTTTGACCAAAATCAATGGGTCTGGGGCTTAGGGAATTTCTCATATTCCCCAAAACCGTTGAAGCTCCTGTTCAAAAATCATGCTCCGAAATCAACTTTTTTCATCTCAGGGATTCATTTTGGGATGGTAACTAAAGTTTAAAGCAGAAATAGGGGCACTTTTAAAATTTTCATTTTTGACCAAAATCGATGGGTCCGGGGCTTAGGGAATTTCTCATATGCCACAAAACCGTTGAAGCTCCTGTTCAAAAATCATGCTCCAAAATCAACTTTTTTCATCTCAGGGATTCATTTTGGGATGGTAACAAAAGTTTAAAGCAGATATATGGGCACTTTTAAAATTTTCATTTTTGACCAAAATCGATGGGTCCGGGGCTTAGGGAATTTCTCATATGCCCCAAAACCGTTGAAGCTCCTGTTCAAAAATCATGCTCCGAAATCAACTTTTTTCATCTCAGGGATTCATTTTGGGATGGTAACTAAAGTTTAAAGCAGAAATAGGGGCACTTTTAACATTTTCATTTTTGACCAAAATCGATGGGTCCAGGGCTTAGGGAATTTCTCATATGCCACAAAACTGTGGAAATCCTGTTCAAAAATCATGCTCCGAAATCAACTTTTTTCATTTCAGGGATTCATTTTGGGATGGTAACTAAAGTTTAAAGCAGAAATAGGGGCACTTTTAAAATTTTAATTTTTGACCAAAATCAATGGGTCTGGGGCTTAGGGAATTTCTCATATTCCCCAAAACCGTTGAAGCTCCTGTTCAAAAATCATGCTCCGAAATCAACTTTTTTCATCTCAGGGATTCATTTTGGGATGGTAACTAAAGTTTAAAGCAGAAATAGGGGCACTTTTAAAATTTTCATTTTTGACCAAAATCGATGGGTCCGGGGCTTAGGGAATTTCTCATATGCTACAAAACCGTTGAAGCTCCTGTTCAAAAATCATGCTCCAAAATCAACTTTTTTCATCTCAGGGATTCATTTTGGGATGGTAACAAAAGTTTAAAGCAGATATATGGGCACTTTTAAAATTTTCATTTTTGACCAAAATCGATGGGTCCGGGGCTTAGGGAATTTCTCATATGCCCCAAAACCGTTGAAGCTCCTGTTCAAAAATCATGCTCCGAAATCAACTTTTTTCATCTCAGGGATTCATTTTGGGATGGTAACTAAAGTTTAAAGCAGAAATAGGGGCACTTTTAACATTTTCATTTTTGACCAAAATCGATGGGTCCAGGGCTTAGGGAATTTCTCATATGCCACAAAACTGTGGAAATCCTGTTCAAAAATCATGCTCCGAAATCAACTTTTTTCATTTCAGGGATTCATTTTGGGATGGTAACTAAAGTTTAAAGCAGAAATAGGGGCACTTTTAAAATTTTAATTTTTGACCAAAATCGATGGGTCTGGGGCTTAGGGAATTTCTCATATTCCCCAAAACCGTTGAAGCTCCTGTTCAAAAATCATGCTCCGAAATCAACTTTTTTCATCTCAGGGATTCATTTTGGGATGGTAACTAAAGTTTAAAGCAGAAATAGGGGCACTTTTAAAATTTTCATTTTTGACCAAAATCGATGGGTCCGGGGCTTAGGGAATTTCTCATATTCCCCAAAACCGTTGAAGCTCCTGTTCAAAAATCATGCTCCGAAATCAACTTTTTTCATCTCAGGGATTCATTTTGGGATGGTAACTAAAGTTTAAAGCAGAAATAGGGGCACTTTTAACATTTTCATTTTTGACCAAAATCGATGGGTCCAGGGCTTAGGGAATTTCTCATATGCCACAAAACTGTGGAAGCTCCTGTTCAAAAATCATGCTCCGAAATCAACTTTTTTCATTTCAGGGATTCATTTTGGGATGGTAACTAAAGTTTAAAGCAGAAATAGGGGCACTTTTAAAATTTTAATTTTTGACCAAAATCGACGGGTCTGGGGCTTAGGGAATTTCTCATATTCCCCAAAACCGTTGAAGCTCCTGTTCAAAAATCATGCTCCGAAATCAACTTTTTTCATCTCAGGGATTCATTTTGGGATGGTAACTAAAGTTTAAAGCAGAAATAGGGGCACTTTTAAAATTTTCATTTTTGACCAAAATCGATGGGTCCGGGGCTTAGGGAATTTCTCATATGCCACAAAACCGTTGAAGCTCCTGTTCAAAAATCATGCTCCAAAATCAACTTTTTTCATCTCAGGGATTCATTTTGGGATGGTAACAAAAGTTTAAAGCAGATATATGGGCACTTTTAAAATTTTCATTTTTGACCAAAATCGATGGGTCCGGGGCTTAGGGAATTTCTCATATGCCCCAAAACCGTTGAAGCTCCTGTTCAAAAATCATGCTCCAAAATCAACTTTTTTCATCTCAGGGATTCATTTTGGGATGGTAACTAAAGTTTAAAGCAGAAATAGGGGCACTTTTAAAATTTTCATTTTTGACCAAAATCGATGGGTCCGGGGCTTAGGGAATTTCTCATATGCTCCAAAACCGTTGAAGCTCCTGTTCAAAAATCATGCTCCGAAATCAACTTTTTTCATCTCAGGGATTCATTTTGGGATGGTAACTAAAGTTTAAAGCAGAAATAGGGGCACTTTTAACATTTTCATTTTTGACCAAAATCGATGGGTCCAGGGCTTAGGGAATTTCTCATATGCCACAAAACTGTGGAAGCTCCTGTTCAAAAATCATGCTCCGAAATCAACTTTTTTTCATTTCAGGGATTCATTTTGGGATGGTAACTAAAGTTTAAAGCAGAAATAGGGGCACTTTTAAAATTTTAATTTTTGACCAAAATCGATGGGTCTGGGGCTTAGGGAATTTCTCATATTCCCCAAAACCGTTGAAGCTCCTGTTCAAAAATCATGCTCCGAAATCAACTTTTTTCATCTCAGGGATTCATTTTGGGATGGTAACTAAAGTTTAAAGCAGAAATAGGGGCACTTTTAAAATTTTCATTTTTGACCAAAATCGATGGGTCCGGGGCTTAGGGAATTTCTCATATGCCACAAAACCGTTGAAGCTCCTGTTCAAAAATCATGCTCCGAAATCAACTTTTTTCATCTCAGGGATTCATTTTGGGATGGTAACTAAAGTTTAAAGCAGAAATAGGGGCACTTTTAACATTTTCATTTTTGACCAAAATCGATGGGTCCAGGGCTTAGGGAATTTCTCATATGCCACAAAACTGTGGAAGCTCCTGTTCAAAAATCATGCTCCGAAATCAACTTTTTTCATCTCAGGGATTCATTTTGGGATGGTAACTAAAGTTTAAAGCAGAAATAGGGGCACTTTTAAAATTTTAATTTTTGACCAAAATCGATGGGTCTGGGGCTTAGGGAATTTCTCATATTCCCCAAAACCGTTGAAGCTCCTGTTCAAAAATCATGCTCCGAAATCAACTTTTTTCATCTCAGGGATTCATTTTGGGATGGTAACTAAAGTTTAAAGCAGATATAGGGGCACTTTTAAAATTTTCATTTTTGACCAAAATCGATGGGTCTGGGGCTTAGGGAATTTCTCATATGCCCCAAAACCGTTGAAGCTCCTGTTCAAAAATCATGCTCCAAAATCAACTTTTTTCATCTCAGGGATTCATTTTGGGATGGTAACTAAAGTTTAAAGCAGAAATAGGGGCACTTTTAAAATTTTCATTTTTGACCAAAATCGATGGGTCCGGGGCTTAGGGAATTTCTCATATGCTCCAAAACCGTTGAAGCTCCTGTTCAAAAATCATGCTCCGAAATCAACTTTTTTCATCTCAGGGATTCATTTTGGGATGGTAACTAAAGTTTAAAGCAGAAATAGGGGCACTTTTAAAATTTTCATTTTTGACCAAAATCGATGGGTCCGGGGCTTAGGGAATTTCTCATATGCCCCAAAACCGTTAAAGCTCCTGTTCAAAAATCATGCTCCGAAATCAACTTTTTTCATCTCAGGGATTTATTTTGGGATGGTAACTAAAGTTTAAAGCAGAAATAGGGGCACTTTTAAAATTTTCATTTTTGACCAAAATCGATGGGTCCGGGGCTTAGGGAATTTCTCATATGCTCCAAAACCGTTGAAGCTCCTGTTCAAAAATCATGCTCCGAAATCAACTTTTTTCATCTCAGGGATTCATTTTGGGATGGTAACTAAAGTTTAAAGCAGAAATAGGGGCACTTTTAAAATTTTCATTTTTGACCAAAATCGATGGGTCCAGGGCTTAGGGAATTTCTCATATGCCCCAAAACCGTTGAAGCTCCTGTTCAAAAATCATGCTCCGAAATCAACTTTTTTCATCTCAGGGATTCATATTGGGATGGTAACTAAAGTTTAAAGCAGAAATAGGGGCACTTTTAAAATTTTCATTTTTGACCAAAATCGATGGGTCCGGGGCTTAGGGAATTTCTCATATGCCACAAAACCGTTGAAGCTCCTGTTCAAAAATCATGCTCCGAAATCAACTTTTTTCATCTCAGGGATTCATTTTGGGATGGTAACTAAAGTTTAAAGCAGAAATAGGGGCACTTTTAAAATTTTCATTTTTGACCAAAATCGATGGGTCCGGGGCTTAGGGAATTTCTCATATGCCACAAAACTGTGGAAGCTCCTGTTCAAAAATCATGCTCCGAAATCAACTTTTTTTCATTTCAGGGATTCATTTTGGGATGGTAACTAAAGTTTAAAGCAGAAATAGGGGCACTTTTAAAATTTTAATTTTTGACCAAAATCGATGGGTCTGGGGCTTAGGGAATTTCTCATATTCCCCAAAACCGTTGAAGCTCCTGTTCAAAAATCATGCTCCGAAATCAACTTTTTTCATCTCAGGGATTCATTTTGGGATGGTAACTAAAGTTTAAAGCAGAAATAGGGGCACTTTTAAAATTTTCATTTTTGACCAAAATCGATGGGTCCGGGGCTTAGGGAATTTCTCATATGCCACAAAACCGTTGAAGCTCCTGTTCAAAAATCATGCTCCGAAATCAACTTTTTTCATCTCAGGGATTCATTTTGGGATGGTAACTAAAGTTTAAAGCAGAAATAGGGGCACTTTTAACATTTTCATTTTTGACCAAAATCGATGGGTCCAGGGCTTAGGGAATTTCTCATATGCCACAAAACTGTGGAAGCTCCTGTTCAAAAATCATGCTCCGAAATCAACTTTTTTCATCTCAGGGATTCATTTTGGGATGGTAACTAAAGTTTAAAGCAGAAATAGGGGCACTTTTAAAATTTTAATTTTTGACCAAAATCGATGGGTCTGGGGCTTAGGGAATTTCTCATATTCCCCAAAACCGTTGAAGCTCCTGTTCAAAAATCATGCTCCGAAATCAACTTTTTTCATCTCAGGGATTCATTTTGGGATGGTAACTAAAGTTTAAAGCAGATATAGGGGCACTTTTAAAATTTTCATTTTTGACCAAAATCGATGGGTCTGGGGCTTAGGGAATTTCTCATATGCCCCAAAACCGTTGAAGCTCCTGTTCAAAAATCATGCTCCAAAATCAACTTTTTTCATCTCAGGGATTCATTTTGGGATGGTAACTAAAGTTTAAAGCAGAAATAGGGGCACTTTTAAAATTTTCATTTTTGACCAAAATCGATGGGTCCGGGGCTTAGGGAATTTCTCATATGCTCCAAAACCGTTGAAGCTCCTGTTCAAAAATCATGCTCCGAAATCAACTTTTTTCATCTCAGGGATTCATTTTGGGATGGTAACTAAAGTTTAAAGCAGAAATAGGGGCACTTTTAAAATTTTCATTTTTGACCAAAATCGATGGGTCCGGGGCTTAGGGAATTTCTCATATGCTCCAAAACCGTTGAAGCTCCTGTTCAAAAATCATGCTCCGAAATCAACTTTTTTCATCTCAGGGATTTATTTTGGGATGGTAACTAAAGTTTAAAGCAGAAATAGGGGCACTTTTAAAATTTTCATTTTTGACCAAAATCGATGGGTCCGGGGCTTAGGGAATTTCTCATATGCTCCAAAACCGTTGAAGCTCCTGTTCAAAAATCATGCTCCGAAATCAACTTTTTTCATCTCAGGGATTCATTTTGGGATGGTAACTAAAGTTTAAAGCAGAAATAGGGGCACTTTTAAAATTTTCATTTTTGACCAAAATCGATGGGTCCAGGGCTTAGGGAATTTCTCATATGCCCCAAAACCGTTGAAGCTCCTGTTCAAAAATCATGCTCCGAAATCAACTTTTTTCATCTCAGGGATTCATATTGGGATGGTAACTAAAGTTTAAAGCAGAAATAGGGGCACTTTTAAAATTTTCATTTTTGACCAAAATCGATGGGTCCGGGGCTTAGGGAATTTCTCATATGCCACAAAACCGTTGAAGCTCCTGTTCAAAAATCATGCTCCGAAATCAACTTTTTTCATCTCAGGGATTCATTTTGGGATGGTAACTAAAGTTTAAAGCAGAAATAGGGGCACTTTTAAAATTTTCATTTTTGACCAAAATCGATGGGTCCGGGGCTTAGGGAATTTCTCATATGCCACAAAACTGTGGAAGCTCCTGTTCAAAAATCATGCTCCGAAATCAACTTTTTTTCATTTCAGGGATTCATTTTGGGATGGTAACTAAAGTTTAAAGCAGAAATAGGGGCACTTTTAAAATTTTAATTTTTGACCAAAATCGATGGGTCTGGGGCTTAGGGAATTTCTCATATTCCCCAAAACCGTTGAAGCTCCTGTTCAAAAATCATGCTCCGAAATCAACTTTTTTCATCTCAGGGATTCATTTTGGGATGGTAACTAAAGTTTAAAGCAGAAATAGGGGCACTTTTAAAATTTTCATTTTTGACCAAAATCGATGGGTCCGGGGCTTAGGGAATTTCTCATATGCCACAAAACCGTTGAAGCTCCTGTTCAAAAATCATGCTCCGAAATCAACTTTTTTCATCTCAGGGATTCATTTTGGGATGGTAACTAAAGTTTAAAGCAGAAATAGGGGCACTTTTAACATTTTCATTTTTGACCAAAATCGATGGGTCCAGGGCTTAGGGAATTTCTCATATGCCACAAAACTGTGGAAGCTCCTGTTCAAAAATCATGCTCCGAAATCAACTTTTTTCATCTCAGGGATTCATTTTGGGATGGTAACTAAAGTTTAAAGCAGAAATAGGGGCACTTTTAAAATTTTAATTTTTGACCAAAATCGATGGGTCTGGGGCTTAGGGAATTTCTCATATTCCCCAAAACCGTTGAAGCTCCTGTTCAAAAATCATGCTCCGAAATCAACTTTTTTCATCTCAGGGATTCATTTTGGGATGGTAACTAAAGTTTAAAGCAGATATAGGGGCACTTTTAAAATTTTCATTTTTGACCAAAATCGATGGGTCTGGGGCTTAGGGAATTTCTCATATGCCCCAAAACCGTTGAAGCTCCTGTTCAAAAATCATGCTCCAAAATCAACTTTTTTCATCTCAGGGATTCATTTTGGGATGGTAACTAAAGTTTAAAGCAGAAATAGGGGCACTTTTAAAATTTTCATTTTTGACCAAAATCGATGGGTCCGGGGCTTAGGGAATTTCTCATATGCTCCAAAACCGTTGAAGCTCCTGTTCAAAAATCATGCTCCGAAATCAACTTTTTTCATCTCAGGGATTCATTTTGGGATGGTAACTAAAGTTTAAAGCAGAAATAGGGGCACTTTTAAAATTTTCATTTTTGACCAAAATCGATGGGTCCGGGGCTTAGGGAATTTCTCATATGCTCCAAAACCGTTGAAGCTCCTGTTCAAAAATCATGCTCCGAAATCAACTTTTTTCATCTCAGGGATTTATTTTGGGATGGTAACTAAAGTTTAAAGCAGAAATAGGGGCACTTTTAAAATTTTCATTTTTGACCAAAATCGATGGGTCCGGGGCTTAGGGAATTTCTCATATGCTCCAAAACCGTTGAAGCTCCTGTTCAAAAATCATGCTCCGAAATCAACTTTTTTCATCTCAGGGATTCATTTTGGGATGGTAACTAAAGTTTAAAGCAGAAATAGGGGCACTTTTAAAATTTTCATTTTTGACCAAAATCGATGGGTCCAGGGCTTAGGGAATTTCTCATATGCCCCAAAACCGTTGAAGCTCCTGTTCAAAAATCATGCTCCGAAATCAACTTTTTTCATCTCAGGGATTCATATTGGGATGGTAACTAAAGTTTAAAGCAGAAATAGGGGCACTTTTAAAATTTTCATTTTTGACCAAAATCGATGGGTCCGGGGCTTAGGGAATTTCTCATATGCCACAAAACCGTTGAAGCTCCTGTTCAAAAATCATGCTCCGAAATCAACTTTTTTCATCTCAGGGATTCATTTTGGGATGGTAACTAAAGTTTAAAGCAGAAATAGGGGCACTTTTAAAATTTTCATTTTTGACCAAAATCGATGGGTCCGGGGCTTAGGGAATTTCTCATATGCCACAAAACTGTGGAAGCTCCTGTTCAAAAATCATGCTCCGAAATCAACTTTTTTTCATTTCAGGGATTCATTTTGGGATGGTAACTAAAGTTTAAAGCAGAAATAGGGGCACTTTTAAAATTTTAATTTTTGACCAAAATCGATGGGTCTGGGGCTTAGGGAATTTCTCATATTCCCCAAAACCGTTGAAGCTCCTGTTCAAAAATCATGCTCCGAAATCAACTTTTTTCATCTCAGGGATTCATTTTGGGATGGTAACTAAAGTTTAAAGCAGAAATAGGGGCACTTTTAAAATTTTCATTTTTGACCAAAATCGATGGGTCCGGGGCTTAGGGAATTTCTCATATGCCACAAAACCGTTGAAGCTCCTGTTCAAAAATCATGCTCCGAAATCAACTTTTTTCATCTCAGGGATTCATTTTGGGATGGTAACTAAAGTTTAAAGCAGAAATAGGGGCACTTTTAACATTTTCATTTTTGACCAAAATCGATGGGTCCAGGGCTTAGGGAATTTCTCATATGCCACAAAACTGTGGAAGCTCCTGTTCAAAAATCATGCTCCGAAATCAACTTTTTTCATCTCAGGGATTCATTTTGGGATGGTAACTAAAGTTTAAAGCAGAAATAGGGGCACTTTTAAAATTTTCATTTTTGACCAAAATCGATGGGTCCGGGGCTTAGGGAATTTCTCATATGCCACAAAACTGTGGAAGCTCCTGTTCAAAAATCATGCTCCGAAATCAACTTTTTTTCATTTCAGGGATTCATTTTGGGATGGTAACTAAAGTTTAAAGCAGAAATAGGGGCACTTTTAAAATTTTAATTTTTGACCAAAATCGATGGGTCTGGGGCTTAGGGAATTTCTCATATTCCCCAAAACCGTTGAAGCTCCTGTTCAAAAATCATGCTCCGAAATCAACTTTTTTCATCTCAGGGATTCATTTTGGGATGGTAACTAAAGTTTAAAGCAGAAATAGGGGCACTTTTAAAATTTTCATTTTTGACCAAAATCGATGGGTCCGGGGCTTAGGGAATTTCTCATATGCCACAAAACCGTTGAAGCTCCTGTTCAAAAATCATGCTCCGAAATCAACTTTTTTCATCTCAGGGATTCATTTTGGGATGGTAACTAAAGTTTAAAGCAGAAATAGGGGCACTTTTAACATTTTCATTTTTGACCAAAATCGATGGGTCCAGGACTTAGGGAATTTCTCATATGCCACAAAACTGTGGAAGCTCCTGTTCAAAAATCATGCTCCGAAATCAACTTTTTTCATCTCAGGGATTCATTTTGGGATGGTAACTAAAGTTTAAAGCAGAAATAGGGGCACTTTTAAAATTTTCATTTATGACCAAAATCGATGGGTCTGGGGCTTAGGGAATTTCTCATATTCCCCAAAACCGTTGAAGCTCCTGTTCAAAAATCATGCTCCGAAATCAACTTTTTTCATCTCAGGGATTCATTTTGGGATGGTAACTAAAGTTTAAAGCAGATATAGGGGCACTTTTAAAATTTTCATTTTTGACCAAAATCGATGGGTCTGGGGCTTAGGGAATTTCTCATATGCCCCAAAACCGTTGAAGCTCCTGTTCAAAAATCATGCTCCAAAATCAACTTTTTTCATCTCAGGGATTCATTTTGGGATGGTAACTAAAGTTTAAAGCAGAAATAGGGGCACTTTTAAAATTTTCATTTTTGACCAAAATCGATGGGTCCGGGGCTTAGGGAATTTCTCATATGCTCCAAAACCGTTGAAGCTCCTGTTCAAAAATCATGCTCCGAAATCAACTTTTTTCATCTCAGGGATTCATTTTGGGATGGTAACTAAAGTTTAAAGCAGAAATAGGGGCACTTTTAAAATTTTCATTTTTGACCAAAATCGATGGGTCCGGGGCTTAGGGAATTTCTCATATGCCCCAAAACCGTTAAAGCTCCTGTTCAAAAATCATGCTCCGAAATCAACTTTTTTCATCTCAGGGATTTATTTTGGGATGGTAACTAAAGTTTAAAGCAGAAATAGGGGCACTTTTAAAATTTTCATTTTTGACCAAAATCGATGGGTCCGGGGCTTAGGGAATTTCTCATATGCTCCAAAACCGTTGAAGCTCCTGTTCAAAAATCATGCTCCGAAATCAACTTTTTTCATCTCAGGGATTCATTTTGGGATGGTAACTAAAGTTTAAAGCAGAAATAGGGGCACTTTTAAAATTTTCATTTTTGACCAAAATCGATGGGTCCAGGGCTTAGGGAATTTCTCATATGCCCCAAAACCGTTGAAGCTCCTGTTCAAAAATCATGCTCCGAAATCAACTTTTTTCATCTCAGGGATTCATATTGGGATGGTAACTAAAGTTTAAAGCAGAAATAGGGGCACTTTTAAAATTTTCATTTTTGACCAAAATCGATGGGTCCGGGGCTTAGGGAATTTCTCATATGCCACAAAACCGTTGAAGCTCCTGTTCAAAAATCATGCTCCGAAATCAACTTTTTTCATCTCAGGGATTCATTTTGGGATGGTAACTAAAGTTTAAAGCAGAAATAGGGGCACTTTTAAAATTTTCATTTTTGACCAAAATCGATGGGTCCGGGGCTTAGGGAATTTCTCATATGCCACAAAACCGTTGAAGCTCCTGTTCAAAAATCATGCTCCAAAATCAACTTTTTTCATCTCAGGGATTCATTTTGGGATGGTAACAAAAGTTTAAAGCAGATATATGGGCACTTTTAAAATTTTCATTTTTGACCAAAATCGATGGGTCCGGGGCTTAGGGAATTTCTCATATGCCCCAAAACCGTTGAAGCTCCTGTTCAAAAATAATGCTCCAAAATCAACTTTTTTCATCTCAGGGATTCATTTTGGGATGGTAACTAAAGTTTAAAGCAGAAATAGGGGCACTTTTAAAATTTTCATTTTTGACCAAAATCGATGGGTCCGGGGCTTAGGGAATTTCTCATATGCTCCAAAACCGTTGAAGCTCCTGTTCAAAAATCATGCTCCGAAATCAACTTTTTTCATCTCAGGGATTCATATTGGGATGGTAACTAAAGTTTAAAGCAGAAATAGGGGCACTTTCAAAATTTTCATTTTTGACCAAAATCGATGGGTCCGGGGCTTAGGGAATTTCTCATATGCTCCAAAACCGTTGAAGCTCCTGTTCAAAAATCATGCTCCGAAATCAACTTTTTTCATCTCAGGGATTCATTTTGGGATGGTAACTAAAGTTTAAAGCAGAAATAGGGGCACTTTTAACATTTTCATTTTTGACCAAAATCGATGGGTCCAGAGCTTAGGGAATTTCTCATATGCCACAAAACTGTGGAAGCTCCTGTTCAAAAATCATGCTCCGAAATCAACTTTTTTCATTTCAGGGATTCATTTTGGGATGGTAACTAAAGTTTAAAGCAGAAATAGGGGCACTTTTAAAATTTTAATTTTTGACCAAAATCAATGGGTCTGGGGCTTAGGGAATTTCTCATATTCCCCCAAACCGTTGAAGCTCCTGTTCAAAAATCATGCTCCGAAATCAACTTTTTTCATCTCAGGGATTCATTTTGGGATGGTAACTAAAGCTTAAAGCAGAAATAGGGGCACTTTTAAAATTTTCATTTTTGACCAAAATCGATGGGTCCGGGGCTTAGGGAATTTCTCATATGCCACAAAACCGTTGAAGCTCCTGTTCAAAAATCATGCTCCAAAATCAACTTTTTTCATCTCAGGGATTCATTTTGGGATGGTAACAAAAGTTTAAAGCAGATATATGGGCACTTTTAAAATTTTCATTTTTGACCAAAATCGATGGGTCCGGGGCTTAGGGAATTTCTCATATGCCCCAAAACCGTTGAAGCTCCTGTTAAAAAATCATGCTCCAAAATCAACTTTTTTCATCTCAGGGATTCATTTTGGGATGGTAACTAAAGTTTAAAGCAGAAATAGGGGCACTTTTAAAATTTTCATTTTTGACCAAAATCGATGGGTCCGGGGCTTAGGGAATTTCTCATATGCTCCAAAACCGTTGAAGCTCCTGTTCAAAAATCATGCTCCGAAATAAACTTTTTTCATCTCAGGGATTCATTTTGGGATGGTAACTAAAGTTTAAAGCAGAAATAGGGGCACTTTTAACATTTTCATTTTTGACCAAAATCGATGGGTCCAGGGCTTAGGGAATTTCTCATATGCCACAAAACTGTGGAAGCTCCTGTTCAAAAATCATGCTCCGAAATCAACTTTTTTAATTTCAGGGATTCATTTTGGGATGGTAACTAAAGTTTAAAGCAGAAATAGGGGCACTTTTAAAATTTTAATTTTTGACCAAAATCGATGGGTCTGGGGCTTAGGGAATTTCTCATATTCCCCAAAACCGTTGAAGCTCCTGTTCAAAAATCATGCTCCGAAATCAACTTTTTTCATCTCAGGGATTCATTTTGGGATGGTAACTAAAGTTTAAAGCAGAAATAGGGGCACTTTTAAAATTTTCATTTTTGACCAAAATCGATGGGTCCGGGGCTTAGGGAATTTCTCATATGCTCCAAAACCGTTGAAGCTCCTGTTCAAAAATCATGCTCCGAAATCAACTTTTTTCATCTCAGGGATTCATATTGGGATGGTAACTAAAGTTTAAAGCAGAAATAGGGGCACTTTCAAAATTTTCATTTTTGACCAAAATCGATGGGTCCGGGGCTTAGGGAATTTCTCATATGCTCCAAAACCGTTGAAGCTCCTGTTCAAAAATCATGCTCCGAAATCAACTTTTTTCATCTCAGGGATTCATTTTGGGATGGTAACTAAAGTTTAAAGCAGAAATAGGGGCACTTTTAACATTTTCATTTTTGACCAAAATCGATGGGTCCAGAGCTTAGGGAATTTCTCATATGCCACAAAACTGTGGAAGCTCCTGTTCAAAAATCATGCTCCGAAATCAACTTTTTTCATTTCAGGGATTCATTTTGGGATGGTAACTAAAGTTTAAAGCAGAAATAGGGGCACTTTTAAAATTTTAATTTTTGACCAAAATCAATGGGTCTGGGGCTTAGGGAATTTCTCATATTCCCCCAAACCGTTGAAGCTCCTGTTCAAAAATCATGCTCCGAAATCAACTTTTTTCATCTCAGGGATTCATTTTGGGATGGTAACTAAAGCTTAAAGCAGAAATAGGGGCACTTTTAAAATTTTCATTTTTGACCAAAATCGATGGGTCCGGGGCTTAGGGAATTTCTCATATGCCACAAAACCGTTGAAGCTCCTGTTCAAAAATCATGCTCCAAAATCAACTTTTTTCATCTCAGGGATTCATTTTGGGATGGTAACAAAAGTTTAAAGCAGATATATGGGCACTTTTAAAATTTTCATTTTTGACCAAAATCGATGGGTCCGGGGCTTAGGGAATTTCTCATATGCCCCAAAACCGTTGAAGCTCCTGTTCAAAAATCATGCTCCAAAATCAACTTTTTTCATCTCAGGGATTCATTTTGGGATGGTAACTAAAGTTTAAAGCAGAAATAGGGGCACTTTTAAAATTTTCATTTTTGACCAAAATCGATGGGTCCGGGGCTTAGGGAATTTCTCATATGCTCCAAAACCGTTGAAGCTCCTGTTCAAAAATCATGCTCCGAAATAAACTTTTTTCATCTCAGGGATTCATTTTGGGATGGTAACTAAAGTTTAAAGCAGAAATAGGGGCACTTTTAACATTTTCATTTTTGACCAAAATCGATGGGTCCAGGGCTTAGGGAATTTCTCATATGCCACAAAACTGTGGAAGCTCCTGTTCAAAAATCATGCTCCGAAATCAACTTTTTTAATTTCAGGGATTCATTTTGGGATGGTAACTAAAGTTTAAAGCAGAAATAGGGGCACTTTTAAAATTTTAATTTTTGACCAAAATCGATGGGTCTGGGGCTTAGGGAATTTCTCATATTCCCCAAAACCGTTGAAGCTCCTGTTCAAAAATCATGCTCCGAAATCAACTTTTTTCATCTCAGGGATTCATTTTGGGATGGTAACTAAAGTTTAAAGCAGAAATAGGGGCACTTTTAAAATTTTCATTTTTGACCAAAATCGATGGGTCCGGGGCTTAGGGAATTTCTCATATTCCCCAAAACCGTTGAAGCTCCTGTTCAAAAATCATGCTCCGAAATCAACTTTTTTCATCTCAGGGATTCATTTTGGGATGGTATCTAAAGTTTAAAGCAGAAATAGGGGCACTTTTAACATTTTCATTTTTGACCAAAATCGATGGGTCCAGGGCTTAGGGAATTTCTCATATGCCACAAAACTGTGGAAGCTCCTGTTCAAAAATCATGCTCCGAAATCAACTTTTTTCATTTCAGGGATTCATTTTGGGATGGTAACTAAAGTTTAAAGCAGAAATAGGGGCACTTTAAAATTTTAATTTTTGACCAAAATCGATGGGTCTGGGGCTTAGGGAATTTCTCATATTCCCCAAAACCGTTGAAGCTCCTGTTCAAAAATCATGCTCCGAAATCAACTTTTTTCATCTCAGGGATTCATTTTGGGATGGTAACTAAAGTTTAAAGCAGAAATAGGGGCACTTTTAAAATTTTCATTTTTGACCAAAATCGATGGGTCCGGGGCTTAGGGAATTTCTCATATGCCACAAAACCGTTGAAGCTCCTGTTCAAAAATCATGCTCCAAAATCAACTTTTTTCATCTCAGGGATTCATTTTGGGATGGTAACAAAAGTTTAAAGCAGATATATGGGCACTTTTAAAATTTTCATTTTTGACCAAAATCGATGGGTCCGGGGCTTAGGGAATTTCTCATATGCCCCAAAACCGTTGAAGCTCCTGTTCAAAAATCATGCTCCAAAATCAACTTTTTTCATCTCAGGGATTCATTTTGGGATGGTAACTAAAGTTTAAAGCAGAAATAGGGGCACTTTTAAAATTTTCATTTTTGACCAAAATCGATGGGTCCGGGGCTTAGGGAATTTCTCATATGCTCCAAAACCGTTGAAGCTCCTGTTCAAAAATCATGCTCCGAAATCAACTTTTTTCATCTCAGGGATTCATTTTGGGATGGTAACTAAAGTTTAAAGCAGAAATAGGGGCACTTTTAACATTTTCATTTTTGACCAAAATCGATGGGTCCAGGGCTTAGGGAATTTCTCATATGCCACAAAACTGTGGAAGCTCCTGTTCAAAAATCATGCTCCGAAATCAACTTTTTTCATTTCAGGGATTCATTTTGGGATGGTAACTAAAGTTTAAAGCAGAAATAGGGGCACTTTTAAAATTTTAATTTTTGACCAAAATCAATGGGTCTGGGGCTTAGGGAATTTCTCATATTCCCCCAAACCGTTGAAGCTCCTGTTCAAAAATCATGCTCCGAAATCAACTTTTTTCATCTCAGGGATTCATTTTGGGATGGTAACTAAAGCTTAAAGCAGAAATAGGGGCACTTTTAAAATTTTCATTTTTGACCAAAATCGATGGGTCCGGGGCTTAGGGAATTTCTCATATGCCACAAAACCGTTGAAGCTCCTGTTCAAAAATCATGCTCCAAAATCAACTTTTTTCATCTCAGGGATTCATTTTGGGATGGTAACAAAAGTTTAAAGCAGATATATGGGCACTTTTAAAATTTTCATTTTTGACCAAAATCGATGGGTCCGGGGCTTAGGGAATTTCTCATATGCCCCAAAACCGTTGAAGCTCCTGTTCAAAAATCATGCTCCAAAATCAACTTTTTTCATCTCAGGGATTCATTTTGGGATGGTAACTAAAGTTTAAAGCAGAAATAGGGGCACTTTTAAAATTTTCATTTTTGACCAAAATCGATGGGTCCGGGGCTTAGGGAATTTCTCATATGCTCCAAAACCGTTGAAGCTCCTGTTCAAAAATCATGCTCCGAAATAAACTTTTTTCATCTCAGGGATTCATTTTGGGATGGTAACTAAAGTTTAAAGCAGAAATAGGGGCACTTTTAACATTTTCATTTTTGACCAAAATCGATGGGTCCAGGGCTTAGGGAATTTCTCATATGCCACAAAACTGTGGAAGCTCCTGTTCAAAAATCATGCTCCGAAATCAACTTTTTTAATTTCAGGGATTCATTTTGGGATGGTAACTAAAGTTTAAAGCAGAAATAGGGGCACTTTTAAAATTTTAATTTTTGACCAAAATCGATGGGTCTGGGGCTTAGGGAATTTCTCATATTCCCCAAAACCGTTGAAGCTCCTGTTCAAAAATCATGCTCCGAAATCAACTTTTTTCATCTCAGGGATTCATTTTGGGATGGTAACTAAAGTTTAAAGCAGAAATAGGGGCACTTTTAAAATTTTCATTTTTGACCAAAATCGATGGGTCCGGGGCTTAGGGAATTTCTCATATTCCCCAAAACCGTTGAAGCTCCTGTTCAAAAATCATGCTCCGAAATCAACTTTTTTCATCTCAGGGATTCATTTTGGGATGGTATCTAAAGTTTAAAGCAGAAATAGGGGCACTTTTAACATTTTCATTTTTGACCAAAATCGATGGGTCCAGGGCTTAGGGAATTTCTCATATGCCACAAAACTGTGGAAGCTCCTGTTCAAAAATCATGCTCCGAAATCAACTTTTTTCATTTCAGGGATTCATTTTGGGATGGTAACTAAAGTTTAAAGCAGAAATAGGGGCACTTTAAAATTTTAATTTTTGACCAAAATCGATGGGTCTGGGGCTTAGGGAATTTCTCATATTCCCCAAAACCGTTGAAGCTCCTGTTCAAAAATCATGCTCCGAAATCAACTTTTTTCATCTCAGGGATTCATTTTGGGATGGTAACTAAAGTTTAAAGCAGAAATAGGGGCACTTTTAAAATTTTCATTTTTGACCAAAATCGATGGGTCCGGGGCTTAGGGAATTTCTCATATGCCACAAAACCGTTGAAGCTCCTGTTCAAAAATCATGCTCCAAAATCAACTTTTTTCATCTCAGGGATTCATTTTGGGATGGTAACAAAAGTTTAAAGCAGATATATGGGCACTTTTAAAATTTTCATTTTTGACCAAAATCGATGGGTCCGGGGCTTAGGGAATTTCTCATATGCCCCAAAACCGTTGAAGCTCCTGTTCAAAAATCATGCTCCAAAATCAACTTTTTTCATCTCAGGGATTCATTTTGGGATGGTAACTAAAGTTTAAAGCAGAAATAGGGGCACTTTTAAAATTTTCATTTTTGACCAAAATCGATGGTTCCGGGGCTTAGGGAATTTCTCATATGCTCCAAAACCGTTGAAGCTCCTGTTCAAAAATCATGCTCCGAAATCAACTTTTTTCATCTCAGGGATTCATTTTGGGATGGTAACTAAAGTTTAAAGCAGAAATAGGGGCACTTTTAACATTTTCATTTTTGACCAAAATCGATGGGTCCAGGGCTTAGGGAATTTCTCATATGCCACAAAACTGTGGAAGCTCCTGTTCAAAAATCATGCTCCGAAATCAACTTTTTTCATTTCAGGGATTCATTTTGGGATGGTAACTAAAGTTTAAAGCAGAAATAGGGGCACTTTTAAAATTTTAATTTTTGACCAAAATCGATGGGTCTGGGGCTTAGGGAATTTCTCATATTCCCCAAAACCGTTGAAGCTCCTGTTCAAAAATCATGCTCCGAAATCAACTTTTTTCATCTCAGGGATTCATTTTGGGATGGTAACTAAAGTTTAAAGCAGAAATAGGGGCACTTTTAAAATTTTCATTTTTGACCAAAATCGATGGGTCCGGGGCTTAGGGAATTTCTCATATGCCACAAAAACGTTGAAGCTCCTGTTCAAAAATCATGCTCCGAAATCAACTTTTTTCATCTCAGGGATTCATTTTGGGATGGTAACTAAAGTTTAAAGCAGAAATAGGGGCACTTTTAACATTTTCATTTTTGACCAAAATCGATGGGTCCAGGGCTTAGGGAATTTCTCATATGCCACAAAACTGTGGAAGCTCCTGTTCAAAAATCATGCTCCGAAATCAACTTTTTTCATCTCAGGGATTCATTTTGGGATGGTAACTAAAGTTTAAAGCAGAAATAGGGGCACTTTTAAAATTTTAATTTTTGACCAAAATCGATGGGTCTGGGGCTTAGGGAATTTCTCATATTCCCCAAAACCGTTGAAGCTCCTGTTCAAAAATCATGCTCCGAAATCAACTTTTTTCATCTCAGGGATTCATTTTGGGATGGTAACTAAAGTTTAAAGCAGATATAGGGGCACTTTTAAAATTTTCATTTTTGACCAAAATCGATGGGTCCGGGGCTTAGGGAATTTCTCATATGCCCCAAAACCGTTGAAGCTCCTGTTCAAAAATCATGCTCCAAAATCAACTTTTTTCATCTCAGGGATTCATTTTGGGATGGTAACTAAAGTTTAAAGCAGAAATAGGGGCACTTTTAAAATTTTCATTTTTGACCAAAATCGATGGGTCCGGGGCTTAGGGAATTTCTCATATGCTCCAAAACCGTTGAAGCTCCTGTTCAAAAATCATGCTCCGAAATCAACTTTTTTCATCTCAGGGATTCATTTTGGGATGGTAACTAAAGTTTAAAGCAGAAATAGGGGCACTTTTAAAATTTTCATTTTTGACCAAAATCGATGGGTCCGGGGCTTAGGGAATTTCTCATATGCCCCAAAACCGTTAAAGCTCCTGTTCAAAAATCATGCTCCGAAATCAACTTTTTTCATCTCAGGGATTTATTTTGGGATGGTAACTAAAGTTTAAAGCAGAAATAGGGGCACTTTTAAAATTTTCATTTTTGACCAAAATCGATGGGTCCGGGGCTTAGGGAATTTCTCATATGCTCCAAAACCGTTGAAGCTCCTGTTCAAAAATCATGCTCCGAAATCAACTTTTTTCATCTCAGGGATTCATTTTGGGATGGTAACTAAAGTTTAAAGCAGAAATAGGGGCACTTTTAAAATTTTCATTTTTGACCAAAATCGATGGGTCCAGGGCTTAGGGAATTTCTCATATGCCCCAAAACCGTTGAAGCTCCTGTTCAAAAATCATGCTCCGAAATCAACTTTTTTCATCTCAGGGATTCATATTGGGATGGTAACTAAAGTTTAAAGCAGAAATAGGGGCACTTTTAAAATTTTCATTTTTGACCAAAATCGATGGGTCCGGGGCTTAGGGAATTTCTCATATGCCACAAAACCGTTGAAGCTCCTGTTCAAAAATCATGCTCCGAAATCAACTTTTTTCATCTCAGGGATTCATTTTGGGATGGTAACTAAAGTTTAAAGCAGAAATAGGGGCACTTTTAAAATTTTCATTTTTGACCAAAATCGATGGGTCCGGGGCTTAGGGAATTTCTCATATGCCACAAAACTGTGGAAGCTCCTGTTCAAAAATCATGCTCCGAAATCAACTTTTTTTCATTTCAGGGATTCATTTTGGGATGGTAACTAAAGTTTAAAGCAGAAATAGGGGCACTTTTAAAATTTTAATTTTTGACCAAAATCGATGGGTCTGGGGCTTAGGGAATTTCTCATATTCCCCAAAACCGTTGAAGCTCCTGTTCAAAAATCATGCTCCGAAATCAACTTTTTTCATCTCAGGGATTCATTTTGGGATGGTAACTAAAGTTTAAAGCAGAAATAGGGGCACTTTTAAAATTTTCATTTTTGACCAAAATCGATGGGTCCGGGGCTTAGGGAATTTCTCATATGCCACAAAACCGTTGAAGCTCCTGTTCAAAAATCATGCTCCGAAATCAACTTTTTTCATCTCAGGGATTCATTTTGGGATGGTAACTAAAGTTTAAAGCAGAAATAGGGGCACTTTTAACATTTTCATTTTTGACCAAAATCGATGGGTCCAGGGCTTAGGGAATTTCTCATATGCCACAAAACTGTGGAAGCTCCTGTTCAAAAATCATGCTCCGAAATCAACTTTTTTCATCTCAGGGATTCATTTTGGGATGGTAACTAAAGTTTAAAGCAGAAATAGGGGCACTTTTAAAATTTTAATTTTTGACCAAAATCGATGGGTCTGGGGCTTAGGGAATTTCTCATATTCCCCAAAACCGTTGAAGCTCCTGTTCAAAAATCATGCTCCGAAATCAACTTTTTTCATCTCAGGGATTCATTTTGGGATGGTAACTAAAGTTTAAAGCAGATATAGGGGCACTTTTAAAATTTTCATTTTTGACCAAAATCGATGGGTCCGGGGCTTAGGGAATTTCTCATATGCCCCAAAACCGTTGAAGCTCCTGTTCAAAAATCATGCTCCAAAATCAACTTTTTTCATCTCAGGGATTCATTTTGGGATGGTAACTAAAGTTTAAAGCAGAAATAGGGGCACTTTTAAAATTTTCATTTTTGACCAAAATCGATGGGTCCGGGGCTTAGGGAATTTCTCATATGCTCCAAAACCGTTGAAGCTCCTGTTCAAAAATCATGCTCCGAAATCAACTTTTTTCATCTCAGGGATTCATTTTGGGATGGTAACTAAAGTTTAAAGCAGAAATAGGGGCACTTTTAAAATTTTCATTTTTGACCAAAATCGATGGGTCCGGGGCTTAGGGAATTTCTCATATGCCCCAAAACCGTTAAAGCTCCTGTTCAAAAATCATGCTCCGAAATCAACTTTTTTCATCTCAGGGATTTATTTTGGGATGGTAACTAAAGTTTAAAGCAGAAATAGGGGCACTTTTAAAATTTTCATTTTTGACCAAAATCGATGGGTCCGGGGCTTAGGGAATTTCTCATATGCTCCAAAACCGTTGAAGCTCCTGTTCAAAAATCATGCTCCGAAATCAACTTTTTTCATCTCAGGGATTCATTTTGGGATGGTAACTAAAGTTTAAAGCAGAAATAGGGGCACTTTTAAAATTTTCATTTTTGACCAAAATCGATGGGTCCAGGGCTTAGGGAATTTCTCATATGCCCCAAAACCGTTGAAGCTCCTGTTCAAAAATCATGCTCCGAAATCAACTTTTTTCATCTCAGGGATTCATATTGGGATGGTAACTAAAGTTTAAAGCAGAAATAGGGGCACTTTTAAAATTTTCATTTTTGACCAAAATCGATGGGTCCGGGGCTTAGGGAATTTCTCATATGCCACAAAACCGTTGAAGCTCCTGTTCAAAAATCATGCTCCGAAATCAACTTTTTTCATCTCAGGGATTCATTTTGGGATGGTAACTAAAGTTTAAAGCAGAAATAGGGGCACTTTTAAAATTTTCATTTTTGACCAAAATCGATGGGTCCGGGGCTTAGGGAATTTCTCATATGCCACAAAACTGTGGAAGCTCCTGTTCAAAAATCATGCTCCGAAATCAACTTTTTTTCATTTCAGGGATTCATTTTGGGATGGTAACTAAAGTTTAAAGCAGAAATAGGGGCACTTTTAAAATTTTAATTTTTGACCAAAATCGATGGGTCTGGGGCTTAGGGAATTTCTCATATTCCCCAAAACCGTTGAAGCTCCTGTTCAAAAATCATGCTCCGAAATCAACTTTTTTCATCTCAGGGATTCATTTTGGGATGGTAACTAAAGTTTAAAGCAGAAATAGGGGCACTTTTAAAATTTTCATTTTTGACCAAAATCGATGGGTCCGGGGCTTAGGGAATTTCTCATATGCCACAAAACCGTTGAAGCTCCTGTTCAAAAATCATGCTCCGAAATCAACTTTTTTCATCTCAGGGATTCATTTTGGGATGGTAACTAAAGTTTAAAGCAGAAATAGGGGCACTTTTAACATTTTCATTTTTGACCAAAATCGATGGGTCCAGGGCTTAGGGAATTTCTCATATGCCACAAAACTGTGGAAGCTCCTGTTCAAAAATCATGCTCCGAAATCAACTTTTTTCATCTCAGGGATTCATTTTGGGATGGTAACTAAAGTTTAAAGCAGAAATAGGGGCACTTTTAAAATTTTAATTTTTGACCAAAATCGATGGGTCTGGGGCTTAGGGAATTTCTCATATTCCCCAAAACCGTTGAAGCTCCTGTTCAAAAATCATGCTCCGAAATCAACTTTTTTCATCTCAGGGATTCATTTTGGGATGGTAACTAAAGTTTAAAGCAGATATAGGGGCACTTTTAAAATTTTCATTTTTGACCAAAATCGATGGGTCTGGGGCTTAGGGAATTTCTCATATGCCCCAAAACCGTTGAAGCTCCTGTTCAAAAATCATGCTCCAAAATCAACTTTTTTCATCTCAGGGATTCATTTTGGGATGGTAACTAAAGTTTAAAGCAGAAATAGGGGCACTTTTAAAATTTTCATTTTTGACCAAAATCGATGGGTCCGGGGCTTAGGGAATTTCTCATATGCTCCAAAACCGTTGAAGCTCCTGTTCAAAAATCATGCTCCGAAATCAACTTTTTTCATCTCAGGGATTCATTTTGGGATGGTAACTAAAGTTTAAAGCAGAAATAGGGGCACTTTTAAAATTTTCATTTTTGACCAAAATCGATGGGTCCGGGGCTTAGGGAATTTCTCATATGCCCCAAAACCGTTAAAGCTCCTGTTCAAAAATCATGCTCCGAAATCAACTTTTTTCATCTCAGGGATTTATTTTGGGATGGTAACTAAAGTTTAAAGCAGAAATAGGGGCACTTTTAAAATTTTCATTTTTGACCAAAATCGATGGGTCCGGGGCTTAGGGAATTTCTCATATGCTCCAAAACCGTTGAAGCTCCTGTTCAAAAATCATGCTCCGAAATCAACTTTTTTCATCTCAGGGATTCATTTTGGGATGGTAACTAAAGTTTAAAGCAGAAATAGGGGCACTTTTAAAATTTTCATTTTTGACCAAAATCGATGGGTCCAGGGCTTAGGGAATTTCTCATATGCCCCAAAACCGTTGAAGCTCCTGTTCAAAAATCATGCTCCGAAATCAACTTTTTTCATCTCAGGGATTCATATTGGGATGGTAACTAAAGTTTAAAGCAGAAATAGGGGCACTTTTAAAATTTTCATTTTTGACCAAAATCGATGGGTCCGGGGCTTAGGGAATTTCTAATATGCCACAAAACCGTTGAAGCTCCTGTTCAAAAATCATGCTCCGAAATCAACTTTTTTCATCTCAGGGATTCATTTTGGGATGGTAACTAAAGTTTAAAGCAGAAATAGGGGCACTTTTAAAATTTTCATTTTTGACCAAAATCGATGGGTCCGGGGCTTAGGGAATTTCTCATATGCCACAAAACCGTTGAAGCTCCTGTTCAAAAATCATGCTCCAAAATCAACTTTTTTCATCTCAGGGATTCATTTTGGGATGGTAACAAAAGTTTAAAGCAGATATATGGGCACTTTTAAAATTTTCATTTTTGACCAAAATCGATGGGTCCGGGGCTTAGGGAATTTCTCATATGCCCCAAAACCGTTGAAGCTCCTGTTCAAAAATCATGCTCCAAAATCAACTTTTTTCATCTCAGGGATTCATTTTGGGATGGTAACTAAAGTTTAAAGCAGAAATAGGGGCACTTTTAAAATTTTCATTTTTGACCAAAATCGATGGGTCCGGGGCTTAGGGAATTTCTCATATGCTCCAAAACCGTTGAAGCTCCTGTTCAAAAATCATGCTCCGAAATCAACTTTTTTCATCTCAGGGATTCATATTGGGATGGTAACTAAAGTTTAAAGCAGAAATAGGGGCACTTTCAAAATTTTCATTTTTGACCAAAATCGATGGGTCCGGGGCTTAGGGAATTTCTCATATGCTCCAAAACCGTTGAAGCTCCTGTTCAAAAATCATGCTCCGAAATCAACTTTTTTCATCTCAGGGATTCATTTTGGGATGGTAACTAAAGTTTAAAGCAGAAATAGGGGCACTTTTAACATTTTCATTTTTGACCAAAATCGATGGGTCCAGAGCTTAGGGAATTTCTCATATGCCACAAAACTGTGGAAGCTCCTGTTCAAAAATCATGCTCCGAAATCAACTTTTTTCATTTCAGGGATTCATTTTGGGATGGTAACTAAAGTTTAAAGCAGAAATAGGGGCACTTTTAAAATTTTAATTTTTGACCAAAATCAATGGGTCTGGGGCTTAGGGAATTTCTCATATTCCCCCAAACCGTTGAAGCTCCTGTTCAAAAATCATGCTCCGAAATCAACTTTTTTCATCTCAGGGATTCATTTTGGGATGGTAACTAAAGCTTAAAGCAGAAATAGGGGCACTTTTAAAATTTTCATTTTTGACCAAAATCGATGGGTCCGGGGCTTAGGGAATTTCTCATATGCCACAAAACCGTTGAAGCTCCTGTTCAAAAATCATGCTCCAAAATCAACTTTTTTCATCTCAGGGATTCATTTTGGGATGGTAACAAAAGTTTAAAGCAGATATATGGGCACTTTTAAAATTTTCATTTTTGACCAAAATCGATGGGTCCGGGGCTTAGGGAATTTCTCATATGCCCCAAAACCGTTGAAGCTCCTGTTCAAAAATCATGCTCCAAAATCAACTTTTTTCATCTCAGGGATTCATTTTGGGATGGTAACTAAAGTTTAAAGCAGAAATAGGGGCACTTTTAAAATTTTCATTTTTGACCAAAATCGATGGGTCCGGGGCTTAGGGAATTTCTCATATGCTCCAAAACCGTTGAAGCTCCTGTTCAAAAATCATGCTCCGAAATAAACTTTTTTCATCTCAGGGATTCATTTTGGGATGGTAACTAAAGTTTAAAGCAGAAATAGGGGCACTTTTAACATTTTCATTTTTGACCAAAATCGATGGGTCCAGGGCTTAGGGAATTTCTCATATGCCACAAAACTGTGGAAGCTCCTGTTCAAAAATCATGCTCCGAAATCAACTTTTTTAATTTCAGGGATTCATTTTGGGATGGTAACTAAAGTTTAAAGCAGAAATAGGGGCACTTTTAAAATTTTAATTTTTGACCAAAATCGATGGGTCTGGGGCTTAGGGAATTTCTCATATTCCCCAAAACCGTTGAAGCTCCTGTTCAAAAATCATGCTCCGAAATCAACTTTTTTCATCTCAGGGATTCATTTTGGGATGGTAACTAAAGTTTAAAGCAGAAATAGGGGCACTTTTAAAATTTTCATTTTTGACCAAAATCGATGGGTCCGGGGCTTAGGGAATTTCTCATATTCCCCAAAACCGTTGAAGCTCCTGTTCAAAAATCATGCTCCGAAATCAACTTTTTTCATCTCAGGGATTCATTTTGGGATGGTATCTAAAGTTTAAAGCAGAAATAGGGGCACTTTTAACATTTTCATTTTTGACCAAAATCGATGGGTCCAGGGCTTAGGGAATTTCTCATATGCCACAAAACTGTGGAAGCTCCTGTTCAAAAATCATGCTCCGAAATCAACTTTTTTCATTTCAGGGATTCATTTTGGGATGGTAACTAAAGTTTAAAGCAGAAATAGGGGCACTTTAAAATTTTAATTTTTGACCAAAATCGATGGGTCTGGGGCTTAGGGAATTTCTCATATTCCCCAAAACCGTTGAAGCTCCTGTTCAAAAATCATGCTCCGAAATCAACTTTTTTCATCTCAGGGATTCATTTTGGGATGGTAACTAAAGTTTAAAGCAGAAATAGGGGCACTTTTAAAATTTTCATTTTTGACCAAAATCGATGGGTCCGGGGCTTAGGGAATTTCTCATATGCCACAAAACCGTTGAAGCTCCTGTTCAAAAATCATGCTCCAAAATCAACTTTTTTCATCTCAGGGATTCATTTTGGGATGGTAACAAAAGTTTAAAGCAGATATATGGGCACTTTTAAAATTTTCATTTTTGACCAAAATCGATGGGTCCGGGGCTTAGGGAATTTCTCATATGCCCCAAAACCGTTGAAGCTCCTGTTCAAAAATCATGCTCCAAAATCAACTTTTTTCATCTCAGGGATTCATTTTGGGATGGTAACTAAAGTTTAAAGCAGAAATAGGGGCACTTTTAAAATTTTCATTTTTGACCAAAATCGATGGGTCCGGGGCTTAGGGAATTTCTCATATGCTCCAAAACCGTTGAAGCTCCTGTTCAAAAATCATGCTCCGAAATCAACTTTTTTCATCTCAGGGATTCATTTTGGGATGGTAACTAAAGTTTAAAGCAGAAATAGGGGCACTTTTAACATTTTCATTTTTGACCAAAATCGATGGGTCCAGGGCTTAGGGAATTTCTCATATGCCACAAAACTGTGGAAGCTCCTGTTCAAAAATCATGCTCCGAAATCAACTTTTTTCATTTCAGGGATTCATTTTGGGATGGTAACTAAAGTTTAAAGCAGAAATAGGGGCACTTTTAAAATTTTAATTTTTGACCAAAATCGATGGGTCTGGGGCTTAGGGAATTTCTCATATTCCCCAAAACCGTTGAAGCTCCTGTTCAAAAATCATGCTCCGAAATCAACTTTTTTCATCTCAGGGATTCATTTTGGGATGGTAACTAAAGTTTAAAGCAGAAATAGGGGCACTTTTAAAATTTTCATTTTTGACCAAAATCGATGGGTCCGGGGCTTAGGGAATTTCTCATATGCCACAAAACCGTTGAAGCTCCTGTTCAAAAATCATGCTCCGAAATCAACTTTTTTCATCTCAGGGATTCATTTTGGGATGGTAACTAAAGTTTAAAGCAGAAATAGGGGCACTTTTAACATTTTCATTTTTGACCAAAATCGATGGGTCCAGGGCTTAGGGAATTTCTCATATGCCACAAAACTGTGGAAGCTCCTGTTCAAAAATCATGCTCCGAAATCAACTTTTTTCATCTCAGGGATTCATTTTGGGATGGTAACTAAAGTTTAAAGCAGAAATAGGGGCACTTTTAAAATTTTAATTTTTGACCAAAATCGATGGGTCTGGGGCTTAGGGAATTTCTCATATTCCCCAAAACCGTTGAAGCTCCTGTTCAAAAATCATGCTCCGAAATCAACTTTTTTCATCTCAGGGATTCATTTTGGGATGGTAACTAAAGTTTAAAGCAGATATAGGGGCACTTTTAAAATTTTCATTTTTGACCAAAATCGATGGGTCCGGGGCTTAGGGAATTTCTCATATGCCCCAAAACCGTTGAAGCTCCTGTTCAAAAATCATGCTCCAAAATCAACTTTTTTCATCTCAGGGATTCATTTTGGGATGGTAACTAAAGTTTAAAGCAGAAATAGGGGCACTTTTAAAATTTTCATTTTTGACCAAAATCGATGGGTCCGGGGCTTAGGGAATTTCTCATATGCTCCAAAACCGTTGAAGCTCCTGTTCAAAAATCATGCTCCGAAATCAACTTTTTTCATCTCAGGGATTCATTTTGGGATGGTAACTAAAGTTTAAAGCAGAAATAGGGGCACTTTTAAAATTTTCATTTTTGACCAAAATCGATGGGTCCGGGGCTTAGGGAATTTCTCATATGCCCCAAAACCGTTAAAGCTCCTGTTCAAAAATCATGCTCCGAAATCAACTTTTTTCATCTCAGGGATTTATTTTGGGATGGTAACTAAAGTTTAAAGCAGAAATAGGGGCACTTTTAAAATTTTCATTTTTGACCAAAATCGATGGGTCCGGGGCTTAGGGAATTTCTCATATGCTCCAAAACCGTTGAAGCTCCTGTTCAAAAATCATGCTCCGAAATCAACTTTTTTCATCTCAGGGATTCATTTTGGGATGGTAACTAAAGTTTAAAGCAGAAATAGGGGCACTTTTAAAATTTTCATTTTTGACCAAAATCGATGGGTCCAGGGCTTAGGGAATTTCTCATATGCCCCAAAACCGTTGAAGCTCCTGTTCAAAAATCATGCTCCGAAATCAACTTTTTTCATCTCAGGGATTCATATTGGGATGGTAACTAAAGTTTAAAGCAGAAATAGGGGCACTTTTAAAATTTTCATTTTTGACCAAAATCGATGGGTCCGGGGCTTAGGGAATTTCTCATATGCCACAAAACCGTTGAAGCTCCTGTTCAAAAATCATGCTCCGAAATCAACTTTTTTCATCTCAGGGATTCATTTTGGGATGGTAACTAAAGTTTAAAGCAGAAATAGGGGCACTTTTAAAATTTTCATTTTTGACCAAAATCGATGGGTCCGGGGCTTAGGGAATTTCTCATATGCCACAAAACCGTTGAAGCTCCTGTTCAAAAATCATGCTCCAAAATCAACTTTTTTCATCTCAGGGATTCATTTTGGGATGGTAACAAAAGTTTAAAGCAGATATATGGGCACTTTTAAAATTTTCATTTTTGACCAAAATCGATGGGTCCGGGGCTTAGGGAATTTCTCATATGCCCCAAAACCGTTGAAGGTCCTTTACAAAAATCATGCTCCGAAATCAACTTTTTTCATCTCAGGGATTCATATTGGGATGGTAACTAAAGTTTAAAGCAGAAATAGGGGCACTTTTAAAATTTTCATTTTTGACCAAAATCGATGGGTCCGGGGCTTAGGGAATTTCTCATATGCCCCAAAACCGTTAAATCTCCTGTTCAAAAATCATGCTCTGAAATCAACTTTTTTCATCTCAGGGATTCATTTTGGGATGGTAACTAAAGTTTAAAGCAGAAATAGGGGCACTTTTAAAATTTTAATTTTTGACCAAAATCGATGGGTCTGGGGCTTAGGGAATTTCTCATATGCCCCAAAACCGTTGAAGCTCCTGTTCAAAAATCATGCTCCAAAATCAACTTTTTTCATCTCAGGGATTCATTTTGGGATGGTAACTAAAGTTTAAAGCAGAAATAGGGGCACTTTTAAAATTTTCATTTTTGACCAAAATCGATGGGTCCGGGGCTTAGGGAATTTCTCATATGCTCCAAAACCGTTGAAGCTCCTGTTCAAAAATCATGCTCCGAAATCAACTTTTTTCATCTCAGGGATTCATTTTGGGATGGTAACTAAAGTTTAAAGCAAAAATAGGGGCACTTTTAAAATTTTCAGTTTTGACCAAAATCGATGGGTCCGGGGCTTAGGGAATTTCTCATATGCCCCAAAACCGTTAAAGCTCCTGTTAAAAAATCATGCTCCGAAATCAACTTTTTTCATCTCAGGGATTTATTTTGGGATGGTAACTAAAGTTTAAAGCAGAAATAGGGGCACTTTTAAAATTTTCATTTTTGACCAAAATCGATGGGTCCGGGGCTTAGGGAATTTCTCATATGCTCCAAAACCGTTGAAGCTCCTGTTCAAAAATCATGCTCCGAAATCAACTTTTTTAATCTCAGGGATTCATTTTGGGATGGTAACTAAAGTTAAAAGCAGAAATAGGGGCACTTTTAAAATTTTCATTTTTGACCAAAATCGATGGGTCCGGGGCTTAGGGAATTTCTCATATGCCCCAAAACCGTTGAAGCTCCTTTACAAAAATCATGCTCCGGAATCAACTTTTTTCATCTCAGGGATTCATATTGGGATGGTAACTAAAGTTTAAAGCAGAAATAGGGGCACTTTTAAAATTTTAATTTTAGACCAAAATCGATGGGTCCGGGGCTTAGGGAATTTCTCATATGCCACAAAACCGTTGAAGCTCCTGTTCAAAAATCATGCTCCGAAATCAACTTTTTTCATCTCAGGGATTCATTTTGGGATGGTAACTAAAGTTTAAAGCAGAAATAGGGGCACTTTTAAAATTTTCATTTTTGACCAAAATCGATGGGTCTGGGGCTTAGGGAATTTCTCATATGCCACAAAACCGTTGAAGCTCCTGTTCAAAAATCATGCTCCGAAATCAACTTTTTTCATCTCAGGGATTCATTTTGGGATGGTAACTAAAGTTTAAAGCAGAAATAGGGGTACTTTTAAAATTTTCATTGTTGACCAAAATCGATGGGTCCAGGGCTTAGGGAATTTCTCATATGCCCCAAAACCGTTGAAGCTCCTGTTCAAAAATCATGCTCCGAAATCAACTTTTTTCATCTCAGGGATTCATTTTGGGATGGTAACTAAAGTTTAAAGCAGAAATAGGGGCACTTTTAACATTTTCATTTTTGACCAAAATCGATGGGTCCGGGGCTTAGGGAATTTCTCATATGCCCCAAAACCGTTGAAGCTCCTGTTCAAAAATCATGCTCCGAAATCAACTTTTTTCATCTCAGGGATTCATTTTGGGATGGTAACTAAAGTTTAAAGCAGAAATAGGGGCACTTTTAAAATTTTCATTTTTGACCAAAATCGATGGGTCCGGGGCTTAAGGAATTTCTCATATGCCACAAAACCGTTGAAGCTCCTGTTCAAAAATCATGCTCCGAAATCAACTTTTTTCATCTCAGGGATTCATTTTGGGATGGTAACTAAAGTTTAAAGCAGAAATAGGGGCACTTTTAAAATTTTCATTTTTGACCAAAATCGATGGGTCCGGGGCTTAGGGAATTTCTCATATGCCACAAAACCGTTGAAGCTCCTGTTCAAAAATCATGCTCCGAAATCAACTTTTTTCATCTCAGGGATTCATTTTGGGATGGTAACTAAAGTTTAAAGCAGAAATAGGGGCACTTTTAACATTTTCATTTTTGACCAAAATCGATGGGTCTGGGGCTTAGGGAATTTCTCATATGCCACAAAACCGTTGAAGCTCCTGTTCAAAAATCATGCTCCGAAATCAACTTTTTTCATCTCAGGGATTCATTTTGGGATGGTAACTAAAGTTTAAAGCAGAAATAGGGGCACTTTTAAAATTTTCATTTTTGACCAAAATCGATGGGTCCGGGGCTTAGGGAATTTCTCATATGCCACAAAACCGTTGAAGCTCCTGTTAAAAAATCATGCTCCAAAATCAACTTTTTTCATCTCAGGGATTCATTTTGGGATGGTAACAAAAGTTTAAAGCAGATATATGGGCACTTTTAAAATTTTCATTTTTGACCAAAATCGATGGGTCCGGGGCTTAGGGAATTTCTCATATGCCCCAAAACCGTTGAAGGTCCTTTACAAAAATCATGCTCCGAAATCAACTTTTTTCATCTCAGGGATTCATATTGGGATGGTAACTAAAGTTTAAAGCAGAAATAGGGGCACTTTTAAAATTTTCATTTTTGACCAAAATCGATGGGTCCGGGGCTTAGGGAATTTCTCATATGCCCCAAAACCGTTAAATCTCCTGTTCAAAAATCATGCTCTGAAATCAACTTTTTTCATCTCAGGGATTCATTTTGGGATGGTAACTAAAGTTTAAAGCAGAAATAGGGGCACTTTTAAAATTTTAATTTTTGACCAAAATCGATGGGTCTGGGGCTTAGGGAATTTCTCATATGCCCCAAAACCGTTGAAGCTCCTGTTCAAAAATCATGCTCCAAAATCAACTTTTTTCATCTCAGGGATTCATTTTGGGATGGTAACTAAAGTTTAAAGCAGAAATAGGGGCACTTTTAAAATTTTCATTTTTGACCAAAATCGATGGGTCCGGGGCTTAGGGAATTTCTCATATGCTCCAAAACCGTTGAAGCTCCTGTTCAAAAATCATGCTCCGAAATCAACTTTTTTCATCTCAGGGATTCATTTTGGGATGGTAACTAAAGTTTAAAGCAGAAATAGGGGCACTTTTAACATTTTCATTTTTGACCAAAATCGATGGGTCCAGGGCTTAGGGAATTTCTCATATGCCACAAAACTGTGGAAGCTCCTGTTCAAAAATCATGCTCCGAAATCAACTTTTTTCATTTCAGGGATTCATTTTGGGATGGTAACTAAAGTTTAAAGCAGAAATAGGGGCACTTTTAAAATTTTAATTTTTGACCAAAATCGATGGGTCTGGGGCTTAGGGAATTTCTCATATTCCCCAAAACCGTTGAAGCTCCTGTTCAAAAATCATGCTCCGAAATCAACTTTTTTCATCTCAGGGATTCATTTTGGGATGGTAACTAAAGTTTAAAGCAGAAATAGGGGCACTTTTAAAATTTTCATTTTTGACCAAAATCGATGGGTCCGGGGCTTAGGGAATTTCTCATATTCCCCAAAACCGTTGAAGCTCCTGTTCAAAAATCATGCTCCGAAATCAACTTTTTTCATCTCAGGGATTCATTTTGGGATGGTAACTAAAGTTTAAAGCAGAAATAGGGGCACTTTTAACATTTTCATTTTTGACCAAAATCGATGGGTCCAGGGCTTAGGGAATTTCTCATATGCCACAAAACTGTGGAAGCTCCTGTTCAAAAATCATGCTCCGAAATCAACTTTTTTCATTTCAGGGATTCATTTTGGGATGGTAACTAAAGTTTAAAGCAGAAATAGGGGCACTTTTAAAATTTTAATTTTTGACCAAAATCGATGGGTCTGGGGCTTAGGGAATTTCTCATATTCCCCAAAACCGTTGAAGCTCCTGTTCAAAAATCATGCTCCGAAATCAACTTTTTTCATCTCAGGGATTCATTTTGGGATGGTAACTAAAGTTTAAAGCAGATATATGGGCACTTTTTAAATTTTCATTTTTGACCAAAATCGATGGGTCCGGGGCTTAGGGAATTTCTCATATGCCCCAAAACCGTTGAAGCTCTTGTTCAAAAATCATGCTCCGAAATCAACTTTTTTTATCTCAGGGATTCATTTTGGGATGGTAACTAAAGTTTAAAGCAGAAATAGGGGCACTTTTAAAATTTTCATTTTTGACCAAAATCATTGGGTCCGGGGCTTAGGGAATTTCTCATATGCCCCAAAACCGTTAAAGCTCCTGTTCAAAAATCATGCTCCGAAATCAACTTTTTTCATCTCAGGGATTTATTTTGGGATGGTAACTAAAGTTTAAAGCAGAAATAGAGGCACTTTTAAAATTTTCATTTTTGACCAAAATCGATGGGTCCGGGGCTTAGGGAATTTCTCATATGCTCCAAAACCGTTGAAGCTCCTGTTCAAAAATCATGCTCCGAAATCAACTTTTTTCATCTCAGGGATTCATATTGGGATGGTAACTAAAGTTTAAAGCAGAAATAGGGGCACTTTCAAAATTTTCATTTTTGACCAAAATCGATGGGTCCGGGGCTTAGGGAATTTCTCATATGCCACAAAACCGTTGAAGCTCCTGTTCAAAAATCATGCTCCGAAATCAACTTTTTTCATCTCAGGGATTCATTTTGGGATGGTAACTAAAGTTTAAAGCAGAAATAGGGGCACTTTTAAAATTTTCATTTTTGACTAAAATCGATGGGTCCGGGGCTTAGGGAATTTCTCATATGCTCCAAAACCGTTGAAGCTCCTGTTCAAAAATCATGCTCCGAAATCAACTTTTTTCATCTCAGGGATTCATATTGGGATGGTAACTAAAGTTTAAAGCAGAAATAGGGGCACTTTCAAAATTTTCATTTTTGACCAAAATCGATGGGTCCGGGGCTTAGGGAATTTCTCATATGCCACAAAACCGTTGAAGCTCCTGTTCAAAAATCATGCTCCAAAATCAACTTTTTTCATCTCAGGGATTCATTTTGGGATGGTAACAAAAGTTTAAAGCAGATATATGGGCACTTTTAAAATTTTCATTTTTGACCAAAATCGATGGGTCCGGGGCTTAGGGAATTTCTCATATGCACCAAAACCGTTGAAGCTCCTGTTCAAAAATCATGCTCCAAAATCAACTTTTTTCATCTCAGGGATTCATTTTGGGATGGTAACTAAAGTTTAAAGCAGAAATAGGGGCACTTTTAAAATTTTCATTTTTGACCAAAATCGATGGGTCCGGGGCTTAGGGAATTTCTCATATGCTCCAAAACCGTTGAAGCTCCTGTTCAAAAATCATGCTCCGAAATCAACTTTTTTCATCTCAGGGATTCATTTTGGGATGGTAACTAAAGTTTAAAGCAGAAATAGGGGCACTTTTAACATTTTCATTTTTGACCAAAATCGATGGGTCCAGGGCTTAGGGAATTTCTCATATGCCACAAAACTGTGGAAGCTCCTGTTCAAAAATCATGCTCCGAAATCAACTTTTTTTCATTTCAGGGATTCATTTTGGGATGGTAACTAAAGTTTAAAGCAGAAATAGGGGCACTTTTAAAATTTTAATTTTTGACCAAAATCGATGGGTCTGGGGCTTAGGGAATTTCTCATATTCCCCAAAACCGTTGAAGCTCCTGTTCAAAAATCATGCTCCGAAATCAACTTTTTTCATCTCAGGGATTCATTTTGGGATGGTAACTAAAGTTTAAAGCAGAAATAGGGGCACTTTTAAAATTTTCATTTTTGACCAAAATCGATGGGTCCGGGGCTTAGGGAATTTCTCATATGCTCCAAAACCGTTGAAGCTCCTGTTCAAAAATCATGCTCCGAAATCAACTTTTTTCATCTCAGGGATTCATATTGGGATGGTAACTAAAGTTTAAAGCAGAAATAGGGGCACTTTCAAAATTTTCATTTTTGACCAAAATCGATGGGTCCGGGGCTTAGGGAATTTCTCATATGCTCCAAAACCGTTGAAGCTCCTGTTCAAAAATCATGCTCCGAAATCAACTTTTTTCATCTCAGGGATTCATTTTGGGATGGTAACTAAAGTTTAAAGCAGAAATAGGGGCACTTTTAACATTTTCATTTTTGACCAAAATCGATGGGTCCAGAGCTTAGGGAATTTCTCATATGCCACAAAACTGTGGAAGCTCCTGTTCAAAAATCATGCTCCGAAATCAACTTTTTTCATTTCAGGGATTCATTTTGGGATGGTAACTAAAGTTTAAAGCAGAAATAGGGGCACTTTTAAAATTTTAATTTTTGACCAAAATCAATGGGTCTGGGGCTTAGGGAATTTCTCATATTCCCCAAAACCGTTGAAGCTCCTGTTCAAAAATCATGCTCCGAAATCAACTTTTTTCATCTCAGGGATTCATTTTGGGATGGTAACTAAAGTTTAAAGCAGAAATAGGGGCACTTTTAAAATTTTCATTTTTGACCAAAATCGATGGGTCCGGGGCTTAGGGAATTTCTCATATGCCACAAAACCGTTGAAGCTCCTGTTCAAAAATCATGCTCCAAAATCAACTTTTTTCATCTCAGGGATTCATTTTGGGATGGTAACAAAAGTTTAAAGCAGATATATGGGCACTTTTAAAATTTTCATTTTTGACCAAAATCGATGGGTCCGGGGCTTAGGGAATTTCTCATATGCCCCAAAACCGTTGAAGCTCCTGTTCAAAAATCATGCTCCGAAATCAACTTTTTTCATCTCAGGGATTCATTTTGGGATGGTAACTAAAGTTTAAAGCAGAAATAGGGGCACTTTTAACATTTTCATTTTTGACCAAAATCGATGGGTCCAGGGCTTAGGGAATTTCTCATATGCCACAAAACTGTGGAAATCCTGTTCAAAAATCATGCTCCGAAATCAACTTTTTTCATTTCAGGGATTCATTTTGGGATGGTAACTAAAGTTTAAAGCAGAAATAGGGGCACTTTTAAAATTTTAATTTTTGACCAAAATCGATGGGTCTGGGGCTTAGGGAATTTCTCATATTCCCCAAAACCGTTGAAGCTCCTGTTCAAAAATCATGCTCCGAAATCAACTTTTTTCATCTCAGGGATTCATTTTGGGATGGTAACTAAAGTTTAAAGCAGAAATAGGGGCACTTTTAAAATTTTCATTTTTGACCAAAATCGATGGGTCCGGGGCTTAGGGAATTTCTCATATTCCCCAAAACCGTTGAAGCTCCTGTTCAAAAATCATGCTCCGAAATCAACTTTTTTCATCTCAGGGATTCATTTTGGGATGGTAACTAAAGTTTAAAGCAGAAATAGGGGCACTTTTAACATTTTCATTTTTGACCAAAATCGATGGGTCCAGGGCTTAGGGAATTTCTCATATGCCACAAAACTGTGGAAGCTCCTGTTCAAAAATCATGCTCCGAAATCAACTTTTTTCATTTCAGGGATTCATTTTGGGATGGTAACTAAAGTTTAAAGCAGAAATAGGGGCACTTTTAAAATTTTAATTTTTGACCAAAATCGACGGGTCTGGGGCTTAGGGAATTTCTCATATTCCCCAAAACCGTTGAAGCTCCTGTTCAAAAATCATGCTCCGAAATCAACTTTTTTCATCTCAGGGATTCATTTTGGGATGGTAACTAAAGTTTAAAGCAGAAATAGGGGCACTTTTAAAATTTTCATTTTTGACCAAAATCGATGGGTCCGGGGCTTAGGGAATTTCTCATATGCCACAAAACCGTTGAAGCTCCTGTTCAAAAATCATGCTCCAAAATCAACTTTTTTCATCTCAGGGATTCATTTTGGGATGGTAACAAAAGTTTAAAGCAGATATATGGGCACTTTTAAAATTTTCATTTTTGACCAAAATCGATGGGTCCGGGGCTTAGGGAATTTCTCATATGCCCCAAAACCGTTGAAGCTCCTGTTCAAAAATCATGCTCCAAAATCAACTTTTTTCATCTCAGGGATTCATTTTGGGATGGTAACTAAAGTTTAAAGCAGAAATAGGGGCACTTTTAAAATTTTCATTTTTGACCAAAATCGATGGGTCCGGGGCTTAGGGAATTTCTCATATGCTCCAAAACCGTTGAAGCTCCTGTTCAAAAATCATGCTCCGAAATCAACTTTTTTCATCTCAGGGATTCATTTTGGGATGGTAACTAAAGTTTAAAGCAGAAATAGGGGCACTTTTAACATTTTCATTTTTGACCAAAATCGATGGGTCCAGGGCTTAGGGAATTTCTCATATGCCACAAAACTGTGGAAGCTCCTGTTCAAAAATCATGCTCCGAAATCAACTTTTTTTCATTTCAGGGATTCATTTTGGGATGGTAACTAAAGTTTAAAGCAGAAATAGGGGCACTTTTAAAATTTTAATTTTTGACCAAAATCGATGGGTCTGGGGCTTAGGGAATTTCTCATATTCCCCAAAACCGTTGAAGCTCCTGTTCAAAAATCATGCTCCGAAATCAACTTTTTTCATCTCAGGGATTCATTTTGGGATGGTAACTAAAGTTTAAAGCAGAAATAGGGGCACTTTTAAAATTTTCATTTTTGACCAAAATCGATGGGTCCGGGGCTTAGGGAATTTCTCATATGCCACAAAACCGTTGAAGCTCCTGTTCAAAAATCATGCTCCGAAATCAACTTTTTTCATCTCAGGGATTCATTTTGGGATGGTAACTAAAGTTTAAAGCAGAAATAGGGGCACTTTTAACATTTTCATTTTTGACCAAAATCGATGGGTCCAGGGCTTAGGGAATTTCTCATATGCCACAAAACTGTGGAAGCTCCTGTTCAAAAATCATGCTCCGAAATCAACTTTTTTCATCTCAGGGATTCATTTTGGGATGGTAACTAAAGTTTAAAGCAGAAATAGGGGCACTTTTAAAATTTTAATTTTTGACCAAAATCGATGGGTCTGGGGCTTAGGGAATTTCTCATATTCCCCAAAACCGTTGAAGCTCCTGTTCAAAAATCATGCTCCGAAATCAACTTTTTTCATCTCAGGGATTCATTTTGGGATGGTAACTAAAGTTTAAAGCAGATATAGGGGCACTTTTAAAATTTTCATTTTTGACCAAAATCGATGGGTCTGGGGCTTAGGGAATTTCTCATATGCCCCAAAACCGTTGAAGCTCCTGTTCAAAAATCATGCTCCAAAATCAACTTTTTTCATCTCAGGGATTCATTTTGGGATGGTAACTAAAGTTTAAAGCAGAAATAGGGGCACTTTTAAAATTTTCATTTTTGACCAAAATCGATGGGTCCGGGGCTTAGGGAATTTCTCATATGCTCCAAAACCGTTGAAGCTCCTGTTCAAAAATCATGCTCCGAAATCAACTTTTTTCATCTCAGGGATTCATTTTGGGATGGTAACTAAAGTTTAAAGCAGAAATAGGGGCACTTTTAAAATTTTCATTTTTGACCAAAATCGATGGGTCCGGGGCTTAGGGAATTTCTCATATGCCCCAAAACCGTTAAAGCTCCTGTTCAAAAATCATGCTCCGAAATCAACTTTTTTCATCTCAGGGATTTATTTTGGGATGGTAACTAAAGTTTAAAGCAGAAATAGGGGCACTTTTAAAATTTTCATTTTTGACCAAAATCGATGGGTCCGGGGCTTAGGGAATTTCTCATATGCTCCAAAACCGTTGAAGCTCCTGTTCAAAAATCATGCTCCGAAATCAACTTTTTTCATCTCAGGGATTCATTTTGGGATGGTAACTAAAGTTTAAAGCAGAAATAGGGGCACTTTTAAAATTTTCATTTTTGACCAAAATCGATGGGTCCAGGGCTTAGGGAATTTCTCATATGCCCCAAAACCGTTGAAGCTCCTGTTCAAAAATCATGCTCCGAAATCAACTTTTTTCATCTCAGGGATTCATATTGGGATGGTAACTAAAGTTTAAAGCAGAAATAGGGGCACTTTTAAAATTTTCATTTTTGACCAAAATCGATGGGTCCGGGGCTTAGGGAATTTCTCATATGCCACAAAACCGTTGAAGCTCCTGTTCAAAAATCATGCTCCGAAATCAACTTTTTTCATCTCAGGGATTCATTTTGGGATGGTAACTAAAGTTTAAAGCAGAAATAGGGGCACTTTTAAAATTTTCATTTTTGACCAAAATCGATGGGTCCGGGGCTTAGGGAATTTCTCATATGCCACAAAACTGTGGAAGCTCCTGTTCAAAAATCATGCTCCGAAATCAACTTTTTTTCATTTCAGGGATTCATTTTGGGATGGTAACTAAAGTTTAAAGCAGAAATAGGGGCACTTTTAAAATTTTAATTTTTGACCAAAATCGATGGGTCTGGGGCTTAGGGAATTTCTCATATTCCCCAAAACCGTTGAAGCTCCTGTTCAAAAATCATGCTCCGAAATCAACTTTTTTCATCTCAGGGATTCATTTTGGGATGGTAACTAAAGTTTAAAGCAGAAATAGGGGCACTTTTAAAATTTTCATTTTTGACCAAAATCGATGGGTCCGGGGCTTAGGGAATTTCTCATATGCCACAAAACCGTTGAAGCTCCTGTTCAAAAATCATGCTCCGAAATCAACTTTTTTCATCTCAGGGATTCATTTTGGGATGGTAACTAAAGTTTAAAGCAGAAATAGGGGCACTTTTAACATTTTCATTTTTGACCAAAATCGATGGGTCCAGGGCTTAGGGAATTTCTCATATGCCACAAAACTGTGGAAGCTCCTGTTCAAAAATCATGCTCCGAAATCAACTTTTTTCATCTCAGGGATTCATTTTGGGATGGTAACTAAAGTTTAAAGCAGAAATAGGGGCACTTTCAAAATTTTAATTTTTGACCAAAATCGATGGGTCTGGGGCTTAGGGAATTTCTCATATTCCCCAAAACCGTTGAAGCTCCTGTTCAAAAATCATGCTCCGAAATCAACTTTTTTCATCTCAGGGATTCATTTTGGGATGGTAACTAAAGTTTAAAGCAGATATAGGGGCACTTTTAAAATTTTCATTTTTGACCAAAATCGATGGGTCTGGGGCTTAGGGAATTTCTCATATGCCCCAAAACCGTTGAAGCTCCTGTTCAAAAATCATGCTCCAAAATCAACTTTTTTCATCTCAGGGATTCATTTTGGGATGGTAACTAAAGTTTAAAGCAGAAATAGGGGCACTTTTAAAATTTTCATTTTTGACCAAAATCGATGGGTCCGGGGCTTAGGGAATTTCTCATATGCTCCAAAACCGTTGAAGCTCCTGTTCAAAAATCATGCTCCGAAATCAACTTTTTTCATCTCAGGGATTCATTTTGGGATGGTAACTAAAGTTTAAAGCAGAAATAGGGGCACTTTTAAAATTTTCATTTTTGACCAAAATCGATGGGTCCGGGGCTTAGGGAATTTCTCATATGCCCCAAAACCGTTAAAGCTCCTGTTCAAAAATCATGCTCCGAAATCAACTTTTTTCATCTCAGGGATTTATTTTGGGATGGTAACTAAAGTTTAAAGCAGAAATAGGGGCACTTTTAAAATTTTCATTTTTGACCAAAATCGATGGGTCCGGGGCTTAGGGAATTTCTCATATGCTCCAAAACCGTTGAAGCTCCTGTTCAAAAATCATGCTCCGAAATCAACTTTTTTCATCTCAGGGATTCATTTTGGGATGGTAACTAAAGTTTAAAGCAGAAATAGGGGCACTTTTAAAATTTTCATTTTTGACCAAAATCGATGGGTCCAGGGCTTAGGGAATTTCTCATATGCCCCAAAACCGTTGAAGCTCCTGTTCAAAAATCATGCTCCGAAATCAACTTTTTTCATCTCAGGGATTCATATTGGGATGGTAACTAAAGTTTAAAGCAGAAATAGGGGCACTTTTAAAATTTTCATTTTTGACCAAAATCGATGGGTCCGGGGCTTAGGGAATTTCTCATATGCCACAAAACCGTTGAAGCTCCTGTTCAAAAATCATGCTCCGAAATCAACTTTTTTCATCTCAGGGATTCATTTTGGGATGGTAACTAAAGTTTAAAGCAGAAATAGGGGCACTTTTAAAATTTTCATTTTTGACCAAAATCGATGGGTCCGGGGCTTAGGGAATTTCTCATATGCCACAAAACCGTTGAAGCTCCTGTTCAAAAATCATGCTCCAAAATCAACTTTTTTCATCTCAGGGATTCATTTTGGGATGGTAACAAAAGTTTAAAGCAGATATATGGGCACTTTTAAAATTTTCATTTTTGACCAAAATCGATGGGTCCGGGGCTTAGGGAATTTCTCATATGCCCCAAAACCGTTGAAGCTCCTGTTCAAAAATCATGCTCCAAAATCAACTTTTTTCATCTCAGGGATTCATTTTGGGATGGTAACTAAAGTTTAAAGCAGAAATAGGGGCACTTTTAAAATTTTCATTTTTGACCAAAATCGATGGGTCCGGGGCTTAGGGAATTTCTCATATGCTCCAAAACCGTTGAAGCTCCTGTTCAAAAATCATGCTCCGAAATCAACTTTTTTCATCTCAGGGATTCATATTGGGATGGTAACTAAAGTTTAAAGCAGAAATAGGGGCACTTTCAAAATTTTCATTTTTGACCAAAATCGATGGGTCCGGGGCTTAGGGAATTTCTCATATGCTCCAAAACCGTTGAAGCTCCTGTTCAAAAATCATGCTCCGAAATCAACTTTTTTCATCTCAGGGATTCATTTTGGGATGGTAACTAAAGTTTAAAGCAGAAATAGGGGCACTTTTAACATTTTCATTTTTGACCAAAATCGATGGGTCCAGAGCTTAGGGAATTTCTCATATGCCACAAAACTGTGGAAGCTCCTGTTCAAAAATCATGCTCCGAAATCAACTTTTTTCATTTCAGGGATTCATTTTGGGATGGTAACTAAAGTTTAAAGCAGAAATAGGGGCACTTTTAAAATTTTAATTTTTGACCAAAATCAATGGGTCTGGGGCTTAGGGAATTTCTCATATTCCCCCAAACCGTTGAAGCTCCTGTTCAAAAATCATGCTCCGAAATCAACTTTTTTCATCTCAGGGATTCATTTTGGGATGGTAACTAAAGTTTAAAGCAGAAATAGGGGCACTTTTAAAATTTTCATTTTTGACCAAAATCGATGGGTCCGGGGCTTAGGGAATTTCTCATATGCCACAAAACCGTTGAAGCTCCTGTTCAAAAATCATGCTCCAAAATCAACTTTTTTCATCTCAGGGATTCATTTTGGGATGGTAACAAAAGTTTAAAGCAGATATATGGGCACTTTTAAAATTTTCATTTTTGACCAAAATCGATGGGTCCGGGGCTTAGGGAATTTCTCATATGCCCCAAAACCGTTGAAGCTCCTGTTCAAAAATCATGCTCCAAAATCAACTTTTTTCATCTCAGGGATTCATTTTGGGATGGTAACTAAAGTTTAAAGCAGAAATAGGGGCACTTTTAAAATTTTCATTTTTGACCAAAATCGATGGGTCCGGGGCTTAGGGAATTTCTCATATGCTCCAAAACCGTTGAAGCTCCTGTTCAAAAATCATGCTCCGAAATAAACTTTTTTCATCTCAGGGATTCATTTTGGGATGGTAACTAAAGTTTAAAGCAGAAATAGGGGCACTTTTAACATTTTCATTTTTGACCAAAATCGATGGGTCCAGGGCTTAGGGAATTTCTCATATGCCACAAAACTGTGGAAGCTCCTGTTCAAAAATCATGCTCCGAAATCAACTTTTTTAATTTCAGGGATTCATTTTGGGATGGTAACTAAAGTTTAAAGCAGAAATAGGGGCACTTTTAAAATTTTAATTTTTGACCAAAATCGATGGGTCTGGGGCTTAGGGAATTTCTCATATTCCCCAAAACCGTTGAAGCTCCTGTTCAAAAATCATGCTCCGAAATCAACTTTTTTCATCTCAGGGATTCATTTTGGGATGGTAACTAAAGTTTAAAGCAGAAATAGGGGCACTTTTAAAATTTTCATTTTTGACCAAAATCGATGGGTCCGGGGCTTAGGGAATTTCTCATATTCCCCAAAACCGTTGAAGCTCCTGTTCAAAAATCATGCTCCGAAATCAACTTTTTTCATCTCAGGGATTCATTTTGGGATGGTATCTAAAGTTTAAAGCAGAAATAGGGGCACTTTTAACATTTTCATTTTTGACCAAAATCGATGGGTCCAGGGCTTAGGGAATTTCTCATATGCCACAAAACTGTGGAAGCTCCTGTTCAAAAATCATGCTCCGAAATCAACTTTTTTCATTTCAGGGATTCATTTTGGGATGGTAACTAAAGTTTAAAGCAGAAATAGGGGCACTTTAAAATTTTAATTTTTGACCAAAATCGATGGGTCTGGGGCTTAGGGAATTTCTCATATTCCCCAAAACCGTTGAAGCTCCTGTTCAAAAATCATGCTCCGAAATCAACTTTTTTCATCTCAGGGATTCATTTTGGGATGGTAACTAAAGTTTAAAGCAGAAATAGGGGCACTTTTAAAATTTTCATTTTTGACCAAAATCGATGGGTCCGGGGCTTAGGGAATTTCTCATATGCCACAAAACCGTTGAAGCTCCTGTTCAAAAATCATGCTCCAAAATCAACTTTTTTCATCTCAGGGATTCATTTTGGGATGGTAACAAAAGTTTAAAGCAGATATATGGGCACTTTTAAAATTTTCATTTTTGACCAAAATCGATGGGTCCGGGGCTTAGGGAATTTCTCATATGCCTCAAAACCGTTGAAGCTCCTGTTCAAAAATCATGCTCCAAAATCAACTTTTTTCATCTCAGGGATTCATTTTGGGATGGTAACTAAAGTTTAAAGCAGAAATAGGGGCACTTTTAAAATTTTCATTTTTGACCAAAATCGATGGGTCCGGGGCTTAGGGAATTTCTCATATGCTCCAAAATCGTTGAAGCTCCTGTTCAAAAATCATGCTCCGAAATCAACTTTTTTCATCTCAGGGATTCATTTTGGGATGGTAACTAAAGTTTAAAGCAGAAATAGGGGCACTTTTAACATTTTCATTTTTGACCAAAATCGATGGGTCCAGGGCTTAGGGAATTTCTCATATGCCACAAAACTGTGGAAGCTCCTGTTCAAAAATCATGCTCCGAAATCAACTTTTTTCATTTCAGGGATTCATTTTGGGATGGTAACTAAAGTTTAAAGCAGAAATAGGGGCACTTTTAAAATTTTAATTTTTGACCAAAATCGATGGGTCTGGGGCTTAGGGAATTTCTCATATTCCCCAAAACCGTTGAAGCTCCTGTTCAAAAATCATGCTCCGAAATCAACTTTTTTCATCTCAGGGATTCATTTTGGGATGGTAACTAAAGTTTAAAGCAGAAATAGGGGCACTTTTAAAATTTTCATTTTTGACCAAAATCGATGGGTCCGGGGCTTAGGGAATTTCTCATATGCCACAAAACCGTTGAAGCTCCTGTTCAAAAATCATGCTCCGAAATCAACTTTTTTCATCTCAGGGATTCATTTTGGGATGGTAACTAAAGTTTAAAGCAGAAATAGGGGCACTTTTAACATTTTCATTTTTGACCAAAATCGATGGGTCCAGGGCTTAGGGAATTTCTCATATGCCACAAAACTGTGGAAGCTCCTGTTCAAAAATCATGCTCCGAAATCAACTTTTTTCATCTCAGGGATTCATTTTGGGATGGTAACTAAAGTTTAAAGCAGAAATAGGGGCACTTTTAAAATTTTAATTTTTGACCAAAATCGATGGGTCTGGGGCTTAGGGAATTTCTCATATTCCCCAAAACCGTTGAAGCTCCTGTTCAAAAATCATGCTCCGAAATCAACTTTTTTCATCTCAGGGATTCATTTTGGGATGGTAACTAAAGTTTAAAGCAGATATAGGGGCACTTTTAAAATTTTCATTTTTGACCAAAATCGATGGGTCCGGGGCTTAGGGAATTTCTCATATGCCTCAAAACCGTTGAAGCTCCTGTTCAAAAATCATGCTCCAAAATCAACTTTTTTCATCTCAGGGATTCATTTTGGGATGGTAACTAAAGTTTAAAGCAGAAATAGGGGCACTTTTAAAATTTTCATTTTTGACCAAAATCGATGGGTCCGGGGCTTAGGGAATTTCTCATATGCTCCAAAACCGTTGAAGCTCCTGTTCAAAAATCATGCTCCGAAATCAACTTTTTTCATCTCAGGGATTCATTTTGGGATGGTAACTAAAGTTTAAAGCAGAAATAGGGGCACTTTTAAAATTTTCATTTTTGACCAAAATCGATGGGTCCGGGGCTTAGGGAATTTCTCATATGCCCCAAAACCGTTAAAGCTCCTGTTCAAAAATCATGCTCCGAAATCAACTTTTTTCATCTCAGGGATTTATTTTGGGATGGTAACTAAAGTTTAAAGCAGAAATAGGGGCACTTTTAAAATTTTCATTTTTGACCAAAATCGATGGGTCCGGGGCTTAGGGAATTTCTCATATGCTCCAAAACCGTTGAAGCTCCTGTTCAAAAATCATGCTCCGAAATCAACTTTTTTCATCTCAGGGATTCATTTTGGGATGGTAACTAAAGTTTAAAGCAGAAATAGGGGCACTTTTAAAATTTTCATTTTTGACCAAAATCGATGGGTCCAGGGCTTAGGGAATTTCTCATATGCCCCAAAACTGTTGAAGCTCCTGTTCAAAAATCATGCTCCGAAATCAACTTTTTTCATCTCAGGGATCCATATTGGGATGGTAACTAAAGTTTAAAGCAGAAATAGGGGCACTTTTAAAATTTTCATTTTTGACCAAAATCGATGGGTCCGGGGCTTAGGGAATTTCTCATATGCCACAAAACCGTTGAAGCTCCTGTTCAAAAATCATGCTCCGAAATCAACTTTTTTCATCTCAGGGATTCATTTTGGGATGGTAACTAAAGTTTAAAGCAGAAATAGGGGCACTTTTAAAATTTTCATTTTTGACCAAAATCGATGGGTCCGGGGCTTAGGGAATTTCTCATATGCCACAAAACCGTTGAAGCTCCTGTTCAAAAATCATGCTCCAAAATCAACTTTTTTCATCTCAGGGATTCATTTTGGGATGGTAACAAAAGTTTAAAGCAGATATATGGGCACTTTTAAAATTTTCATTTTTGACCAAAATCGATGGGTCCGGGGCTTAGGGAATTTCTCATATGCCCCAAAACCGTTGAAGGTCCTTTACAAAAATCATGCTCCGAAATCAACTTTTTTCATCTCAGGGATTCATATTGGGATGGTAACTAAAGTTTAAAGCAGAAATAGGGGCACTTTTAAAATTTTCATTTTTGACCAAAATCGATGGGTCCGGGGCTTAGGGAATTTCTCATATGCCCCAAAACCGTTAAATCTCCTGTTCAAAAATCATGCTCTGAAATCAACTTTTTTCATCTCAGGGATTCATTTTGGGATGGTAACTAAAGTTTAAAGCAGAAATAGGGGCACTTTTAAAATTTTAATTTTTGACCAAAATCGATGGGTCTGGGGCTTAGGGAATTTCTCATATGCCCCAAAACCGTTGAAGCTCCTGTTCAAAAATCATGCTCCAAAATCAACTTTTTTCATCTCAGGGATTCATTTTGGGATGGTAACTAAAGTTTAAAGCAGAAATAGGGGCACTTTTAAAATTTTCATTTTTGACCAAAATCGATGGGTCCGGGGCTTAGGGAATTTCTCATATGCTCCAAAACCGTTGAAGCTCCTGTTCAAAAATCATGCTCCGAAATCAACTTTTTTCATCTCAGGGATTCATTTTGGGATGGTAACTAAAGTTTAAAGCAAAAATAGGGGCACTTTTAAAATTTTCAGTTTTGACCAAAATCGATGGGTCCGGGGCTTAGGGAATTTCTCATATGCCCCAAAACCGTTAAAGCTCCTGTTAAAAAATCATGCTCCGAAATCAACTTTTTTCATCTCAGGGATTTATTTTGGGATGGTAACTAAAGTTTAAAGCAGAAATAGGGGCACTTTTAAAATTTTCATTTTTGACCAAAATCGATGGGTCCGGGGCTTAGGGAATTTCTCATATGCTCCAAAACCGTTGAAGCTCCTGTTCAAAAATCATGCTCCGAAATCAACTTTTTTAATCTCAGGGATTCATTTTGGGATGGTAACTAAAGTTAAAAGCAGAAATAGGGGCACTTTTAAAATTTTCATTTTTGACCAAAATCGATGGGTCCGGGGCTTAGGGAATTTCTCATATGCCCCAAAACCGTTGAAGCTCCTTTACAAAAATCATGCTCCGGAATCAACTTTTTTCATCTCAGGGATTCATATTGGGATGGTAACTAAAGTTTAAAGCAGAAATAGGGGCACTTTTAAAATTTTAATTTTAGACCAAAATCGATGGGTCCGGGGCTTAGGGAATTTCTCATATGCCACAAAACCGTTGAAGCTCCTGTTCAAAAATCATGCTCCGAAATCAACTTTTTTCATCTCAGGGATTCATTTTGGGATGGTAACTAAAGTTTAAAGCAGAAATAGGGGCACTTTTAAAATTTTCATTTTTGACCAAAATCGATGGGTCTGGGGCTTAGGGAATTTCTCATATGCCACAAAACCGTTGAAGCTCCTGTTCAAAAATCATGCTCCGAAATCAACTTTTTTCATCTCAGGGATTCATTTTGGGATGGTAACTAAAGTTTAAAGCAGAAATAGGGGTACTTTTAAAATTTTCATTGTTGACCAAAATCGATGGGTCCAGGGCTTAGGGAATTTCTCATATGCCCCAAAACCGTTGAAGCTCCTGTTCAAAAATCATGCTCCGAAATCAACTTTTTTCATCTCAGGGATTCATTTTGGGATGGTAACTAAAGTTTAAAGCAGAAATAGGGGCACTTTTAACATTTTCATTTTTGACCAAAATCGATGGGTCCGGGGCTTAGGGAATTTCTCATATGCCCCAAAACCGTTGAAGCTCCTGTTCAAAAATCATGCTCCGAAATCAACTTTTTTCATCTCAGGGATTCATTTTGGGATGGTAACTAAAGTTTAAAGCAGAAATAGGGGCACTTTTAAAATTTTCATTTTTGACCAAAATCGATGGGTCCGGGGCTTAAGGAATTTCTCATATGCCACAAAACCGTTGAAGCTCCTGTTCAAAAATCATGCTCCGAAATCAACTTTTTTCATCTCAGGGATTCATTTTGGGATGGTAACTAAAGTTTAAAGCAGAAATAGGGGCACTTTTAAAATTTTCATTTTTGACCAAAATCGATGGGTCCGGGGCTTAGGGAATTTCTCATATGCCACAAAACCGTTGAAGCTCCTGTTCAAAAATCATGCTCCGAAATCAACTTTTTTCATCTCAGGGATTCATTTTGGGATGGTAACTAAAGTTTAAAGCAGAAATAGGGGCACTTTTAACATTTTCATTTTTGACCAAAATCGATGGGTCTGGGGCTTAGGGAATTTCTCATATGCCACAAAACCGTTGAAGCTCCTGTTCAAAAATCATGCTCCGAAATCAACTTTTTTCATCTCAGGGATTCATTTTGGGATGGTAACTAAAGTTTAAAGCAGAAATAGGGGCACTTTTAAAATTTTCATTTTTGACCAAAATCGATGGGTCCGGGGCTTAGGGAATTTCTCATATGCCACAAAACCGTTGAAGCTCCTGTTAAAAAATCATGCTCCAAAATCAACTTTTTTCATCTCAGGGATTCATTTTGGGATGGTAACAAAAGTTTAAAGCAGATATATGGGCACTTTTAAAATTTTCATTTTTGACCAAAATCGATGGGTCCGGGGCTTAGGGAATTTCTCATATGCCCCAAAACCGTTGAAGGTCCTTTACAAAAATCATGCTCCGAAATCAACTTTTTTCATCTCAGGGATTCATATTGGGATGGTAACTAAAGTTTAAAGCAGAAATAGGGGCACTTTTAAAATTTTCATTTTTGACCAAAATCGATGGGTCCGGGGCTTAGGGAATTTCTCATATGCCCCAAAACCGTTAAATCTCCTGTTCAAAAATCATGCTCTGAAATCAACTTTTTTCATCTCAGGGATTCATTTTGGGATGGTAACTAAAGTTTAAAGCAGAAATAGGGGCACTTTTAAAATTTTAATTTTTGACCAAAATCGATGGGTCTGGGGCTTAGGGAATTTCTCATATGCCCCAAAACCGTTGAAGCTCCTGTTCAAAAATCATGCTCCAAAATCAACTTTTTTCATCTCAGGGATTCATTTTGGGATGGTAACTAAAGTTTAAAGCAGAAATAGGGGCACTTTTAAAATTTTCATTTTTGACCAAAATCGATGGGTCCGGGGCTTAGGGAATTTCTCATATGCTCCAAAACCGTTGAAGCTCCTGTTCAAAAATCATGCTCCGAAATCAACTTTTTTCATCTCAGGGATTCATTTTGGGATGGTAACTAAAGTTTAAAGCAAAAATAGGGGCACTTTTAAAATTTTCAGTTTTGACCAAAATCGATGGGTCCGGGGCTTAGGGAATTTCTCATATGCCCCAAAACCGTTAAAGCTCCTGTTAAAAAATCATGCTCCGAAATCAACTTTTTTCATCTCAGGGATTTATTTTGGGATGGTAACTAAAGTTTAAAGCAGAAATAGGGGCACTTTTAAAATTTTCATTTTTGACCAAAATCGATGGGTCCGGGGCTTAGGGAATTTCTCATATGCTCCAAAACCGTTGAAGCTCCTGTTCAAAAATCATGCTCCGAAATCAACTTTTTTAATCTCAGGGATTCATTTTGGGATGGTAACTAAAGTTAAAAGCAGAAATAGGGGCACTTTTAAAATTTTCATTTTTGACCAAAATCGATGGGTCCGGGGCTTAGGGAATTTCTCATATGCCCCAAAACCGTTGAAGCTCCTTTACAAAAATCATGCTCCGGAATCAACTTTTTTCATCTCAGGGATTCATATTGGGATGGTAACTAAAGTTTAAAGCAGAAATAGGGGCACTTTTAAAATTTTAATTTTAGACCAAAATCGATGGGTCCGGGGCTTAGGGAATTTCTCATATGCCACAAAACCGTTGAAGCTCCTGTTCAAAAATCATGCTCCGAAATCAACTTTTTTCATCTCAGGGATTCATTTTGGGATGGTAACTAAAGTTTAAAGCAGAAATAGGGGCACTTTTAAAATTTTCATTTTTGACCAAAATCGATGGGTCTGGGGCTTAGGGAATTTCTCATATGCCACAAAACCGTTGAAGCTCCTGTTCAAAAATCATGCTCCGAAATCAACTTTTTTCATCTCAGGGATTCATTTTGGGATGGTAACTAAAGTTTAAAGCAGAAATAGGGGTACTTTTAAAATTTTCATTGTTGACCAAAATCGATGGGTCCAGGGCTTAAGGAATTTCTCATATGCCCCAAAACCGTTGAAGCTCCTGTTCAAAAATCATGCTCCGAAATCAACTTTTTTCATCTCAGGGATTCATTTTGGGATGGTAACTAAAGTTTAAAGCAGAAATAGGGGCACTTTTAACATTTTCATTTTTGACCAAAATCGATGGGTCCGGGGCTTAGGGAATTTCTCATATGCCCCAAAACCGTTGAAGCTCCTGTTCAAAAATCATGCTCCGAAATCAACTTTTTTCATCTCAGGGATTCATTTTGGGATGGTAACTAAAGTTTAAAGCAGAAATAGGGGCACTTTTAAAATTTTCATTTTTGACCAAAATCGATGGGTCCGGGGCTTAAGGAATTTCTCATATGCCACAAAACCGTTGAAGCTCCTGTTCAAAAATCATGCTCCGAAATCAACTTTTTTCATCTCAGGGATTCATTTTGGGATGGTAACTAAAGTTTAAAGCAGAAATAGGGGCACTTTTAAAATTTTCATTTTTGACCAAAATCGATGGGTCCGGGGCTTAGGGAATTTCTCATATGCCACAAAACCGTTGAAGCTCCTGTTAAAAAATCATGCTCCAAAATCAACTTTTTTCATCTCAGGGATTCATTTTGGGATGGTAACAAAAGTTTAAAGCAGATATATGGGCACTTTTAAAATTTTCATTTTTGACCAAAATCGATGGGTCCGGGGCTTAGGGAATTTCTCATATGCCCCAAAACCGTTGAAGGTCCTTTACAAAAATCATGCTCCGAAATCAACTTTTTTCATCTCAGGGATTCATATTGGGATGGTAACTAAAGTTTAAAGCAGAAATAGGGGCACTTTTAAAATTTTCATTTTTGACCAAAATCGATGGGTCCGGGGCTTAGGGAATTTCTCATATGCCCCAAAACCGTTAAATCTCCTGTTCAAAAATCATGCTCTGAAATCAACTTTTTTCATCTCAGGGATTCATTTTGGGATGGTAACTAAAGTTTAAAGCAGAAATAGGGGCACTTTTAAAATTTTAATTTTTGACCAAAATCGATGGGTCTGGGGCTTAGGGAATTTCTCATATGCCCCAAAACCGTTGAAGCTCCTGTTCAAAAATCATGCTCCAAAATCAACTTTTTTCATCTCAGGGATTCATTTTGGGATGGTAACTAAAGTTTAAAGCAGAAATAGGGGCACTTTTAAAATTTTCATTTTTGACCAAAATCGATGGGTCCGGGGCTTAGGGAATTTCTCATATGCTCCAAAACCGTTGAAGCTCCTGTTCAAAAATCATGCTCCGAAATCAACTTTTTTCATCTCAGGGATTCATTTTGGGATGGTAACTAAAGTTTAAAGCAGAAATAGGGGCACTTTTAAAATTTTCATTTTTGACCAAAATCGATGGGTCCGGGGCTTAGGGAATTTCTCATATGCCCCAAAACCGTTAAAGCTCCTGTTCAAAAATCATGCTCCGAAATCAACTTTTTTCATCTCAGGGATTTATTTTGGGATGGTAACTAAAGTTTAAAGCAGAAATAGGGGCACTTTTAAAATTTTCATTTTTGACCAAAATCGATGGGTCCGGGGCTTAGGGAATTTCTCATATGCTCCAAAACCGTTGAAGCTCCTGTTCAAAAATCATGCTCCGAAATCAACTTTTTTCATCTCAGGGATTCATTTTGGGATGGTAACTAAAGTTTAAAGCAGAAATAGGGGCACTTTTAAAATTTTCATTTTTGACCAAAATCGATGGGTCCAGGGCTTAGGGAATTTCTCATATGCCCCAAAACCGTTGAAGCTCCTGTTCAAAAATCATGCTCCGAAATCAACTTTTTTCATCTCAGGGATTCATATTGGGATGGTAACTAAAGTTTAAAGCAGAAATAGGGGCACTTTTAAAATTTTCATTTTTGACCAAAATCGATGGGTCCGGGGCTTAGGGAATTTCTCATATGCCACAAAACCGTTGAAGCTCCTGTTCAAAAATCATGCTCCGAAATCAACTTTTTTCATCTCAGGGATTCATTTTGGGATGGTAACTAAAGTTTAAAGCAGAAATAGGGGCACTTTTAAAATTTTCATTTTTGACCAAAATCGATGGGTCCGGGGCTTAGGGAATTTCTCATATGCCACAAAACTGTGGAAGCTCCTGTTCAAAAATCATGCTCCGAAATCAACTTTTTTTCATTTCAGGGATTCATTTTGGGATGGTAACTAAAGTTTAAAGCAGAAATAGGGGCACTTTTAAAATTTTAATTTTTGACCAAAATCGATGGGTCTGGGGCTTAGGGAATTTCTCATATTCCCCAAAACCGTTGAAGCTCCTGTTCAAAAATCATGCTCCGAAATCAACTTTTTTCATCTCAGGGATTCATTTTGGGATGGTAACTAAAGTTTAAAGCAGAAATAGGGGCACTTTTAAAATTTTCATTTTTGACCAAAATCGATGGGTCCGGGGCTTAGGGAATTTCTCATATGCCACAAAACCGTTGAAGCTCCTGTTCAAAAATCATGCTCCGAAATCAACTTTTTTCATCTCAGGGATTCATTTTGGGATGGTAACTAAAGTTTAAAGCAGAAATAGGGGCACTTTTAACATTTTCATTTTTGACCAAAATCGATGGGTCCAGGGCTTAGGGAATTTCTCATATGCCACAAAACTGTGGAAGCTCCTGTTCAAAAATCATGCTCCGAAATCAACTTTTTTCATCTCAGGGATTCATTTTGGGATGGTAACTAAAGTTTAAAGCAGAAATAGGGGCACTTTCAAAATTTTAATTTTTGACCAAAATCGATGGGTCTGGGGCTTAGGGAATTTCTCATATTCCCCAAAACCGTTGAAGCTCCTGTTCAAAAATCATGCTCCGAAATCAACTTTTTTCATCTCAGGGATTCATTTTGGGATGGTAACTAAAGTTTAAAGCAGATATAGGGGCACTTTTAAAATTTTCATTTTTGACCAAAATCGATGGGTCTGGGGCTTAGGGAATTTCTCATATGCCCCAAAACCGTTGAAGCTCCTGTTCAAAAATCATGCTCCAAAATCAACTTTTTTCATCTCAGGGATTCATTTTGGGATGGTAACTAAAGTTTAAAGCAGAAATAGGGGCACTTTTAAAATTTTCATTTTTGACCAAAATCGATGGGTCCGGGGCTTAGGGAATTTCTCATATGCTCCAAAACCGTTGAAGCTCCTGTTCAAAAATCATGCTCCGAAATCAACTTTTTTCATCTCAGGGATTCATTTTGGGATGGTAACTAAAGTTTAAAGCAGAAATAGGGGCACTTTTAAAATTTTCATTTTTGACCAAAATCGATGGGTCCGGGGCTTAGGGAATTTCTCATATGCCCCAAAACCGTTAAAGCTCCTGTTCAAAAATCATGCTCCGAAATCAACTTTTTTCATCTCAGGGATTTATTTTGGGATGGTAACTAAAGTTTAAAGCAGAAATAGGGGCACTTTTAAAATTTTCATTTTTGACCAAAATCGATGGGTCCGGGGCTTAGGGAATTTCTCATATGCTCCAAAACCGTTGAAGCTCCTGTTCAAAAATCATGCTCCGAAATCAACTTTTTTCATCTCAGGGATTCATTTTGGGATGGTAACTAAAGTTTAAAGCAGAAATAGGGGCACTTTTAAAATTTTCATTTTTGACCAAAATCGATGGGTCCAGGGCTTAGGGAATTTCTCATATGCCCCAAAACCGTTGAAGCTCCTGTTCAAAAATCATGCTCCGAAATCAACTTTTTTCATCTCAGGGATTCATATTGGGATGGTAACTAAAGTTTAAAGCAGAAATAGGGGCACTTTTAAAATTTTCATTTTTGACCAAAATCGATGGGTCCGGGGCTTAGGGAATTTCTCATATGCCACAAAACCGTTGAAGCTCCTGTTCAAAAATCATGCTCCGAAATCAACTTTTTTCATCTCAGGGATTCATTTTGGGATGGTAACTAAAGTTTAAAGCAGAAATAGGGGCACTTTTAAAATTTTCATTTTTGACCAAAATCGATGGGTCCGGGGCTTAGGGAATTTCTCATATGCCACAAAACCGTTGAAGCTCCTGTTCAAAAATCATGCTCCAAAATCAACTTTTTTCATCTCAGGGATTCATTTTGGGATGGTAACAAAAGTTTAAAGCAGATATATGGGCACTTTTAAAATTTTCATTTTTGACCAAAATCGATGGGTCCGGGGCTTAGGGAATTTCTCATATGCCCCAAAACCGTTGAAGCTCCTGTTCAAAAATCATGCTCCAAAATCAACTTTTTTCATCTCAGGGATTCATTTTGGGATGGTAACTAAAGTTTAAAGCAGAAATAGGGGCACTTTTAAAATTTTCATTTTTGACCAAAATCGATGGGTCCGGGGCTTAGGGAATTTCTCATATGCTCCAAAACCGTTGAAGCTCCTGTTCAAAAATCATGCTCCGAAATCAACTTTTTTCATCTCAGGGATTCATATTGGGATGGTAACTAAAGTTTAAAGCAGAAATAGGGGCACTTTCAAAATTTTCATTTTTGACCAAAATCGATGGGTCCGGGGCTTAGGGAATTTCTCATATGCTCCAAAACCGTTGAAGCTCCTGTTCAAAAATCATGCTCCGAAATCAACTTTTTTCATCTCAGGGATTCATTTTGGGATGGTAACTAAAGTTTAAAGCAGAAATAGGGGCACTTTTAACATTTTCATTTTTGACCAAAATCGATGGGTCCAGAGCTTAGGGAATTTCTCATATGCCACAAAACTGTGGAAGCTCCTGTTCAAAAATCATGCTCCGAAATCAACTTTTTTCATTTCAGGGATTCATTTTGGGATGGTAACTAAAGTTTAAAGCAGAAATAGGGGCACTTTTAAAATTTTAATTTTTGACCAAAATCAATGGGTCTGGGGCTTAGGGAATTTCTCATATTCCCCCAAACCGTTGAAGCTCCTGTTCAAAAATCATGCTCCGAAATCAACTTTTTTCATCTCAGGGATTCATTTTGGGATGGTAACTAAAGTTTAAAGCAGAAATAGGGGCACTTTTAAAATTTTCATTTTTGACCAAAATCGATGGGTCCGGGGCTTAGGGAATTTCTCATATGCCACAAAACCGTTGAAGCTCCTGTTCAAAAATCATGCTCCAAAATCAACTTTTTTCATCTCAGGGATTCATTTTGGGATGGTAACAAAAGTTTAAAGCAGATATATGGGCACTTTTAAAATTTTCATTTTTGACCAAAATCGATGGGTCCGGGGCTTAGGGAATTTCTCATATGCCCCAAAACCGTTGAAGCTCCTGTTCAAAAATCATGCTCCAAAATCAACTTTTTTCATCTCAGGGATTCATTTTGGGATGGTAACTAAAGTTTAAAGCAGAAATAGGGGCACTTTTAAAATTTTCATTTTTGACCAAAATCGATGGGTCCGGGGCTTAGGGAATTTCTCATATGCTCCAAAACCGTTGAAGCTCCTGTTCAAAAATCATGCTCCGAAATAAACTTTTTTCATCTCAGGGATTCATTTTGGGATGGTAACTAAAGTTTAAAGCAGAAATAGGGGCACTTTTAACATTTTCATTTTTGACCAAAATCGATGGGTCCAGGGCTTAGGGAATTTCTCATATGCCACAAAACTGTGGAAGCTCCTGTTCAAAAATCATGCTCCGAAATCAACTTTTTTAATTTCAGGGATTCATTTTGGGATGGTAACTAAAGTTTAAAGCAGAAATAGGGGCACTTTTAAAATTTTAATTTTTGACCAAAATCGATGGGTCTGGGGCTTAGGGAATTTCTCATATTCCCCAAAACCGTTGAAGCTCCTGTTCAAAAATCATGCTCCGAAATCAACTTTTTTCATCTCAGGGATTCATTTTGGGATGGTAACTAAAGTTTAAAGCAGAAATAGGGGCACTTTTAAAATTTTCATTTTTGACCAAAATCGATGGGTCCGGGGCTTAGGGAATTTCTCATATTCCCCAAAACCGTTGAAGCTCCTGTTCAAAAATCATGCTCCGAAATCAACTTTTTTCATCTCAGGGATTCATTTTGGGATGGTATCTAAAGTTTAAAGCAGAAATAGGGGCACTTTTAACATTTTCATTTTTGACCAAAATCGATGGGTCCAGGGCTTAGGGAATTTCTCATATGCCACAAAACTGTGGAAGCTCCTGTTCAAAAATCATGCTCCGAAATCAACTTTTTTCATTTCAGGGATTCATTTTGGGATGGTAACTAAAGTTTAAAGCAGAAATAGGGGCACTTTAAAATTTTAATTTTTGACCAAAATCGATGGGTCTGGGGCTTAGGGAATTTCTCATATTCCCCAAAACCGTTGAAGCTCCTGTTCAAAAATCATGCTCCGAAATCAACTTTTTTCATCTCAGGGATTCATTTTGGGATGGTAACTAAAGTTTAAAGCAGAAATAGGGGCACTTTTAAAATTTTCATTTTTGACCAAAATCGATGGGTCCGGGGCTTAGGGAATTTCTCATATGCCACAAAACCGTTGAAGCTCCTGTTCAAAAATCATGCTCCAAAATCAACTTTTTTCATCTCAGGGATTCATTTTGGGATGGTAACAAAAGTTTAAAGCAGATATATGGGCACTTTTAAAATTTTCATTTTTGACCAAAATCGATGGGTCCGGGGCTTAGGGAATTTCTCATATGCCTCAAAACCGTTGAAGCTCCTGTTCAAAAATCATGCTCCAAAATCAACTTTTTTCATCTCAGGGATTCATTTTGGGATGGTAACTAAAGTTTAAAGCAGAAATAGGGGCACTTTTAAAATTTTCATTTTTGACCAAAATCGATGGGTCCGGGGCTTAGGGAATTTCTCATATGCTCCAAAATCGTTGAAGCTCCTGTTCAAAAATCATGCTCCGAAATCAACTTTTTTCATCTCAGGGATTCATTTTGGGATGGTAACTAAAGTTTAAAGCAGAAATAGGGGCACTTTTAACATTTTCATTTTTGACCAAAATCGATGGGTCCAGGGCTTAGGGAATTTCTCATATGCCACAAAACTGTGGAAGCTCCTGTTCAAAAATCATGCTCCGAAATCAACTTTTTTCATTTCAGGGATTCATTTTGGGATGGTAACTAAAGTTTAAAGCAGAAATAGGGGCACTTTTAAAATTTTAATTTTTGACCAAAATCGATGGGTCTGGGGCTTAGGGAATTTCTCATATTCCCCAAAACCGTTGAAGCTCCTGTTCAAAAATCATGCTCCGAAATCAACTTTTTTCATCTCAGGGATTCATTTTGGGATGGTAACTAAAGTTTAAAGCAGAAATAGGGGCACTTTTAAAATTTTCATTTTTGACCAAAATCGATGGGTCCGGGGCTTAGGGAATTTCTCATATGCCACAAAACCGTTGAAGCTCCTGTTCAAAAATCATGCTCCGAAATCAACTTTTTTCATCTCAGGGATTCATTTTGGGATGGTAACTAAAGTTTAAAGCAGAAATAGGGGCACTTTTAACATTTTCATTTTTGACCAAAATCGATGGGTCCAGGGCTTAGGGAATTTCTCATATGCCACAAAACTGTGGAAGCTCCTGTTCAAAAATCATGCTCCGAAATCAACTTTTTTCATCTCAGGGATTCATTTTGGGATGGTAACTAAAGTTTAAAGCAGAAATAGGGGCACTTTTAAAATTTTAATTTTTGACCAAAATCGATGGGTCTGGGGCTTAGGGAATTTCTCATATTCCCCAAAACCGTTGAAGCTCCTGTTCAAAAATCATGCTCCGAAATCAACTTTTTTCATCTCAGGGATTCATTTTGGGATGGTAACTAAAGTTTAAAGCAGATATAGGGGCACTTTTAAAATTTTCATTTTTGACCAAAATCGATGGGTCCGGGGCTTAGGGAATTTCTCATATGCCTCAAAACCGTTGAAGCTCCTGTTCAAAAATCATGCTCCAAAATCAACTTTTTTCATCTCAGGGATTCATTTTGGGATGGTAACTAAAGTTTAAAGCAGAAATAGGGGCACTTTTAAAATTTTCATTTTTGACCAAAATCGATGGGTCCGGGGCTTAGGGAATTTCTCATATGCTCCAAAACCGTTGAAGCTCCTGTTCAAAAATCATGCTCCGAAATCAACTTTTTTCATCTCAGGGATTCATTTTGGGATGGTAACTAAAGTTTAAAGCAGAAATAGGGGCACTTTTAAAATTTTCATTTTTGACCAAAATCGATGGGTCCGGGGCTTAGGGAATTTCTCATATGCCCCAAAACCGTTAAAGCTCCTGTTCAAAAATCATGCTCCGAAATCAACTTTTTTCATCTCAGGGATTTATTTTGGGATGGTAACTAAAGTTTAAAGCAGAAATAGGGGCACTTTTAAAATTTTCATTTTTGACCAAAATCGATGGGTCCGGGGCTTAGGGAATTTCTCATATGCTCCAAAACCGTTGAAGCTCCTGTTCAAAAATCATGCTCCGAAATCAACTTTTTTCATCTCAGGGATTCATTTTGGGATGGTAACTAAAGTTTAAAGCAGAAATAGGGGCACTTTTAAAATTTTCATTTTTGACCAAAATCGATGGGTCCAGGGCTTAGGGAATTTCTCATATGCCCCAAAACTGTTGAAGCTCCTGTTCAAAAATCATGCTCCGAAATCAACTTTTTTCATCTCAGGGATCCATATTGGGATGGTAACTAAAGTTTAAAGCAGAAATAGGGGCACTTTTAAAATTTTCATTTTTGACCAAAATCGATGGGTCCGGGGCTTAGGGAATTTCTCATATGCCACAAAACCGTTGAAGCTCCTGTTCAAAAATCATGCTCCGAAATCAACTTTTTTCATCTCAGGGATTCATTTTGGGATGGTAACTAAAGTTTAAAGCAGAAATAGGGGCACTTTTAAAATTTTCATTTTTGACCAAAATCGATGGGTCCGGGGCTTAGGGAATTTCTCATATGCCACAAAACCGTTGAAGCTCCTGTTCAAAAATCATGCTCCAAAATCAACTTTTTTCATCTCAGGGATTCATTTTGGGATGGTAACAAAAGTTTAAAGCAGATATATGGGCACTTTTAAAATTTTCATTTTTGACCAAAATCGATGGGTCCGGGGCTTAGGGAATTTCTCATATGCCCCAAAACCGTTGAAGGTCCTTTACAAAAATCATGCTCCGAAATCAACTTTTTTCATCTCAGGGATTCATATTGGGATGGTAACTAAAGTTTAAAGCAGAAATAGGGGCACTTTTAAAATTTTCATTTTTGACCAAAATCGATGGGTCCGGGGCTTAGGGAATTTCTCATATGCCCCAAAACCGTTAAATCTCCTGTTCAAAAATCATGCTCTGAAATCAACTTTTTTCATCTCAGGGATTCATTTTGGGATGGTAACTAAAGTTTAAAGCAGAAATAGGGGCACTTTTAAAATTTTAATTTTTGACCAAAATCGATGGGTCTGGGGCTTAGGGAATTTCTCATATGCCCCAAAACCGTTGAAGCTCCTGTTCAAAAATCATGCTCCAAAATCAACTTTTTTCATCTCAGGGATTCATTTTGGGATGGTAACTAAAGTTTAAAGCAGAAATAGGGGCACTTTTAAAATTTTCATTTTTGACCAAAATCGATGGGTCCGGGGCTTAGGGAATTTCTCATATGCTCCAAAACCGTTGAAGCTCCTGTTCAAAAATCATGCTCCGAAATCAACTTTTTTCATCTCAGGGATTCATTTTGGGATGGTAACTAAAGTTTAAAGCAAAAATAGGGGCACTTTTAAAATTTTCAGTTTTGACCAAAATCGATGGGTCCGGGGCTTAGGGAATTTCTCATATGCCCCAAAACCGTTAAAGCTCCTGTTAAAAAATCATGCTCCGAAATCAACTTTTTTCATCTCAGGGATTTATTTTGGGATGGTAACTAAAGTTTAAAGCAGAAATAGGGGCACTTTTAAAATTTTCATTTTTGACCAAAATCGATGGGTCCGGGGCTTAGGGAATTTCTCATATGCTCCAAAACCGTTGAAGCTCCTGTTCAAAAATCATGCTCCGAAATCAACTTTTTTAATCTCAGGGATTCATTTTGGGATGGTAACTAAAGTTAAAAGCAGAAATAGGGGCACTTTTAAAATTTTCATTTTTGACCAAAATCGATGGGTCCGGGGCTTAGGGAATTTCTCATATGCCCCAAAACCGTTGAAGCTCCTTTACAAAAATCATGCTCCGGAATCAACTTTTTTCATCTCAGGGATTCATATTGGGATGGTAACTAAAGTTTAAAGCAGAAATAGGGGCACTTTTAAAATTTTAATTTTAGACCAAAATCGATGGGTCCGGGGCTTAGGGAATTTCTCATATGCCACAAAACCGTTGAAGCTCCTGTTCAAAAATCATGCTCCGAAATCAACTTTTTTCATCTCAGGGATTCATTTTGGGATGGTAACTAAAGTTTAAAGCAGAAATAGGGGCACTTTTAAAATTTTCATTTTTGACCAAAATCGATGGGTCTGGGGCTTAGGGAATTTCTCATATGCCACAAAACCGTTGAAGCTCCTGTTCAAAAATCATGCTCCGAAATCAACTTTTTTCATCTCAGGGATTCATTTTGGGATGGTAACTAAAGTTTAAAGCAGAAATAGGGGTACTTTTAAAATTTTCATTGTTGACCAAAATCGATGGGTCCAGGGCTTAGGGAATTTCTCATATGCCCCAAAACCGTTGAAGCTCCTGTTCAAAAATCATGCTCCGAAATCAACTTTTTTCATCTCAGGGATTCATTTTGGGATGGTAACTAAAGTTTAAAGCAGAAATAGGGGCACTTTTAACATTTTCATTTTTGACCAAAATCGATGGGTCCGGGGCTTAGGGAATTTCTCATATGCCCCAAAACCGTTGAAGCTCCTGTTCAAAAATCATGCTCCGAAATCAACTTTTTTCATCTCAGGGATTCATTTTGGGATGGTAACTAAAGTTTAAAGCAGAAATAGGGGCACTTTTAAAATTTTCATTTTTGACCAAAATCGATGGGTCCGGGGCTTAAGGAATTTCTCATATGCCACAAAACCGTTGAAGCTCCTGTTCAAAAATCATGCTCCGAAATCAACTTTTTTCATCTCAGGGATTCATTTTGGGATGGTAACTAAAGTTTAAAGCAGAAATAGGGGCACTTTTAAAATTTTCATTTTTGACCAAAATCGATGGGTCCGGGGCTTAGGGAATTTCTCATATGCCACAAAACCGTTGAAGCTCCTGTTCAAAAATCATGCTCCGAAATCAACTTTTTTCATCTCAGGGATTCATTTTGGGATGGTAACTAAAGTTTAAAGCAGAAATAGGGGCACTTTTAACATTTTCATTTTTGACCAAAATCGATGGGTCTGGGGCTTAGGGAATTTCTCATATGCCACAAAACCGTTGAAGCTCCTGTTCAAAAATCATGCTCCGAAATCAACTTTTTTCATCTCAGGGATTCATTTTGGGATGGTAACTAAAGTTTAAAGCAGAAATAGGGGCACTTTTAAAATTTTCATTTTTGACCAAAATCGATGGGTCCGGGGCTTAGGGAATTTCTCATATGCCACAAAACCGTTGAAGCTCCTGTTAAAAAATCATGCTCCAAAATCAACTTTTTTCATCTCAGGGATTCATTTTGGGATGGTAACAAAAGTTTAAAGCAGATATATGGGCACTTTTAAAATTTTCATTTTTGACCAAAATCGATGGGTCCGGGGCTTAGGGAATTTCTCATATGCCCCAAAACCGTTGAAGGTCCTTTACAAAAATCATGCTCCGAAATCAACTTTTTTCATCTCAGGGATTCATATTGGGATGGTAACTAAAGTTTAAAGCAGAAATAGGGGCACTTTTAAAATTTTCATTTTTGACCAAAATCGATGGGTCCGGGGCTTAGGGAATTTCTCATATGCCCCAAAACCGTTAAATCTCCTGTTCAAAAATCATGCTCTGAAATCAACTTTTTTCATCTCAGGGATTCATTTTGGGATGGTAACTAAAGTTTAAAGCAGAAATAGGGGCACTTTTAAAATTTTAATTTTTGACCAAAATCGATGGGTCTGGGGCTTAGGGAATTTCTCATATGCCCCAAAACCGTTGAAGCTCCTGTTCAAAAATCATGCTCCAAAATCAACTTTTTTCATCTCAGGGATTCATTTTGGGATGGTAACTAAAGTTTAAAGCAGAAATAGGGGCACTTTTAAAATTTTCATTTTTGACCAAAATCGATGGGTCCGGGGCTTAGGGAATTTCTCATATGCTCCAAAACCGTTGAAGCTCCTGTTCAAAAATCATGCTCCGAAATCAACTTTTTTCATCTCAGGGATTCATTTTGGGATGGTAACTAAAGTTTAAAGCAAAAATAGGGGCACTTTTAAAATTTTCAGTTTTGACCAAAATCGATGGGTCCGGGGCTTAGGGAATTTCTCATATGCCCCAAAACCGTTAAAGCTCCTGTTAAAAAATCATGCTCCGAAATCAACTTTTTTCATCTCAGGGATTTATTTTGGGATGGTAACTAAAGTTTAAAGCAGAAATAGGGGCACTTTTAAAATTTTCATTTTTGACCAAAATCGATGGGTCCGGGGCTTAGGGAATTTCTCATATGCTCCAAAACCGTTGAAGCTCCTGTTCAAAAATCATGCTCCGAAATCAACTTTTTTAATCTCAGGGATTCATTTTGGGATGGTAACTAAAGTTAAAAGCAGAAATAGGGGCACTTTTAAAATTTTCATTTTTGACCAAAATCGATGGGTCCGGGGCTTAGGGAATTTCTCATATGCCCCAAAACCGTTGAAGCTCCTTTACAAAAATCATGCTCCGGAATCAACTTTTTTCATCTCAGGGATTCATATTGGGATGGTAACTAAAGTTTAAAGCAGAAATAGGGGCACTTTTAAAATTTTAATTTTAGACCAAAATCGATGGGTCCGGGGCTTAGGGAATTTCTCATATGCCACAAAACCGTTGAAGCTCCTGTTCAAAAATCATGCTCCGAAATCAACTTTTTTCATCTCAGGGATTCATTTTGGGATGGTAACTAAAGTTTAAAGCAGAAATAGGGGCACTTTTAAAATTTTCATTTTTGACCAAAATCGATGGGTCTGGGGCTTAGGGAATTTCTCATATGCCACAAAACCGTTGAAGCTCCTGTTCAAAAATCATGCTCCGAAATCAACTTTTTTCATCTCAGGGATTCATTTTGGGATGGTAACTAAAGTTTAAAGCAGAAATAGGGGTACTTTTAAAATTTTCATTGTTGACCAAAATCGATGGGTCCAGGGCTTAAGGAATTTCTCATATGCCCCAAAACCGTTGAAGCTCCTGTTCAAAAATCATGCTCCGAAATCAACTTTTTTCATCTCAGGGATTCATTTTGGGATGGTAACTAAAGTTTAAAGCAGAAATAGGGGCACTTTTAACATTTTCATTTTTGACCAAAATCGATGGGTCCGGGGCTTAGGGAATTTCTCATATGCCCCAAAACCGTTGAAGCTCCTGTTCAAAAATCATGCTCCGAAATCAACTTTTTTCATCTCAGGGATTCATTTTGGGATGGTAACTAAAGTTTAAAGCAGAAATAGGGGCACTTTTAAAATTTTCATTTTTGACCAAAATCGATGGGTCCGGGGCTTAAGGAATTTCTCATATGCCACAAAACCGTTGAAGCTCCTGTTCAAAAATCATGCTCCGAAATCAACTTTTTTCATCTCAGGGATTCATTTTGGGATGGTAACTAAAGTTTAAAGCAGAAATAGGGGCACTTTTAAAATTTTCATTTTTGACCAAAATCGATGGGTCCGGGGCTTAGGGAATTTCTCATATGCCACAAAACCGTTGAAGCTCCTGTTAAAAAATCATGCTCCAAAATCAACTTTTTTCATCTCAGGGATTCATTTTGGGATGGTAACAAAAGTTTAAAGCAGATATATGGGCACTTTTAAAATTTTCATTTTTGACCAAAATCGATGGGTCCGGGGCTTAGGGAATTTCTCATATGCCCCAAAACCGTTGAAGGTCCTTTACAAAAATCATGCTCCGAAATCAACTTTTTTCATCTCAGGGATTCATATTGGGATGGTAACTAAAGTTTAAAGCAGAAATAGGGGCACTTTTAAAATTTTCATTTTTGACCAAAATCGATGGGTCCGGGGCTTAGGGAATTTCTCATATGCCCCAAAACCGTTAAATCTCCTGTTCAAAAATCATGCTCTGAAATCAACTTTTTTCATCTCAGGGATTCATTTTGGGATGGTAACTAAAGTTTAAAGCAGAAATAGGGGCACTTTTAAAATTTTAATTTTTGACCAAAATCGATGGGTCTGGGGCTTAGGGAATTTCTCATATGCCCCAAAACCGTTGAAGCTCCTGTTCAAAAATCATGCTCCAAAATCAACTTTTTTCATCTCAGGGATTCATTTTGGGATGGTAACTAAAGTTTAAAGCAGAAATAGGGGCACTTTTAAAATTTTCATTTTTGACCAAAATCGATGGGTCCGGGGCTTAGGGAATTTCTCATATGCTCCAAAACCGTTGAAGCTCCTGTTCAAAAATCATGCTCCGAAATCAACTTTTTTCATCTCAGGGATTCATTTTGGGATGGTAACTAAAGTTTAAAGCAAAAATAGGGGCACTTTTAAAATTTTCAGTTTTGACCAAAATCGATGGGTCCGGGGCTTAGGGAATTTCTCATATGCCCCAAAACCGTTAAAGCTCCTGTTAAAAAATCATGCTCCGAAATCAACTTTTTTCATCTCAGGGATTTATTTTGGGATGGTAACTAAAGTTTAAAGCAGAAATAGGGGCACTTTTAAAATTTTCATTTTTGACCAAAATCGATGGGTCCGGGGCTTAGGGAATTTCTCATATGCTCCAAAACCGTTGAAGCTCCTGTTCAAAAATCATGCTCCGAAATCAACTTTTTTAATCTCAGGGATTCATTTTGGGATGGTAACTAAAGTTAAAAGCAGAAATAGGGGCACTTTTAAAATTTTCATTTTTGACCAAAATCGATGGGTCCAGGGCTTAAGGAATTTCTCATATGCCCCAAAACCGTTGAAGCTCCTGTTCAAAAATCATGCTCCGAAATCAACTTTTTTCATCTCAGGGATTCATTTTGGGATGGTAACTAAAGTTTAAAGCAGAAATAGGGGCACTTTTAACATTTTCATTTTTGACCAAAATCGATGGGTCCGGGGCTTAGGGAATTTCTCATATGCCCCAAAACCGTTGAAGCTCCTGTTCAAAAATCATGCTCCGAAATCAACTTTTTTCATCTCAGGGATTCATTTTGGGATGGTAACTAAAGTTTAAAGCAGAAATAGGGGCACTTTTAAAATTTTCATTTTTGACCAAAATCGATGGGTCCGGGGCTTAAGGAATTTCTCATATGCCACAAAACCGTTGAAGCTCCTGTTCAAAAATCATGCTCCGAAATCAACTTTTTTCATCTCAGGGATTCATTTTGGGATGGTAACTAAAGTTTAAAGCAGAAATAGGGGCACTTTTAAAATTTTCATTTTTGACCAAAATCGATGGGTCCGGGGCTTAGGGAATTTCTCATATGCCACAAAACCGTTGAAGCTCCTGTTCAAAAATCATGCTCCGAAATCAACTTTTTTCATCTCAGGGATTCATTTTGGGATGGTAACTAAAGTTTAAAGCAGAAATAGGGGCACTTTTAACATTTTCATTTTTGACCAAAATCGATGGGTCTGGGGCTTAGGGAATTTCTCATATGCCACAAAACCGTTGAAGCTCCTGTTCAAAAATCATGCTCCGAAATCAACTTTTTTCATCTCAGGGATTCATTTTGGGATGGTAACTAAAGTTTAAAGCAGAAATAGGGGTACTTTTAAAATTTTCATTGTTGACCAAAATCGATGGGTCCAGGGCTTAGGGAATTACTCATATGCCCCAAAACCGTTGAAGCTCCTGTTCAAAAATCATGCTCCGAAATCAACTTTTTTCATCTCAGGGATTCATTTTGGGATGGTAACTAAAGTTTAAAGCAGAAATAGGGGCACTTTTAAAATTTTCATTTTTGACCAAAATCGATGGGTCTGGGGCTTAGGGAATTTCTCATATGCCACAAAACCGTTGAAGCTCCTGTTCAAAAATCATGCTCCGAAATCAACTTTTTTCATCTCAGGGATTCATTTTGGGATGGTAACTAAAGTTTAAAGCAGAAATAGGGGCACTTTTAACATTTTAATTTTTGACCAAAATCGATGGGTCCGGGGCTTAGGGAATTTCTCATATGCCCCAAAACCGTTGAAGCTCCTGTTCAAAAATCATGCTCCGAAATCAACTTTTTTCATCTCAGGGATTCATTTTGGGATGGTAACTAAAGTTTAAAGCAGAAATAGGGGCACTTTTAACATTTTATTTTTGACAAAAATCGATGGGTCCGGGGCTTAGGGAATTTCTCATATGCCCCAAAACCGTTGAAGCTCCTGTTCAAAAATCATGCTCCGAAATCAACTTTTTTCATCTCAGGGATTCATTTTGGGAGGGTATCTAAAGTTTAAAGCAGAAATAGGGGCACTTTTAAAATTTTCATTTTTGACCAAAATCGATGGGTCCGGGGCTTAGGGAATTTCTCATATGCCCCAAAACCGTTGAAGCTCCTGTTCAAAAATCATGCTCCGAAATCAACTTTTTTCATCTCAGGGATTCATTTTGGGATGGTAACTAAAGTTTAAAGCAGAAATAGGGGCACTTTTAAAATTTTCATTTTTGACCAAAATCGATGGGTCCGGGGCTTAGGGAATTTCTCATATGCCACAAAACCGTTGAAGCTCCTGTTCAAAAATCATGCTCCAAAATCAACTTTTTTCATCTCAGGGATTCATTTTGGGATGGTAACAAAAGTTTAAAGCAGATATATGGGCACTTTTAAAATTTTCATTTTTGACCAAAATCGATGGGTCCGGGGCTTAGGGAATTTCTCATATGCCCCAAAACCGTTAAATCTCCTGTTCAAAAATCATGCTCTGAAATCAACTTTTTTCATCTCAGGGATTCATTTTGGGATGGTAACTAAAGTTTAAAGCAGAAATAGGGGCACTTTTAAAATTTTAATTTTTGACCAAAATCGATGGGTCTGGGGCTTAGGGAATTTCTCATATGCCCCAAAACCGTTGAAGCTCCTGTTCAAAAATCATGCTCCAAAATCAACTTTTTTCATCTCAGGGATTCATTTTGGGATGGTAACTAAAGTTTAAAGCAGAAATAGGGGCACTTTTAAAATTTTCATTTTTGACCAAAATCGATGGGTCCGGGGCTTAGGGAATTTCTCATATGCTCCAAAACCGTTGAAGCTCCTGTTCAAAAATCATGCTCCGAAATCAACTTTTTTCATCTCAGGGATTCATTTTGGGATGGTAACTAAAGTTTAAAGCAAAAATAGGGGCACTTTTAAAATTTTCAGTTTTGACCAAAATCGATGGGTCCGGGGCTTAGGGAATTTCTCATATGCCCCAAAACCGTTAAAGCTCCTGTTAAAAAATCATGCTCCGAAATCAACTTTTTTCATCTCAGGGATTTATTTTGGGATGGTAACTAAAGTTTAAAGCAGAAATAGGGGCACTTTTAAAATTTTCATTTTTGACCAAAATCGATGGGTCCGGGGCTTAGGGAATTTCTCATATGCTCCAAAACCGTTGAAGCTCCTGTTCAAAAATCATGCTCCGAAATCAACTTTTTTAATCTCAGGGATTCATTTTGGGATGGTAACTAAAGTTAAAAGCAGAAATAGGGGCACTTTTAAAATTTTCATTTTTGACCAAAATCGATGGGTCCGGGGCTTAGGGAATTTCTCATATGCCCCAAAACCGTTGAAGCTCCTTTACAAAAATCATGCTCCGGAATCAACTTTTTTCATCTCAGGGATTCATATTGGGATGGTAACTAAAGTTTAAAGCAGAAATAGGGGCACTTTTAAAATTTTAATTTTAGACCAAAATCGATGGGTCCGGGGCTTAGGGAATTTCTCATATGCCACAAAACCGTTGAAGCTCCTGTTCAAAAATCATGCTCCGAAATCAACTTTTTTCATCTCAGGGATTCATTTTGGGATGGTAACTAAAGTTTAAAGCAGAAATAGGGGTACTTTTAAAATTTTCATTGTTGACCAAAATCGATGGGTCCAGGGCTTAGGGAATTTCTCATATGCCCCAAAACCGTTGAAGCTCCTGTTCAAAAATCATGCTCCGAAATCAACTTTTTTCATCTCAGGGATTCATTTTGGGATGGTAACTAAAGTTTAAAGCAGAAATAGGGGCACTTTTAACATTTTCATTTTTGACCAAAATCGATGGGTCCGGGGCTTAGGGAATTTCTCATATGCCCCAAAACCGTTGAAGCTCCTGTTCAAAAATCATGCTCCGAAATCAACTTTTTTCATCTCAGGGATTCATTTTGGGATGGTAACTAAAGTTTAAAGCAGAAATAGGGGCACTTTTAAAATTTTCATTTTTGACCAAAATCGATGGGTCCGGGGCTTAAGGAATTTCTCATATGCCACAAAACCGTTGAAGCTCCTGTTCAAAAATCATGCTCCGAAATCAACTTTTTTCATCTCAGGGATTCATTTTGGGATGGTAACTAAAGTTTAAAGCAGAAATAGGGGCACTTTTAAAATTTTCATTTTTGACCAAAATCGATGGGTCCGGGGCTTAGGGAATTTCTCATATGCCACAAAACCGTTGAAGCTCCTGTTCAAAAATCATGCTCCGAAATCAACTTTTTTCATCTCAGGGATTCATTTTGGGATGGTAACTAAAGTTTAAAGCAGAAATAGGGGCACTTTTAACATTTTCATTTTTGACCAAAATCGATGGGTCTGGGGCTTAGGGAATTTCTCATATGCCACAAAACCGTTGAAGCTCCTGTTCAAAAATCATGCTCCGAAATCAACTTTTTTCATCTCAGGGATTCATTTTGGGATGGTAACTAAAGTTTAAAGCAGAAATAGGGGCACTTTTAACATTTTAATTTTTGACCAAAATCGATGGGTCCGGGGCTTAGGGAATTTCTCATATGCCCCAAAACCGTTGAAGCTCCTGTTCAAAAATCATGCTCCGAAATCAACTTTTTTCATCTCAGGGATTCATTTTGGGATGGTAACTAAAGTTTAAAGCAGAAATAGGGGCACTTTTAACATTTTATTTTTGACAAAAATCGATGGGTCCGGGGCTTAGGGAATTTCTCATATGCCCCAAAACCGTTGAAGCTCCTGTTCAAAAATCATGCTCCGAAATCAACTTTTTTCATCTCAGGGATTCATTTTGGGAGGGTATCTTAAGTTTAAAGCAGAAATAGGGGCACTTTTAAAATTTTCATTTTTGACCAAAATCGATGGGTCCGGGGCTTAGGGAATTTCTCATATGCCCCAAAACCGTTGAAGCTCCTGTTCAAAAATCATGCTCCGAAATCAACTTTTTTCATCTCAGGGATTCATTTTGGGATGGTAACTAAAGTTTAAAGCAGAAATAGGGGCACTTTTAAAATTTTCATTTTTGACCAAAATCGATGGGGCCGGGGCTTAGGGAATTTCTCATATGCCACAAAACCGTTGAAGCTCCTGTTCAAAAATCATGCTCTGAAATCAACTTTTTTCATCTCAGGGATTCATTTTGGGATGGTAACTAAAGTTTAAAGCAGAAATAGGGGCACTTTTAAAATTTTCATTTTTGACCAAAATCGATGGGTCCGGGGCTTAGGGAATTTCTCATATGCCCCAAAACCGTTGAAGCTCCTGTTCAAAAATCATGCTCCGAAATCAACTTTTTTCATCTCAGGGATTCATTTTGGGATGGTAACTAAAGTTTAAAGCAGAAATAGGGGCACTTTTAAAATTTTCATTTTCGACCAAAATCGATGGGACCGGGGCTTAGGGAATTTCTCATATGCCCCAAAACCGTTGAAGCTCCTGTTCAAAAATCATGCTCCGAAATCAACTTTTTTCATCTCAGGGATTCATTTTGGGATGGTAACTAAAGTTTAAAGCAGAAATAGGGGCACTTTTAAAATTTTCATTTTTGACCAAAATCGATGGGTCCGGGGCTTAGGGAATTTCTCATATGCCCCAAAACCGTTAAAGCTCCTGTTCAAAAATCATGCTCCGAAATCAACTTTTTTCATCTCAGGGATTTATTTTGGGATGGTAACTAAAGTTTAAAGCAGAAATAGGAGCACTTTTAAAATTTTCATTTTTGACCAAAATCGATGGGTCCGGGGCTTAGGGAATTTCTCATATGCTCCAAAACCGTTGAAGCTCCTGTTCAAAAATCATGCTCCGAAATCAACTTTTTTCATCTCAGGGATTCATTTTGGGATGGTAACTAAAGTTTAAAGCAGAAATAGGGGCACTTTTAAAATTTTCATTTTTGACCAAAATCGATGGGTCCAGGGCTTAGGGAATTTCTCATATGCCCCAAAACCGTTGAAGCTCCTGTTCAAAAATCATGCTCCGAAATCAACTTTTTTCATCTCAGGGATTCATATTGGGATGGTAACTAAAGTTTAAAGCAGAAATAGGGGCACTTTTAAAATTTTCATTTTTGACCAAAATCGATGGGTCCGGGGCTTAGGGAATTTCTCATATGCCACAAAACCGTTGAAGCTCCTGTTCAAAAATCATGCTCCGAAATCAACTTTTTTCATCTCAGGGATTCATTTTGGGATGGTAACTAAAGTTTAAAGCAGAAATAGGGGCACTTTTAAAATTTTCATTTTTGACCAAAATCGATGGGTCCGGGGCTTAGGGAATTTCTCATATGCCACAAAACCGTTGAAGCTCCTGTTCAAAAATCATGCTCCAAAATCAACTTTTTTCATCTCAGGGATTCATTTTGGGATGGTAACAAAAGTTTAAAGCAGATATATGGGCACTTTTAAAATTTTCATTTTTGACCAAAATCGATGGTTCCGGGGCTTAGGGAATTTCTCATATGCCCCAAAACCGTTGAAGCTCCTGTTCAAAAATCATGCTCCAAAATCAACTTTTTTCATCTCAGGGATTCATTTTGGGATGGTAACTAAAGTTTAAAGCAGAAATAGGGGCACTTTTAAAATTTTCATTTTTGACCAAAATCGATGGGTCCGGGGCTTAGGGAATTTCTCATATGCTCCAAAACCGTTGAAGCTCCTGTTCAAAAATCATGCTCCGAAATCAACTTTTTTCATCTCAGGGATTTATTTTGGGATGGTAACTAAAGTTTAAAGCAGAAATAGGGGCACTTTTAAAATTTTCATTTTTGACCAAAATCGATGGATCCGGGGCTTAGGGAATTTCTCATATGCTCCAAAACCGTTGAAGCTCATGTTCAAAAATCATGCTCCGAAATCAACTTTTTTCATCTCAGGGATTCATTTTGGGATGGTAACTAAAGTTTAAAGCAGAAATAGGGGCACTTTTAAAATTTTCATTTTTGACCAAAATCGATGGGTCCGGGGCTTAGGGAATTTCTCATATGCCCCAAAACCGTTGAAGGTCCTTTACAAAAATCATGCTCCGAAATCAACTTTTTTCATCTCAGGGATTCATATTGGGATGGTAACTAAAGTTTAAAGCAGAAATAGGGGCACTTTTAAAATTTTCATTTTTGACCAAAATCGATGGGTCCGGGGCTTAGGGAATTTCTCATATGCCCCAAAACCGTTGAAGCTCCTGTTCAAAAATCATGCTCTGAAATCAACTTTTTTCATCTCTGGGATTCATTTTGGGATGGTAACTAAAGTTTAAAGCAGAAATAGGGGCACTTTTAAAATTTTAATTTTTGACCAAAATCGATGGGTCTGGGGCTTAGGGAATTTCTCATATGCCCCAAAACCGTTGAAGCTCCTGTTCAAAAATCATGCTCCAAAATCAACTTTTTTCATCTCAGGGATTCATTTTGGGATGGTAACTAAAGTTTAAAGCAGAAATAGGGGCACTTTTAAAATTTTCATTTTTGACCAAAATCGATGGGTCCGGGGCTTAGGGAATTTCTCATATGCTCCAAAACCGTTGAAGCTCCTGTTCAAAAATCATGCTCCGAAATCAACTTTTTTCATCTCAGGGATTCATTTTGGGATGGTAACTAAAGTTTAAAGCAAAAATAGGGGCACTTTTAAAATTTTCAGTTTTGACCAAAATCGATGGGTCTGGGGCTTAGGGAATTTCTCATATTCCCCAAAACCGTTGAAGCTCCTGTTCAAAAATCATGCTCCGAAATCAACTTTTTTCATCTCAGGGATTCATTTTGGGATGGTAACTAAAGTTTAAAGCAGAAATAGGGGCACTTTTAAAATTTTCATTTTTGACCAAAATCGATGGGTCCGGGGCTTAGGGAATTTCTCATATGCCACAAAACCGTTGAAGCTCCTGTTCAAAAATCATGCTCCGAAATCAACTTTTTTCATCTCAGGGATTCATTTTGGGATGGTAACTAAAGTTTAAAGCAGAAATAGGGGCACTTTTAACATTTTCATTTTTGACCAAAATCGATGGGTCCAGGGCTTAGGGAATTTCTCATATGCCACAAAACTGTGGAAGCTCCTGTTCAAAAATCATGCTCCGAAATCAACTTTTTTCATTTCAGGGATTCATTTTGGGATGGTAACTAAAGTTTAAAGCAGAAATAGGGGCACTTTTAACATTTTAATTTTTGACCAAAATCGATGGGTCTGGGGCTTAGGGAATTTCTCATATTCCCCAAAACCGTTGAAGCTCCTGTTCAAAAATCATGCTCCGAAATCAACTTTTTTCATCTCAGGGATTCATTTTGGGATGGTAACTAAAGTTTAAAGCAGAAATAGGGGCACTTTTAAAATTTTCATTTTTGACCAAAATCGATGGGTCCGGGGCTTAGGGAATTTCTCATATGCCACAAAACCGTTGAAGCTCCTGTTCAAAAATCATGCTCCGAAATCAACTTTTTTCATCTCAGGGATTCATTTTGGGATGGTAACTAAAGTTTAAAGCAGAAATAGGGGCACTTTTAACATTTTCATTTTTGACCAAAATCGATGGGTCCAGGGCTTAGGGAATTTCTCATATGCCACAAAACTGTGGAAGCTCCTGTTCAAAAATCATGCTCCGAAATCAACTTTTTTCATCTCAGGGATTCATTTTGGGATGGTAACTAAAGTTTAAAGCAGAAATAGGGGCACTTTTAAAATTTTAATTTTTGACCAAAATCGATGGGTCTGGGGCTTAGGGAATTTCTCATATTCCCCAAAACCGTTGAAGCTCCTGTTCAAAAATCATGCTCCGAAATCAACTTTTTTCATCTCAGGGATTCATTTTGGGATGGTAACTAAAGTTTAAAGCAGATATAGGGGCACTTTTAAAATTTTCATTTTTGACCAAAATCGATGGGTCCGGGGCTTAGGGAATTTCTCATATGCCCCAAAACCGTTGAAGCTCCTGTTCAAAAATCATGCTCCAAAATCAACTTTTTTCATCTCAGGGATTCATTTTGGGATGGTAACTAAAGTTTAAAGCAGAAATAGGGGCACTTTTAAAATTTTCATTTTTGACCAAAATCGATGGGTCCGGGGCTTAGGGAATTTCTCATATGCTCCAAAACCGTTGAAGCTCCTGTTCAAAAATCATGCTCCGAAATCAACTTTTTTCATCTCAGGGATTCATTTTGGGATGGTAACTAAAGTTTAAAGCAGAAATAGGGGCACTTTTAAAATTTTCATTTTTGACCAAAATCGATGGGTCCGGGGCTTAGGGAATTTCTCATATGCCCCAAAACCGTTAAAGCTCCTGTTCAAAAATCATGCTCCGAAATCAACTTTTTTCATCTCAGGGATTTATTTTGGGATGGTAACTAAAGTTTAAAGCAGAAATAGGGGCACTTTTAAAATTTTCATTTTTGACCAAAATCGATGGGTCCGGGGCTTAGGGAATTTCTCATATGCTCCAAAACCGTTGAAGCTCCTGTTCAAAAATCATGCTCCGAAATCAACTTTTTTCATCTCAGGGATTCATTTTGGGATGGTAACTAAAGTTTAAAGCAGAAATAGGGGCACTTTTAAAATTTTCATTTTTGACCAAAATCGATGGGTCCGGGGCTTAGGGAATTTCTCATATGCCACAAAACCGTTGAAGCTCCTGTTCAAAAATCATGCTCCGAAATCAACTTTTTTCATCTCAGGGATTCATTTTGGGATGGTAACTAAAGTTTAAAGCAGAAATAGGGGCACTTTTAAAATTTTCATTTTTGACCAAAATCGATGGGTCCGGGGCTTAGGGAATTTCTCATATGCCACAAAACCGTTGAAGCTCCTGTTCAAAAATCATGCTCCAAAATCAACTTTTTTCATCTCAGGGATTCATTTTGGGATGGTAACAAAAGTTTAAAGCAGATATATGGGCACTTTTAAAATTTTCATTTTTGACCAAAATCGATGGGTCCGGGGCTTAGGGAATTTCTCATATGCCCCAAAACCGTTGAAGGTCCTTTACAAAAATCATGCTCCGAAATCAACTTTTTTCATCTCAGGGATTCATATTGGGATGGTAACTAAAGTTTAAAGCAGAAATAGGGGCACTTTTAAAATTTTCATTTTTGACCAAAATCGATGGGTCCGGGGCTTAGGGAATTTCTCATATGCCCCAAAACCGTTAAATCTCCTGTTCAAAAATCATGCTCTGAAATCAACTTTTTTCATCTCAGGGATTCATTTTGGGATGGTAACTAAAGTTTAAAGCAGAAATAGGGGCACTTTTAAAATTTTAATTTTTGACCAAAATCGATGGGTCTGGGGCTTAGGGAATTTCTCATATGCCCCAAAACCGTTGAAGCTCCTGTTCAAAAATCATGCTCCAAAATCAACTTTTTTCATCTCAGGGATTCATTTTGGGATGGTAACTAAAGTTTAAAGCAGAAATAGGGGCACTTTTAAAATTTTCATTTTTGACCAAAATCGATGGGTCCGGGGCTTAGGGAATTTCTCATATGCCCCAAAACCGTTGAAGCTCCTGTTCAAAAATCATGCTCCAAAATCAACTTTTTTCATCTCAGGGATTCATTTTGGGATGGTAACTAAAGTTTAAAGCAGAAATAGGGGCACTTTTAAAATTTTCATTTTTGACCAAAATCGATGGGTCCGGGGCTTAGGGAATTTCTCATATGTTCCAAAACCGTTGAAGCTCCTGTTCAAAAATCATGCTCCGAAATCAACTTTTTTCATCTCAGGGATTCATTTTGGGATGGTAACTAAAGTTTAAAGCAGAAATAGGGGCACTTTTAAAATTTTCATTTTTGACCAAAATCGATGGGTCCAGGGCTTAGGGAATTTCTCATATGCCCCAAAACCGTTGAAGCTCCTGTTCAAAAATCATGCTCCGAAATCAACTTTTTTCATCTCAGGGATTCATATTGGGATGGTAACTAAAGTTTAAAGCAGAAATAGGGGCACTTTTAAAATTTTCATTTTTGACCAAAATCGATGGGTCCGGGGCTTAGGGAATTTCTCATATGCCACAAAACCGTTGAAGCTCCTGTTCAAAAATCATGCTCCGAAATCAACTTTTTTCATCTCAGGGATTCATTTTGGGATGGTAACTAAAGTTTAAAGCAGAAATAGGGGCACTTTTAAAATTTTCATTTTTGACCAAAATCGATGGGTCCGGGGCTTAGGGAATTTCTCATATGCCACAAAACCGTTGAAGCTCCTGTTCAAAAATCATGCTCCAAAATCAACTTTTTTCATCTCAGGGATTCATTTTGGGATGGTAACAAAAGTTTAAAGCAGATATATGGGCACTTTTAAAATTTTCATTTTTGACCAAAATCGATGGGTCCGGGGCTTAGGGAATTTCTCATATGCCCCAAAACCGTTGAAGGTCCTTTACAAAAATCATGCTCCGAAATCAACTTTTTTCATCTCAGGGATTCATATTGGGATGGTAACTAAAGTTTAAAGCAGAAATAGGGGCACTTTTAAAATGTTCATTTTTGACCAAAATCGATGGGTCCGGGGCTTAGGGAATTTCTCATATGCCCCAAAACCGTTAAATCTCCTGTTCAAAAATCATGCTCTGAAATCAACTTTTTTCATCTCAGGGATTCATTTTGGGATGGTAACTAAAGTTTAAAGCAGAAATAGGGGCACTTTTAAAATTTTAATTTTTGACCAAAATCGATGGGTCTGGGGCTTAGGGAATTTCTCATATGCCCCAAAACCGTTGAAGCTCCTGTTCAAAAATCAAGCTCCAAAATCAACTTTTTTCATCTCAGGGATTCATTTTGGGATGGTAACTAAAGTTTAAAGCAGAAATAGGGGCACTTTTAAAATTTTCATTTTTGACCAAAATCGATGGGTCCGGGGCTTAGGGAATTTCTCATATGCTCCAAAACCGTTGAAGCTCCTGTTCAAAAATCATGCTCCGAAATCAACTTTTTTCATCTCAGGGATTCATTTTGGGATGGTAACTAAAGTTTAAAGCAAAAATAGGGGCACTTTTAAAATTTTCAGTTTTGACCAAAATCGATGGGTCCGGGGCTTAGGGAATTTCTCATATGCCCCAAAACCGTTAAAGCTCCTGTTAAAAAATCATGCTCCGAAATCAACTTTTTTCATCTCAGGGATTTATTTTGGGATGGTAACTAAAGTTTAAAGCAGAAATAGGGGCACTTTTAAAATTTTCATTTTTGACCAAAATCGATGGGTCCGGGGCTTAGGGAATTTCTCATATGCTCCAAAACCGTTGAAGCTCCTGTTCAAAAATCATGCTCCGAAATCAACTTTTTTAATCTCAGGGATTCATTTTGGGATGGTAACTAAAGTTAAAAGCAGAAATAGGGGCACTTTTAAAATTTTCATTTTTGACCAAAATCGATGGGTCCGGGGCTTAGGGAATTTCTCATATGCCCCAAAACCGTTGAAGCTCCTTTACAAAAATCATGCTCCGGAATCAACTTTTTTCATCTCAGGGATTCATATTGGGATGGTAACTAAAGTTTAAAGCAGAAATAGGGGCACTTTTAAAATTTTAATTTTAGACCAAAATCGATGGGTCCGGGGCTTAGGGAATTTCTCATATGCCACAAAACCGTTGAAGCTCCTGTTCAAAAATCATGCTCCGAAATCAACTTTTTTCATCTCAGGGATTCATTTTGGGATGGTAACTAAAGTTTAAAGCAGAAATAGGGGCACTTTTAAAATTTTCATTTTTGACCAAAATCGATGGGTCTGGGGCTTAGGGAATTTCTCATATGCCACAAAACCGTTGAAGCTCCTGTTCAAAAATCATGCTCCGAAATCAACTTTTTTCATCTCAGGGATTCATTTTGGGATGGTAACTAAAGTTTAAAGCAGAAATAGGGGTACTTTTAAAATTTTCATTGTTGACCAAAATCGATGGGTCCAGGGCTTAGGGAATTTCTCATATGCCCCAAAACCGTTGAAGCTCCTGTTCAAAAATCATGCTCCGAAATCAACTTTTTTCATCTCAGGGATTCATTTTGGGATGGTAACTAAAGTTTAAAGCAGAAATAGGGGCACTTTTAACATTTTCATTTTTGACCAAAATCGATGGGTCCGGGGCTTAGGGAATTTCTCATATGCCCCAAAACCGTTGAAGCTCCTGTTCAAAAATCATGCTCCGAAATCAACTTTTTTCATCTCAGGGATTCATTTTGGGATGGTAACTAAAGTTTAAAGCAGAAATAGGGGCACTTTTAAAATTTTCATTTTTGACCAAAATCGATGGGTCCGGGGCTTAAGGAATTTCTCATATGCCACAAAACCGTTGAAGCTCCTGTTCAAAAATCATGCTCCGAAATCAACTTTTTTCATCTCAGGGATTCATTTTGGGATGGTAACTAAAGTTTAAAGCAGAAATAGGGGCACTTTTAAAATTTTCATTTTTGACCAAAATCGATGGGTCCGGGGCTTAGGGAATTTCTCATATGCCACAAAACCGTTGAAGCTCCTGTTCAAAAATCATGCTCCGAAATCAACTTTTTTCATCTCAGGGATTCATTTTGGGATGGTAACTAAAGTTTAAAGCAGAAATAGGGGCACTTTTAACATTTTCATTTTTGACCAAAATCGATGGGTCTGGGGCTTAGGGAATTTCTCATATGCCACAAAACCGTTGAAGCTCCTGTTCAAAAATCATGCTCCGAAATCAACTTTTTTCATCTCAGGGATTCATTTTGGGATGGTAACTAAAGTTTAAAGCAGAAATAGGGGTACTTTTAAAATTTTCATTGTTGACCAAAATCGATGGGTCCAGGGCTTAGGGAATTACTCATATGCCCCAAAACCGTTGAAGCTCCTGTTCAAAAATCATGCTCCGAAATCAACTTTTTTCATCTCAGGGATTCATTTTGGGATGGTAACTAAAGTTTAAAGCAGAAATAGGGGCACTTTTAAAATTTTCATTTTTGACCAAAATCGATGGGTCTGGGGCTTAGGGAATTTCTCATATGCCACAAAACCGTTGAAGCTCCTGTTCAAAAATCATGCTCCGAAATCAACTTTTTTCATCTCAGGGATTCATTTTGGGATGGTAACTAAAGTTTAAAGCAGAAATAGGGGCACTTTTAACATTTTAATTTTTGACCAAAATCGATGGGTCCGGGGCTTAGGGAATTTCTCATATGCCCCAAAACCGTTGAAGCTCCTGTTCAAAAATCATGCTCCGAAATCAACTTTTTTCATCTCAGGGATTCATTTTGGGATGGTAACTAAAGTTTAAAGCAGAAATAGGGGCACTTTTAACATTTTATTTTTGACAAAAATCGTTGGGTCCGGGGCTTAGGGAATTTCTCATATGCCCCAAAACCGTTGAAGCTCCTGTTCAAAAATCATGCTCCGAAATCAACTTTTTTCATCTCAGGGATTCATTTTGGGAGGGTATCTAAAGTTTAAAGCAGAAATAGGGGCACTTTTAAAATTTTCATTTTTGACCAAAATCGATGGGTCCGGGGCTTAGGGAATTTCTCATATGCCCCAAAACCGTTGAAGCTCCTGTTCAAAAATCATGCTCCGAAATCAACTTTTTTCATCTCAGGGATTCATTTTGGGATGGTAACTAAAGTTTAAAGCAGAAATAGGGGCACTTTTAAAATTTTCATTTTTGACCAAAATCGATGGGGCCGGGGCTTAGGGAATTTCTCATATGCCACAAAACCGTTGAAGCTCCTGTTCAAAAATCATGCTCTGAAATCAACTTTTTTCATCTCAGGGATTCATTTTGGGATGGTAACTAAAGTTTAAAGCAGAAATAGGGGCACTTTTAAAATTTTCATTTTTGACCAAAATCGATGGGTCCGGGGCTTAGGGAATTTCTCATATGCCCCAAAACCGTTGAAGCTCCTGTTCAAAAATCATGCTCCGAAATCAACTTTTTTCATCTCAGGGATTCATTTTGGGATGGTAACTAAAGTTTAAAGCAGAAATAGGGGCACTTTTAAAATTTTCATTTTCGACCAAAATCGATGGGACCGGGGCTTAGGGAATTTCTCATATGCCCCAAAACCGTTGAAGCTCCTGTTCAAAAATCATGCTCCGAAATCAACTTTTTTCATCTCAGGGATTCATTTTGGGATGGTAACTAAAGTTTAAAGCAGAAATAGGGGCACTTTTAAAATTTTCATTTTTGACCAAAATCGATGGGTCCGGGGCTTAGGGAATTTCTCATATGCCCCAAAACCGTTAAAGCTCCTGTTCAAAAATCATGCTCCGAAATCAACTTTTTTCATCTCAGGGATTTATTTTGGGATGGTAACTAAAGTTTAAAGCAGAAATAGGGGCACTTTTAAAATTTTCATTTTTGACCAAAATCGATGGGTCCGGGGCTTAGGGAATTTCTCATATGCTCCAAAACCGTTGAAGCTCCTGTTCAAAAATCATGCTCCGAAATCAACTTTTTTCATCTCAGGGATTCATTTTGGGATGGTAACTAAAGTTTAAAGCAGAAATAGGGGCACTTTTAAAATTTTCATTTTTGACCAAAATCGATGGGTCCAGGGCTTAGGGAATTTCTCATATGCCCCAAAACCGTTGAAGCTCCTGTTCAAAAATCATGCTCCGAAATCAACTTTTTTCATCTCAGGGATTCATATTGGGATGGTAACTAAAGTTTAAAGCAGAAATAGGGGCACTTTTAAAATTTTCATTTTTGACCAAAATCGATGGGTCCGGGGCTTAGGGAATTTCTCATATGCCACAAAACCGTTGAAGCTCCTGTTCAAAAATCATGCTCCGAAATCAACTTTTTTCATCTCAGGGATTCATTTTGGGATGGTAACTAAAGTTTAAAGCAGAAATAGGGGCACTTTTAAAATTTTCATTTTTGACCAAAATCGATGGGTCCGGGGCTTAGGGAATTTCTCATATGCCACAAAACCGTTGAAGCTCCTGTTCAAAAATCATGCTCCAAAATCAACTTTTTTCATCTCAGGGATTCATTTTGGGATGGTAACAAAAGTTTAAAGCAGATATATGGGCACTTTTAAAATTTTCATTTTTGACCAAAATCGATGGGTCCGGGGCTTAGGGAATTTCTCATATGCCCCAAAACCGTTGAAGCTCCTGTTCAAAAATCATGCTCCAAAATCAACTTTTTTCATCTCAGGGATTCATTTTGGGATGGTAACTAAAGTTTAAAGCAGAAATAGGGGCACTTTTAAAATTTTCATTTTTGACCAAAATCGATGGGTCCGGGGCTTAGGGAATTTCTCATATGCTCCAAAACCGTTGAAGCTCCTGTTCAAAAATCATGCTCCGAAATCAACTTTTTTCATCTCAGGGATTTATTTTGGGATGGTAACTAAAGTTTAAAGCAGAAATAGGGGCACTTTTAAAATTTTCATTTTTGACCAAAATCGATGGATCCGGGGCTTAGGGAATTTCTCATATGCTCCAAAACCGTTGAAGCTCATGTTCAAAAATCATGCTCCGAAATCAACTTTTTTCATCTCAGGGATTCATTTTGGGATGGTAACTAAAGTTTAAAGCAGAAATAGGGGCACTTTTAAAATTTTCATTTTTGACCAAAATCGATGGGTCCGGGGCTTAGGGAATTTCTCATATGCCCCAAAACCGTTGAAGGTCCTTTACAAAAATCATGCTCCGAAATCAACTTTTTTCATCTCAGGGATTCATATTGGGATGGTAACTAAAGTTTAAAGCAGAAATAGGGGCACTTTTAAAATTTTCATTTTTGACCAAAATCGATGGGTCCGGGGCTTAGGGAATTTCTCATATGCCCCAAAACCGTTGAAGCTCCTGTTCAAAAATCATGCTCTGAAATCAACTTTTTTCATCTCTGGGATTCATTTTGGGATGGTAACTAAAGTTTAAAGCAGAAATAGGGGCACTTTTAAAATTTTAATTTTTGACCAAAATCGATGGGTCTGGGGCTTAGGGAATTTCTCATATGCCCCAAAACCGTTGAAGCTCCTGTTCAAAAATCATGCTCCAAAATCAACTTTTTTCATCTCAGGGATTCATTTTGGGATGGTAACTAAAGTTTAAAGCAGAAATAGGGGCACTTTTAAAATTTTCATTTTTGACCAAAATCGATGGGTCCGGGGCTTAGGGAATTTCTCATATGCTCCAAAACCGTTGAAGCTCCTGTTCAAAAATCATGCTCCGAAATCAACTTTTTTCATCTCAGGGATTCATTTTGGGATGGTAACTAAAGTTTAAAGCAAAAATAGGGGCACTTTTAAAATTTTCAGTTTTGACCAAAATCGATGGGTCCGGGGCTTAGGGAATTTCTCATATGCCCCAAAACCGTTAAAGCTCCTGTTAAAAAATCATGCTCCGAAATCAACTTTTTTCATCTCAGGGATTTATTTTGGGATGGTAACTAAAGTTTAAAGCAGAAATAGGGGCACTTTTAAAATTTTCATTTTTGACCAAAATCGATGGGTCCGGGGCTTAGGGAATTTCTCATATGCTCCAAAACCGTTGAAGCTCCTGTTCAAAAATCATGCTCCGAAATCAACTTTTTTAATCTCAGGGATTCATTTTGGGATGGTAACTAAAGTTAAAAGCAGAAATAGGGGCACTTTTAAAATTTTCATTTTTGACCAAAATCGATGGGTCCGGGGCTTAGGGAATTTCTCATATGCCCCAAAACCGTTGAAGCTCCTTTACAAAAATCATGCTCCGGAATCAACTTTTTTCATCTCAGGGATTCATATTGGGATGGTAACTAAAGTTTAAAGCAGAAATAGGGGCACTTTTAAAATTTTAATTTTAGACCAAAATCGATGGGTCCGGGGCTTAGGGAATTTCTCATATGCCACAAAACCGTTGAAGCTCCTGTTCAAAAATCATGCTCCGAAATCAACTTTTTTCATCTCAGGGATTCATTTTGGGATGGTAACTAAAGTTTAAAGCAGAAATAGGGGCACTTTTAAAATTTTCATTTTTGACCAAAATCGATGGGTCTGGGGCTTAGGGAATTTCTCATATGCCACAAAACCGTTGAAGCTCCTGTTCAAAAATCATGCTCCGAAATCAACTTTTTTCATCTCAGGGATTCATTTTGGGATGGTAACTAAAGTTTAAAGCAGAAATAGGGGTACTTTTAAAATTTTCATTGTTGACCAAAATCGATGGGTCCAGGGCTTAGGGAATTTCTCATATGCCCCAAAACCGTTGAAGCTCCTGTTCAAAAATCATGCTCCGAAATCAACTTTTTTCATCTCAGGGATTCATTTTGGGATGGTAACTAAAGTTTAAAGCAGAAATAGGGGCACTTTTAACATTTTCATTTTTGACCAAAATCGATGGGTCCGGGGCTTAGGGAATTTCTCATATGCCCCAAAACCGTTGAAGCTCCTGTTCAAAAATCATGCTCCGAAATCAACTTTTTTCATCTCAGGGATTCATTTTGGGATGGTAACTAAAGTTTAAAGCAGAAATAGGGGCACTTTTAAAATTTTCATTTTTGACCAAAATCGATGGGTCCGGGGCTTAAGGAATTTCTCATATGCCACAAAACCGTTGAAGCTCCTGTTCAAAAATCATGCTCCGAAATCAACTTTTTTCATCTCAGGGATTCATTTTGGGATGGTAACTAAAGTTTAAAGCAGAAATAGGGGCACTTTTAAAATTTTCATTTTTGACCAAAATCGATGGGTCCGGGGCTTAGGGAATTTCTCATATGCCACAAAACCGTTGAAGCTCCTGTTCAAAAATCATGCTCCGAAATCAACTTTTTTCATCTCAGGGATTCATTTTGGGATGGTAACTAAAGTTTAAAGCAGAAATAGGGGCACTTTTAACATTTTCATTTTTGACCAAAATCGATGGGTCTGGGGCTTAGGGAATTTCTCATATGCCACAAAACCGTTGAAGCTCCTGTTCAAAAATCATGCTCCGAAATCAACTTTTTTCATCTCAGGGATTCATTTTGGGATGGTAACTAAAGTTTAAAGCAGAAATAGGGGTACTTTTAAAATTTTCATTGTTGACCAAAATCGATGGGTCCAGGGCTTAGGGAATTACTCATATGCCCCAAAACCGTTGAAGCTCCTGTTCAAAAATCATGCTCCGAAATCAACTTTTTTCATCTCAGGGATTCATTTTGGGATGGTAACTAAAGTTTAAAGCAGAAATAGGGGCACTTTTAAAATTTTCATTTTTGACCAAAATCGATGGGTCTGGGGCTTAGGGAATTTCTCATATGCCACAAAACCGTTGAAGCTCCTGTTCAAAAATCATGCTCCGAAATCAACTTTTTTCATCTCAGGGATTCATTTTGGGATGGTAACTAAAGTTTAAAGCAGAAATAGGGGCACTTTTAACATTTTAATTTTTGACCAAAATCGATGGGTCCGGGGCTTAGGGAATTTCTCATATGCCCCAAAACCGTTGAAGCTCCTGTTCAAAAATCATGCTCCGAAATCAACTTTTTTCATCTCAGGGATTCATTTTGGGATGGTAACTAAAGTTTAAAGCAGAAATAGGGGCACTTTTAACATTTTATTTTTGACAAAAATCGATGGGTCCGGGGCTTAGGGAATTTCTCATATGCCCCAAAACCGTTGAAGCTCCTGTTCAAAAATCATGCTCCGAAATCAACTTTTTTCATCTCAGGGATTCATTTTGGGAGGGTATCTAAAGTTTAAAGCAGAAATAGGGGCACTTTTAAAATTTTCATTTTTGACCAAAATCGATGGGTCCGGGGCTTAGGGAATTTCTCATATGCCCCAAAACCGTTGAAGCTCCTGTTCAAAAATCATGCTCCGAAATCAACTTTTTTCATCTCAGGGATTCATTTTGGGATGGTAACTAAAGTTTAAAGCAGAAATAGGGGCACTTTTAAAATTTTCATTTTCGACCAAAATCGATGGGACCGGGGCTTAGGGAATTTCTCATATGCCCCAAAACCGTTGAAGCTCCTGTTCAAAAATCATGCTCCGAAATCAACTTTTTTCATCTCAGGGATTCATTTTGGGATGGTAACTAAAGTTTAAAGCAGAAATAGGGGCACTTTTAAAATTTTCATTTTTGACCAAAATCGATGGGTCCGGGGCTTAGGGAATTTCTCATATGCCCCAAAACCGTTAAAGCTCCTGTTCAAAAATCATGCTCCGAAATCAACTTTTTTCATCTCAGGGATTTATTTTGGGATGGTAACTAAAGTTTAAAGCAGAAATAGGGGCACTTTTAAAATTTTCATTTTTGACCAAAATCGATGGGTCCGGGGCTTAGGGAATTTCTCATATGCTCCAAAACCGTTGAAGCTCCTGTTCAAAAATCATGCTCCGAAATCAACTTTTTTCATCTCAGGGATTCATTTTGGGATGGTAACTAAAGTTTAAAGCAGAAATAGGGGCACTTTTAAAATTTTCATTTTTGACCAAAATCGATGGGTCCAGGGCTTAGGGAATTTCTCATATGCCCCAAAACCGTTGAAGCTCCTGTTCAAAAATCATGCTCCGAAATCAACTTTTTTCATCTCAGGGATTCATATTGGGATGGTAACTAAAGTTTAAAGCAGAAATAGGGGCACTTTTAAAATTTTCATTTTTGACCAAAATCGATGGGTCCGGGGCTTAGGGAATTTCTCATATGCCACAAAACCGTTGAAGCTCCTGTTCAAAAATCATGCTCCGAAATCAACTTTTTTCATCTCAGGGATTCATTTTGGGATGGTAACTAAAGTTTAAAGCAGAAATAGGGGCACTTTTAAAATTTTCATTTTTGACCAAAATCGATGGGTCCGGGGCTTAGGGAATTTCTCATATGCCCCAAAACCGTTGAAGCTCCTGTTCAAAAATCATGCTCCAAAATCAACTTTTTTCATCTCAGGGATTCATTTTGGGATGGTAACTAAAGTTTAAAGCAGAAATAGGGGCACTTTTAAAATTTTCATTTTTGACCAAAATCGATGGGTCCGGGGCCTAGGGAATTTCTCATATGCTCCAAAACCGTTGAAGCTCCTGTTCAAAAATCATGCTCCGAAATCAACTTTTTTCATCTCAGGGATTCATTTTGGGATGGTAACTAAAGTTTAAAGCAGAAATAGGGGCACTTTTAAAATTTTCATTTTTGACCAAAATCGATGGATCCGGGGCTTAGGGAATTTCTCATATGCTCCAAAACCGTTGAAGCTCATGTTCAAAAATCATGCTCCGAAATCAACTTTTTTCATCTCAGGGATTCATTTTGGGATGGTAACTAAAGTTTAAAGCAGAAATAGGGGCACTTTTAAAATTTTCATTTTTGACCAAAATCGATGGGTCCGGGGCTTAGGGAATTTCTCATATGCCCCAAAACCGTTGAAGGTCCTTTACAAAAATCATGCTCCGAAATCAACTTTTTTCATCTCAGGGATTCATATTGGGATGGTAACTAAAGTTTAAAGCAGAAATAGGGGCACTTTTAAAATTTTCATTTTTGACCAAAATCGATGGGTCCGGGGCTTAGGGAATTTCTCATATGCCCCAAAACCGTTGAAGCTCCTGTTCAAAAATCATGCTCTGAAATCAACTTTTTTCATCTCAGGGATTCATTTTGGGATGGTAACTAAAGTTTAAAGCAGAAATAGGGGCACTTTTAAAATTTTAATTTTTGACCAAAATCGATGGGTCTGGGGCTTAGGGAATTTCTCATATGCCCCAAAACCGTTGAAACTCCTGTTCAAAAATCATGCTCCAAAATCAACTTTTTTCATCTCAGGGATTCATTTTGGGATGGTAACTAAAGTTTAAAGCAAAAATAGGGGCACTTTTAAAATTTTCAGTTTTGACCAAAATCGATGGGTCCGGGGCTTAGGGAATTTCTCATATGCCCCAAAACCGTTAAAGCTCCTGTTAAAAAATCATGCTCCGAAATCAACTTTTTTCATCTCAGGGATTTATTTTGGGATGGTAACTAAAGTTTAAAGCAGAAATAGGGGCACTTTTAAAATTTTCATTTTTGACCAAAATCGATGGGTCCGGGGCTTAGGGAATTTCTCATATGCTCCAAAACCGTTGAAGCTCCTGTTCAAAAATCATGCTCCGAAATCAACTTTTTTAATCTCAGGGATTCATTTTGGGATGGTAACTAAAGTTAAAAGCAGAAATAGGGGCACTTTTAAAATTTTCATTTTTGACCAAAATCGATGGGTCCGGGGCTTAGGGAATTTCTCATATGCCCCAAAACCGTTGAAGCTCCTTTACAAAAATCATGCTCCGGAATCAACTTTTTTCATCTCAGGGATTCATATTGGGATGGTAACTAAAGTTTAAAGCAGAAATAGGGGCACTTTTAAAATTTTAATTTTAGACCAAAATCGATGGGTCCGGGGCTTAGGGAATTTCTCATATGCCACAAAACCGTTGAAGCTCCTGTTCAAAAATCATGCTCCGAAATCAACTTTTTTCATCTCAGGGATTCATTTTGGGATGGTAACTAAAGTTTAAAGCAGAAATAGGGGCACTTTTAAAATTTTCATTTTTGACCAAAATCGATGGGTCTGGGGCTTAGGGAATTTCTCATATGCCACAAAACCGTTGAAGCTCCTGTTCAAAAATCATGCTCCGAAATCAACTTTTTTCATCTCAGGGATTCATTTTGGGATGGTAACTAAAGTTTAAAGCAGAAATAGGGGTACTTTTAAAATTTTCATTGTTGACCAAAATCGATGGGTCCAGGGCTTAGGGAATTTCTCATATGCCCCAAAACCGTTGAAGCTCCTGTTCAAAAATCATGCTCCGAAATCAACTTTTTTCATCTCAGGGATTCATTTTGGGATGGTAACTAAAGTTTAAAGCAGAAATAGGGGCACTTTTAACATTTTCATTTTTGACCAAAATCGATGGGTCCGGGGCTTAGGGAATTTCTCATATGCCCCAAAACCGTTGAAGCTCCTGTTCAAAAATCATGCTCCGAAATCAACTTTTTTCATCTCAGGGATTCATTTTGGGATGGTAACTAAAGTTTAAAGCAGAAATAGGGGCACTTTTAAAATTTTCATTTTTGACCAAAATCGATGGGTCCGGGGCTTAAGGAATTTCTCATATGCCACAAAACCGTTGAAGCTCCTGTTCAAAAATCATGCTCCGAAATCAACTTTTTTCATCTCAGGGATTCATTTTGGGATGGTAACTAAAGTTTAAAGCAGAAATAGGGGCACTTTTAAAATTTTCATTTTTGACCAAAATCGATGGGTCCGGGGCTTAGGGAATTTCTCATATGCCACAAAACCGTTGAAGCTCCTGTTCAAAAATCATGCTCCGAAATCAACTTTTTTCATCTCAGGGATTCATTTTGGGATGGTAACTAAAGTTTAAAGCAGAAATAGGGGCACTTTTAACATTTTCATTTTTGACCAAAATCGATGGGTCTGGGGCTTAGGGAATTTCTCATATGCCACAAAACCGTTGAAGCTCCTGTTCAAAAATCATGCTCCGAAATCAACTTTTTTCATCTCAGGGATTCATTTTGGGATGGTAACTAAAGTTTAAAGCAGAAATAGGGGTACTTTTAAAATTTTCATTGTTGACCAAAATCGATGGGTCCAGGGCTTAGGGAATTACTCATATGCCCCAAAACCGTTGAAGCTCCTGTTCAAAAATCATGCTCCGAAATCAACTTTTTTCATCTCAGGGATTCATTTTGGGATGGTAACTAAAGTTTAAAGCAGAAATAGGGGCACTTTTAAAATTTTCATTTTTGACCAAAATCGATGGGTCTGGGGCTTAGGGAATTTCTCATATGCCACAAAACCGTTGAAGCTCCTGTTCAAAAATCATGCTCCGAAATCAACTTTTTTCATCTCAGGGATTCATTTTGGGATGGTAACTAAAGTTTAAAGCAGAAATAGGGGCACTTTTAACATTTTAATTTTTGACCAAAATCGATGGGTCCGGGGCTTAGGGAATTTCTCATATGCCCCAAAACCGTTGAAGCTCCTGTTCAAAAATCATGCTCCGAAATCAACTTTTTTCATCTCAGGGATTCATTTTGGGATGGTAACTAAAGTTTAAAGCAGAAATAGGGGCACTTTTAACATTTTAATTTTTGACAAAAATCGATGGGTCCGGGGCTTAGGGAATTTCTCATATGCCCCAAAACCGTTGAAGCTCCTGTTCAAAAATCATGCTCCGAAATCAACTTTTTTCATCTCAGGGATTCATTTTGGGATGATATCTAAAGTTTAAAGCAGAAATAGGGGCACTTTTAAAATTTTCATTTTTGACCAAAATCGATGGGGCCGGGGCTTAGGGAATTTCTCATATGCCACAAAACCGTTGAAGCTCCTGTTCAAAAATCATGCTCTGAAATCAACTTTTTTCATCTCAGGGATTCATTTTGGGATGGTAACTAAAGTTTAAAGCAGAAATAGGGGCACTTTTAAAATTTTCATTTTTGACCAAAATCGATGGGTCCGGGGCTTAGGGAATTTCTCATATGCCCCAAAACCGTTGAAGCTCCTGTTCAAAAATCATGCTCCGAAATCAACTTTTTTCATCTCAGGGATTCATTTTGGGATGGTAACTAAAGTTTAAAGCAGAAATAGGGGCACTTTTAAAATTTTCATTTTCGACCAAAATTGATGGGACCGGGGCTTAGGGAATTTCTCATATGCCCCAAAACCGTTGAAGCTCCTGTTCAAAAATCATGCTCCGAAATCAACTTTTTTCATCTCAGGGATTCATTTTGGGATGGTAACTAAAGTTTAAAGCAGAAATAGGGGCACTTTTAAAATTTTCATTTTTGACCAAAATCGATGGTCCGGGGCTTAGGGAATTTCTCATATGCCCCAAAACCGTTGAAGCTCCTGTTCAAAAATCATGCTCTGAAATCAACTTTTTTCATCTCAGGGATTCATTTTGGGATGGTAACTAAAGTTTAAAGCAGAAATAGGGGCACTTTTAAAATTTTCATTTTTGACCAAAATCGATGGGTCCGGGGCTTAGGGAATTTCTCATATGCCACAAAACCGTTGAAGCTCCTGTTCAAAAATCATGCTCCGAAATCAACTTTTTTCATCTCAGGGATTCATTTTGGGATGGTAACTAAAGTTTAAAGCAGAAATAGGGGCACTTTTAAAATTTTAATTTTTGACCAAAATCGATGGGTACGGGGCTTAGGGAATTTCTCATATGCCCCAAAACCGTTGAAGCTCCTGTTCAAAAATCATGCTCCGAAATCAACTTTTTTCATCTCAGGGATTCATTTTGGGATGGTAACTAAAGTTTAAAGCAGAAATAGGGGCACTTTTAAAATTTTCATTTTTAACCAAAATCGATGGGTCCGGGGCTTAGGGAATTTCTCATATGCCACAAAATCGTTGAAGCTCCTGTTCAAAAATCATACTCCAAAATCAACTTTTTTCATCTCAGGGATTCATTTTGGGATGGTAGCTAAAGTTTAAAGCAGAAATAGGGGCACTTTTAAAATTTTCATTTTTGACCAAAATCGATGGGTCCGGGGCTTAAGGAATTTCTCATATGCCACAAAACCGTTGAAGCTCCTGTTCAAAAATCATGCTCCGAAATCAACTTTTTTCATCTCAGGGATTCATTTTGGGATGGTAACTAAAGTTTAAAGCAGAAATAGGGGCACTTTTAAAATTTTCATTTTTGACCAAAATCGATGGGTCCGGGGCTTAGGGAATTTCTCATATGCCCCAAAACCGTTGAAGCTCCTGTTCAAAAATCATGCTCCGAAATCAACTTTTTTCATCTCAGGGATTCATTTTGGGATGGTAACTAAAGTTTAAAGCAGAAATAGGGGCACTTTTAAAATTTTAATTTTTGACCAAAATCGATGGGTCCGGGGCTTAGGGAATTTCTCACATGCCCCAAAACCGTTGAAGCTCCTGTTCAAAAATCATGCTCCGAAATCAACTTTTTTCATCTTAGGGATTCATTTTGGGATGGTAACTAAAGTTTAAAGCAGAAATAGGGGCACTTTTAAAATTTTCATTTTTGACCAAAATCGATGGGTCCGGGGCTTAGGGAATTTCTCATATTCCCCAAAACCGTTGAAGCTCCTGTTCAAAAATCATGCTCCGAAATCAACTTTTTTCATCTCAGGGATTCATTTTGGGATGGTAACTAAAGTTTAAAGCAGAAATAGGGGCACTTTTATGGGTCCGGGGCTTAGGGAATTTCTCATATGCCACAAAACCGTTGAAGCTCCTGTTAAAAAATCATGCTCCGAAATCAACTTTTTTCATCTCAGGGATTCATTTTGGGATGGTAACTAAAGTTTAAAGCAGAAATAGGGGCACTTTTAAAATTTAAATTTTTGACCAAAATCGATGGGTCCGGGGCTTAGGGAATTTCTCATATGCCCCAAAACCGTTGAAGCTCCTGTTCAAAAATCATGCTCCAAAATCAACTTTTTTCATCTCAGGGATTCATTTTGGGATGGTAACTAAAGTTTAAAGCAGAAATAGGGGCACTTTCAAAATTTTCATTTTTGACCAAAATCGATGGGTCCGGGGCTTAGGGAATTTCTCATATGCCACAAAACCGTTGAAGCTCCTGTTCAAAAATCATGCTCCGAAATCAACTTTTTTCATCTCAGGGATTCATTTTGGGATGGTAACTAAAGTTTAAAGCAGAAATAGGGGCACTTTTAAAATTTTCATTTTTGACCAAAATCGATGGGTCCAGGGCTTAGGGAATTTCTCATATTCCCCAAAACCGTTGAAGCTCCTGTTCAAAAATCATGCTCCGAAATCAACTTTTTTCATCTCAGGGATTCATTTTGGGATGGTAACTAAAGTTTAAAGCAGAAATATTGGCACTTTTAAAATTTTCATTTTTGACCAAAATCGATGGGTCCGGGGCTTAGGGAATTTCTCATATGCCACAAAACCGTTGAAGCTCCTGTTCAAAAATCATGCTCCGAAATCAACTTTTTTCATCTCAGGGATTCATTTTGGGATGGTAACTAAAGTTTAAAGCAGAAATAGGGGCACTTTTAACATTTTCATTTTTGACCAAAATCGATGGGTCTGGGGCTTAGGGAATTTCTCATATGCCACAAAACCGTTGAAGCTCCTGTTCAAAAATCATGCTCCGAAATCAACTTTTTTCATCTCAGGGATTCATTTTGGGATGGTAACTAAAGTTTAAAGCAGAAATAGGGGTACTTTTAAAATTTTCATTGTTGACCAAAATCGATGGGTCCAGGGCTTAGGGAATTTCTCATATGCCCCAAAACCGTTGAAGCTCCTGTTCAAAAATCATGCTCCGAAATCAACTTTTTTCATCTCAGGGATTCATTTTGGGATGGTAACTAAAGTTTAAAGCAGAAATAGGGGCACTTTTAACATTTTCATTTTTGACCAAAATCGATGGGTCCGGGGCTTAGGGAATTTCTCATATGCCCCAAAACCGTTGAAGCTCCTGTTCAAAAATCATGCTCCGAAATCAACTTTTTTCATCTCAGGGATTCATTTTGGGATGATATCTAAAGTTTAAAGCAGAAATAGGGGCACTTTTAAAATTTTCATTTTTGACCAAAATCGATGGGGCCGGGGCTTAGGGAATTTCTCATATGCCACAAAACCGTTGAAGCTCCTGTTCAAAAATCATGCTCTGAAATCAACTTTTTTCATCTCAGGGATTCATTTTGGGATGGTAACTAAAGTTTAAAGCAGAAATAGGGGCACTTTTAAAATTTTCATTTTTGACCAAAATCGATGGGTCCGGGGCTTAGGGAATTTCTCATATGCCCCAAAACCGTTGAAGCTCCTGTTCAAAAATCATGCTCCGAAATCAACTTTTTTCATCTCAGGGATTCATTTTGGGATGGTAACTAAAGTTTAAAGCAGAAATAGGGGCACTTTTAAAATTTTCATTTTCGACCAAAATTGATGGGACCGGGGCTTAGGGAATTTCTCATATGCCCCAAAACCGTTGAAGCTCCTGTTCAAAAATCATGCTCCGAAATCAACTTTTTTCATCTCAGGGATTCATTTTGGGATGGTAACTAAAGTTTAAAGCAGAAATAGGGGCACTTTTAAAATTTTCATTTTTGACCAAAATCGATGGTCCGGGGCTTAGGGAATTTCTCATATGCCCCAAAACCGTTGAAGCTCCTGTTCAAAAATCATGCTCTGAAATCAACTTTTTTCATCTCAGGGATTCATTTTGGGATGGTAACTAAAGTTTAAAGCAGAAATAGGGGCACTTTTAAAATTTTCATTTTTGACCAAAATCGATGGGTCCGGGGCTTAGGGAATTTCTCATATGCCACAAAACCGTTGAAGCTCCTGTTCAAAAATCATGCTCCGAAATCAACTTTTTTCATCTCAGGGATTCATTTTGGGATGGTAACTAAAGTTTAAAGCAGAAATAGGGGCACTTTTAAAATTTTAATTTTTGACCAAAATCGATGGGTACGGGGCTTAGGGAATTTCTCATATGCCCCAAAACCGTTGAAGCTCCTGTTCAAAAATCATGCTCCGAAATCAACTTTTTTCATCTCAGGGATTCATTTTGGGATGGTAACTAAAGTTTAAAGCAGAAATAGGGGCACTTTTAAAATTTTCATTTTTAACCAAAATCGATGGGTCCGGGGCTTAGGGAATTTCTCATATGCCACAAAATCGTTGAAGCTCCTGTTCAAAAATCATACTCCAAAATCAACTTTTTTCATCTCAGGGATTCATTTTGGGATGGTAGCTAAAGTTTAAAGCAGAAATAGGGGCACTTTTAAAATTTTCATTTTTGACCAAAATCGATGGGTCCGGGGCTTAAGGAATTTCTCATATGCCACAAAACCGTTGAAGCTCCTGTTCAAAAATCATGCTCCGAAATCAACTTTTTTCATCTCAGGGATTCATTTTGGGATGGTAACTAAAGTTTAAAGCAGAAATAGGGGCACTTTTAAAATTTTCATTTTTGACCAAAATCGATGGGTCCGGGGCTTAGGGAATTTCTCATATGCCCCAAAACCGTTGAAGCTCCTGTTCAAAAATCATGCTCCGAAATCAACTTTTTTCATCTCAGGGATTCATTTTGGGATGGTAACTAAAGTTTAAAGCAGAAATAGGGGCACTTTTAAAATTTTAATTTTTGACCAAAATCGATGGGTCCGGGGCTTAGGGAATTTCTCACATGCCCCAAAACCGTTGAAGCTCCTGTTCAAAAATCATGCTCCGAAATCAACTTTTTTCATCTTAGGGATTCATTTTGGGATGGTAACTAAAGTTTAAAGCAGAAATAGGGGCACTTTTAAAATTTTCATTTTTGACCAAAATCGATGGGTCCGGGGCTTAGGGAATTTCTCATATTCCCCAAAACCGTTGAAGCTCCTGTTCAAAAATCATGCTCCGAAATCAACTTTTTTCATCTCAGGGATTCATTTTGGGATGGTAACTAAAGTTTAAAGCAGAAATAGGGGCACTTTTATGGGTCCGGGGCTTAGGGAATTTCTCATATGCCACAAAACCGTTGAAGCTCCTGTTAAAAAATCATGCTCCGAAATCAACTTTTTTCATCTCAGGGATTCATTTTGGGATGGTAACTAAAGTTTAAAGCAGAAATAGGGGCACTTTTAAAATTTAAATTTTTGACCAAAATCGATGGGTCCGGGGCTTAGGGAATTTCTCATATGCCCCAAAACCGTTGAAGCTCCTGTTCAAAAATCATGCTCCAAAATCAACTTTTTTCATCTCAGGGATTCATTTTGGGATGGTAACTAAAGTTTAAAGCAGAAATAGGGGCACTTTCAAAATTTTCATTTTTGACCAAAATCGATGGGTCCGGGGCTTAGGGAATTTCTCATATGCCACAAAACCGTTGAAGCTCCTGTTCAAAAATCATGCTCCGAAATCAACTTTTTTCATCTCAGGGATTCATTTTGGGATGGTAACTAAAGTTTAAAGCAGAAATAGGGGCACTTTTAAAATTTTCATTTTTGACCAAAATCGATGGGTCCAGGGCTTAGGGAATTTCTCATATTCCCCAAAACCGTTGAAGCTCCTGTTCAAAAATCATGCTCCGAAATCAACTTTTTTCATCTCAGGGATTCATTTTGGGATGGTAACTAAAGTTTAAAGCAGAAATATTGGCACTTTTAAAATTTTCATTTTTGACCAAAATCGATGGGTCCGGGGCTTAGGGAATTTCTCATATGCCACAAAACCGTTGAAGCTCCTGTTCAAAAATCATGCTCCGAAATCAACTTTTTTCATCTCAGGGATTCATTTTGGGATGGTAACTAAAGTTTAAAGCAGAAATAGGGGCACTTTTAACATTTTCATTTTTGACCAAAATCGATGGGTCTGGGGCTTAGGGAATTTCTCATATGCCACAAAACCGTTGAAGCTCCTGTTCAAAAATCATGCTCCGAAATCAACTTTTTTCATCTCAGGGATTCATTTTGGGATGGTAACTAAAGTTTAAAGCAGAAATAGGGGTACTTTTAAAATTTTCATTGTTGACCAAAATCGATGGGTCCAGGGCTTAGGGAATTTCTCATATGCCCCAAAACCGTTGAAGCTCCTGTTCAAAAATCATGCTCCGAAATCAACTTTTTTCATCTCAGGGATTCATTTTGGGATGGTAACTAAAGTTTAAAGCAGAAATAGGGGCACTTTTAACATTTTCATTTTTGACCAAAATCGATGGGTCCGGGGCTTAGGGAATTTCTCATATGCCCCAAAACCGTTGAAGCTCCTGTTCAAAAATCATGCTCCGAAATCAACTTTTTTCATCTCAGGGATTCATTTTGGGATGGTAACTAAAGTTTAAAGCAGAAATAGGGGCACTTTTAAAATTTTCATTTTTGACCAAAATCGATGGGTCCGGGGCTTAAGGAATTTCTCATATGCCACAAAACCGTTGAAGCTCCTGTTCAAAAATCATGCTCCGAAATCAACTTTTTTCATCTCAGGGATTCATTTTGGGATGGTAACTAAAGTTTAAAGCAGAAATAGGGGCACTTTTAAAATTTTCATTTTTGACCAAAATCGATGGGTCCGGGGCTTAGGGAATTTCTCATATGCCACAAAACCGTTGAAGCTCCTGTTCAAAAATCATGCTCCGAAATCAACTTTTTTCATCTCAGGGATTCATTTTGGGATGGTAACTAAAGTTTAAAGCAGAAATAGGGGCACTTTTAACATTTTCATTTTTGACCAAAATCGATGGGTCTGGGGCTTAGGGAATTTCTCATATGCCACAAAACCGTTGAAGCTCCTGTTCAAAAATCATGCTCCGAAATCAACTTTTTTCATCTCAGGGATTCATTTTGGGATGGTAACTAAAGTTTAAAGCAGAAATAGGGGTACTTTTAAAATTTTCATTGTTGACCAAAATCGATGGGTCCAGGGCTTAGGGAATTACTCATATGCCCCAAAACCGTTGAAGCTCCTGTTCAAAAATCATGCTCCGAAATCAACTTTTTTCATCTCAGGGATTCATTTTGGGATGGTAACTAAAGTTTAAAGCAGAAATAGGGGCACTTTTAAAATTTTCATTTTTGACCAAAATCGATGGGTCTGGGGCTTAGGGAATTTCTCATATGCCACAAAACCGTTGAAGCTCCTGTTCAAAAATCATGCTCCGAAATCAACTTTTTTCATCTCAGGGATTCATTTTGGGATGGTAACTAAAGTTTAAAGCAGAAATAGGGGCACTTTTAACATTTTAATTTTTGACCAAAATCGATGGGTCCGGGGCTTAGGGAATTTCTCATATGCCCCAAAACCGTTGAAGCTCCTGTTCAAAAATCATGCTCCGAAATCAACTTTTTTCATCTCAGGGATTCATTTTGGGATGGTAACTAAAGTTTAAAGCAGAAATAGGGGCACTTTTAACATTTTAATTTTTGACAAAAATCGATGGGTCCGGGGCTTAGGGAATTTCTCATATGCCCCAAAACCGTTGAAGCTCCTGTTCAAAAATCATGCTCCGAAATCAACTTTTTTCATCTCAGGGATTCATTTTGGGATGATATCTAAAGTTTAAAGCAGAAATAGGGGCACTTTTAAAATTTTCATTTTTGACCAAAATCGATGGGTCCGGGGCTTAGGGAATTTCTCATATGCCCCAAAACCGTTGAAGCTCCTGTTCAAAAATCATGCTCCGAAATCAACTTTTTTCATCTCAGGGATTCATTTTGGGATGGTAACTAAAGTTTAAAGCAGAAATAGGGGCACTTTTAAAATTTTCATTTTTGACCAAAATCGATGGGGCCGGGGCTTAGGGAATTTCTCATATGCCACAAAACCGTTGAAGCTCCTGTTCAAAAATCATGCTCTGAAATCAACTTTTTTCATCTCAGGGATTCATTTTGGGATGGTAACTAAAGTTTAAAGCAGAAATAGGGGCACTTTTAAAATTTTCATTTTTGACCAAAATCGATGGGTCCGGGGCTTAGGGAATTTCTCATATGCCCCAAAACCGTTGAAGCTCCTGTTCAAAAATCATGCTCCGAAATCAACTTTTTTCATCTCAGGGATTCATTTTGGGATGGTAACTAAAGTTTAAAGCAGAAATAGGGGCACTTTTAAAATTTTCATTTTCGACCAAAATCGATGGGACCGGGGCTTAGGGAATTTCTCATATGCCCCAAAACCGTTGAAGCTCCTGTTCAAAAATCATGCTCCGAAATCAACTTTTTTCATCTCAGGGATTCATTTTGGGATGGTAACTAAAGTTTAAAGCAGAAATAGGGGCACTTTTAAAATTTTCATTTTTGACCAAAATCGATGGTCCGGGGCTTAGGGAATTTCTCATATGCCCCAAAACCGTTGAAGCTCCTGTTCAAAAATCATGCTCTGAAATCAACTTTTTTCATCTCAGGGATTCATTTTGGGATGGTAACTAAAGTTTAAAGCAGAAATAGGGGCACTTTTAAAATTTTCATTTTTGACCAAAATCGATGGGTCCGGGGCTTAGGGAATTTCTCATATGCCACAAAACCGTTGAAGCTCCTGTTCAAAAATCATGCTCCGAAATCAACTTTTTTCATCTCAGGGATTCATTTTGGGATGGTAACTAAAGTTTAAAGCAGAAATAGGGGCACTTTTAAAATTTTAATTTTTGACCAAAATCGATGGGTACGGGGCTTAGGGAATTTCTCATATGCCCCAAAACCGTTGAAGCTCCTGTTCAAAAATCATGCTCCGAAATCAACTTTTTTCATCTCAGGGATTCATTTTGGGATGGTAACTAAAGTTTAAAGCAGAAATAGGGGCACTTTTAAAATTTTCATTTTTGACCAAAATCGATGGGTCCGGGGCTTAGGGAATTTCTCATATGCCCCAAAACCGTTGAAGCTCCTGTTCAAAAATCATGCTCCGAAATCAACTTTTTTCATCTCAGGGATTCATTTTGGGATGGTAACTAAAGTTTAAAGCAGAAATAGGGGCACTTTTAAAATTTTAATTTTTGACCAAAATCGATGGGTCCGGGGCTTAGGGAATTTCTCACATGCCCCAAAACCGTTGAAGCTCCTGTTCAAAAATCATGCTCCGAAATCAACTTTTTTCATCTTAGGGATTCATTTTGGGATGGTAACTAAAGTTTAAAGCAGAAATAGGGGCACTTTTAAAATTTTCATTTTTGACCAAAATCGATGGGTCCGGGGCTTAGGGAATTTCTCATATTCCCCAAAACCGTTGAAGCTCCTGTTCAAAAATCATGCTCCGAAATCAACTTTTTTCATCTCAGGGATTCATTTTGGGATGGTAACTAAAGTTTAAAGCAGAAATAGGGGCACTTTTATGGGTCCGGGGCTTAGGGAATTTCTCATATGCCACAAAACCGTTGAAGCTCCTGTTAAAAAATCATGCTCCGAAATCAACTTTTTTCATCTCAGGGATTCATTTTGGGATGGTAACTAAAGTTTAAAGCAGAAATAGGGGCACTTTTAAAATTTTAATTTTTGACCAAAATCGATGGGTCCGGGGCTTAGGGAATTTCTCATATGCCCCAAAACCGTTGAAGCTCCTGTTCAAAAATCATGCTCCGAAATCAACTTTTTTCATCTCAGGGATTCATTTTGGGATGGTAACTAAAGTTTAAAGCAGAAATATTGGCACTTTTAAAATTTTCATTTTTGACCAAAATCGATGGGTCCGGGGCTTAGGGAATTTCTCATATGCCACAAAACCGTTGAAGCTCCTGTTCAAAAATCATGCTCCAAAATCAACTTTTTTCATCTCAGGGATTCATTTTGGGATGGTAACTAAAGTTTAAAGCAGAAATAGGGGCACTTTTAAAATTTTAATTTTTGACCAAAATCGATGGGTCCGGGGCTTAGGGAATTTCTCATATGCCCCAAAACCGTTGAAGCTCCTGTTCAAAAATCATGCTCCAAAATCAACTTTTTTCATCTCAGGGATTCATTTTGGGATGGTAACTAAAGTTTAAAGCAGAAATAGGGGCACTTTTAAAATTTTCATTTTTGATCAAAATCGATGGGTCCAGGGCTTAGGGAATTTCTCATATGCCCCAAAACCGTTAAAGCTCCTGTTCAAAAATCATGCTCCGAAATCAACTTTTTTCATCTCAGGGATTTATTTTGGGATGGTAACTAAAGTTTAAAGCAGAAATAGGGGCACTTTTAAAATTTTCATTTTTGACCAAAATCGATGGGTCCGGGGCTTAGGGAATTTCTCATATGCTCCAAAACCGTTGAAGCTCCTGTTCAAAAATCATGCTCCGAAATCAACTTTTTTCATCTCAGGGATTTATTTTGGGATGGTAACTAAAGTTTAAAGCAGAAATAGGGGCACTTTTAAAATTTTCATTTTTGATCAAAATCGATGGGTCCAGGGCTTAGGGAATTTCTCATATGCCCCAAAACCGTTGAAGCTCCTGTTCAAAAATCATGCTCCGAAATCAACTTTTTTCATCTCAGGGATTCATATTGGGATGGTAACTAAAGTTTAAAGCAGAAATAGGGGCACTTTCAAAATTTTCATTTTTGACCAAAATCGATGGGTCCAGGGCTTAGGGAATTTCTCATATGCCCCAAAACCGTTGAAGCTCCTGTTCCAAAATCATGCTCCGAAATCAACTTTTTTCATCTCAGGGATTCATTTTGGGATGGTAACTAAAGTTTAAAGCAGAAATAGGGGCACTTTTAACATTTTCATTTTTGACCAAAATCGATGGGTCCGGGGCTTAGGGAATTTCTCATATGCCCCAAAACCGTTGAAGCTCCTGTTCAAAAATCATGCTCCGAAATCAACTTTTTTCATCTCAGGGATTCATTTTGGGATGGTAACTAAAGTTTAAAGCAGAAATAGGGGCACTTTTAAAATTTTCATTTTTGACCAAAATTGACGGGTCCGGGGCTTAGGGAATTTCTCATATGCCCCAAAACCGTTGAAGCTCCTGTTCAAAAATCATGCTCCGAAATCAACTTTTTTCATCTCAGGGATTCATTTTGGGATGGTAACTAAAGTTTAAAGCAGAAATAGGGGCACTTTTAAAATTTTCATTTTTGACCAAAATCGATGGGTCCGGGGCTTAGGGAATTTCTCATATGCCCCAAAACCGTTGAAGCTCCTGTTCAAAAATCATGCTCCGAAATCAACTTTTTTCATCTCAGGGATTCATTTTGGGATGGTAACTAAAGTTTAAAGCAGAAATAGGGGCACTTTTAAAATTTTCATTTTTGGCCAAAATCGATGGGTCCGGGGCTTAGGGAATTTCTCATATGCCCCAAAACCGTTGAAGCTCCTGTTCAAAAATCATGCTCCGAAATCAACTTTTTTCATCTCAGGGATTCATTTTGGGATGGTAACTAAAGTTTAAAGCAGAAATAGGGGCACTTTTAAAATTTTCATTTTTGACCAAAATCGATGGGTCCGGGGCTTAGGGAATTTCTCATATGCCCCAAAACCGTTGAAGCTCCTGTTCAAAAATCATGCTCCGAAATCAACTTTTTTCATCTCAGGGATTCATTTTGTGATGGTAACTAAAGTTTAAAGCAGAAATAGGGGCACTTTTAAAATTTTCATTTTTGACCAAAATCGATGGGTCCGGAGCTTAGGGAATTTCGCATATGCCCCAAAACCGTTGAAGCTCCTGTTCAAAAATCATGCTCCGAAATCAACTTTTTTCATCTCAGGGATTCATTTTGGGATGGTAACTAAAGTTTAAAGCAGAAATAGGGGCACTTTTAAAATTTTCATTTTTGACCAAAATCGATGGGTCCGGGGCTTAGGGAATTTCTCATATGCCCCAAAACCGTTGAAGCTCCTGTTCAAAAATCATGCTCCGAAATCAACTTTTTTCATCTCAGGGATTCATTTTGGGATGGTAATTAAAGTTTAAAGCAGAAATAGGGGCACTTTCAAAATTTTCATTTTTGACCAAAATCGATGGGTCCGGGGCTTAGGGAATTTCTCATATGCCACAAAACCGTTGAAGCTCCTGTTCAAAAATCATGCTCCGAAATCAACTTTTTTCATCTCAGGGATTCATTTTGGGATGGTAACTAAAGTTTAAAGCAGAAATAGGGGCACTTTTAAAATTTTCATTTTTGACCAAAATCGATGGGTCCAGGGCTTAGGGAATTTCTCATATGCCCCAAAACCGTTGAAGCTCCTGTTCAAAAATCATGCTCCGAAATCAACTTTTTTCATCTCAGGGATTCATTTTGGGATGGTAACTAAAGTTTAAAGCAGAAATAGGGGCACTTTTAACATTTTCATTTTTGACCAAAATCGATGGGTCCGGGGCTTAGGGAATTTCTCATATGCACCAAAACCGTTGAAGCTCCTGTTCAAAAATCATGCTCCGAAATCAACTTTTTTCATCTCAGGGATTCATTTTGGGATGGTAACTAAAGTTTAAAGCAGAAATAGGGGCACTTTTAAAATTTTCATTTTTGACCAAAATCGACGGGTCCGGGGCTTAGGGAATTTCTCATATGCCCCAAAACCGTTAAAGCTCCTGTTCAAAAATCATGCTCCGAAATCAACTTTTTTCATCTCAGGGATTTATTTTGGGATGGTAACTAAAGTTTAAAGCAGAAATAGGGGCACTTTTAAAATTTTCATTTTTGACCAAAATCGATGGGTCCGGGGCTTAGGGAATTTCTCATATGCTCCAAAACCGTTGAAGCTCCTGTTCAAAAATCATGCTCCGAAATCAACTTTTTTCATCTCAGGGATTTATTTTGGGATGGTAACTAAAGTTTAAAGCAGAAATAGGGGCACTTTTAAAATTTTCATTTTTGATCAAAATCGATGGGTCCAGGGCTTAGGGAATTTCTCATATGCCCCAAAACCGTTGAAGCTCCTGTTCAAAAATCATGCTCCGAAATCAACTTTTTTCATCTCAGGGATTCATATTGGGATGGTAACTAAAGTTTAAAGCAGAAATAGGGGCACTTTCAAAATTTTCATTTTTGACCAAAATCGATGGGTCCAGGGCTTAGGGAATTTCTCATATGCCCCAAAACCGTTGAAGCTCCTGTTCCAAAATCATGCTCCGAAATCAACTTTTTTCATCTCAGGGATTCATTTTGGGATGGTAACTAAAGTTTAAAGCAGAAATAGGGGCACTTTTAACATTTTCATTTTTGACCAAAATCGATGGGTCCGGGGCTTAGGGAATTTCTCATATGCCCCAAAACCGTTGAAGCTCCTGTTCAAAAATCATGCTCCGAAATCAACTTTTTTCATCTCAGGGATTCATTTTGGGATGGTAACTAAAGTTTAAAGCAGAAATAGGGGCACTTTTAAAATTTTCATTTTTGACCAAAATTGACGGGTCCGGGGCTTAGGGAATTTCTCATATGCCCCAAAACCGTTGAAGCTCCTGTTCAAAAATCATGCTCCGAAATCAACTTTTTTCATCTCAGGTATTCATTTTGGGATGGTAACTAAAGTTTAAAGCAGAAATAGGGGCACTTTTAAAATTTTCATTTTTGACCAAAATCGATGGGTCCGGGGCTTAGGGAATTTCTCATATGCCCCAAAACCGTTGAAGCTCCTGTTCAAAAATCATGCTCCGAAATCAACTTTTTTCATCTCAGGGATTCATTTTGGGATGGTAACTAAAGTTTAAAGCAGAAATAGGGGCACTTTTAAAATTTTCATTTTTGGCCAAAATCGATGGGTCCGGGGCTTAGGGAATTTCTCATATGCCCCAAAACCGTTGAAGCTCCTGTTCAAAAATCATGCTCCGAAATCAACTTTTTTCATCTCAGGGATTCATTTTGGGATGGTAACTAAAGTTTAAAGCAGAAATAGGGGCACTTTTAAAATTTTCATTTTTGACCAAAATCGATGGGTCCGGGGCTTAGGGAATTTCTCATATGCCCCAAAACCGTTGAAGCTCCTGTTCAAAAATCATGCTCCGAAATCAACTTTTTTCATCTCAGGGATTCATTTTGGGATGGTAACTAAAGTTTAAAGCAGAAATAGGGGCACTTTTAAAATTTTCATTTTTGACCAAAATCGATGGGTCCGGGGCTTAGGGAATTTCTCATATGCCCCAAAACCGTTGAAGCTCCTGTTCAAAAATCATGCTCCGAAATCAACTTTTTTCATCTCAGGGATTCATTTTGGGATGGTAATTAAAGTTTAAAGCAGAAATAGGGGCACTTTCAAAATTTTCATTTTTGACCAAAATCGATGGGTCCGGGGCTTAGGGAATTTCTCATATGCCACAAAACCGTTGAAGCTCCTGTTCAAAAATCATGCTCCGAAATCAACTTTTTTCATCTCAGGGATTCATTTTGGGATGGTAACTAAAGTTTAAAGCAGAAATAGGGGCACTTTTAAAATTTTCATTTTTGACCAAAATCGATGGGTCCAGGGCTTAGGGAATTTCTCATATGCCCCAAAACCGTTGAAGCTCCTGTTCAAAAATCATGCTCCGAAATCAACTTTTTTCATCTCAGGGATTCATTTTGGGATGGTAACTAAAGTTTAAAGCAGAAATAGGGGCACTTTTAACATTTTCATTTTTGACCAAAATCGATGGGTCCGGGGCTTAGGGAATTTCTCATATGCACCAAAACCGTTGAAGCTCCTGTTCAAAAATCATGCTCCGAAATCAACTTTTTTCATCTCAGGGATTCATTTTGGGATGGTAACTAAAGTTTAAAGCAGAAATAGGGGCACTTTTAAAATTTTCATTTTTGACCAAAATCGACGGGTCCGGGGCTTAGGGAATTTCTCATATGCCCCAAAACCGTTGAAGCTCCTGTTCAAAAATCATGCTCCGAAATCAACTTTTTTCATCTCAGGGATTCATTTTGGGATGGTAACAAAAGTTTAAAGCAGATATAGGGGCACTTTTAAAATTTTCATTTTTGACCAAAATCGATGGGTCCGGGGCTCAGGGAATTTCTCATATGCCCCAAAACCGTTGAAGCTCCTGTTCAAAAATCATGCTCCAAAATCAACTTTTTTCATCTCAGGGATTCATTTTGGGATGGTAACTAAAGTTTAAAGCAGAAATAGGGGCACTTTTAAAATTTTCATTTTTGATCAAAATCGATGGGTCCAGGGCTTAGGGAATTTCTCATATGCCCCAAAACCGTTAAAGCTCCTGTTCAAAAATCATGCTCCGAAATCAACTTTTTTCATCTCAGGGATTTATTTTGGGGTGGTAACTAAAGTTTAAAGCAGAAATAGGGGCACTTTTAAAATTTTCATTTTTGACCAAAATCGATGGGTCCGGGGCTTAGGGAATTTCTCATATGCTCCAAAACCGTTGAAGCTCCTGTTCAAAAATCATGCTCCGAAATCAACTTTTTTCATCTCAGGGATTTATTTTGGGATGGTAACTAAAGTTTAAAGCAGAAATAGGGGCACTTTTAAAATTTTCATTTTTGATCAAAATCGATGGGTCCAGGGCTTAGGGAATTTCTCATATGCCCCAAAACCGTTGAAGCTCCTGTTCAAAAATCATGCTCCGAAATCAACTTTTTTCATCTCAGGGATTCATATTGGGATGGTAACTAAAGTTTAAAGCAGAAATAGGGGCACTTTCAAAATTTTCATTTTTGACCAAAATCGATGGGTCCAGGGCTTAGGGAATTTCTCATATGCCCCAAAACCGTTGAAGCTCCTGTTCCAAAATCATGCTCCGAAATCAACTTTTTTCATCTCAGGGATTCATTTTGGGATGGTAACTAAAGTTTAAAGCAGAAATAGGGGCACTTTTAACATTTTCATTTTTGACCAAAATCGATGGGTCCGGGGCTTAGGGAATTTCTCATATGCCCCAAAACCGTTGAAGCTCCTGTTCAAAAATCATGCTCCGAAATCAACTTTTTTCATCTCAGGGATTCATTTTGGGATGGTAACTAAAGTTTAAAGCAGAAATAGGGGCACTTTTAAAATTTTCATTTTTGACCAAAATCGACGGGTCCGGGGCTTAGGGAATTTCTCATATGCCCCAAAACCGTTGAAGCTCCTGTTCAAAAATCATGCTCCGAAATCAACTTTTTTCACCTCAGGGATTCATTTTGGGATGGTAACTAAAGTTTAAAGCAGAAATAGGGGCACTTTTAAAATTTTCATTTTTGACCAAAATCGATGGGTCCGGGGCTTAGGGAATTTCTCATATACCCCAAAACCGTTGAAGCTCCTGTTCAAAAATCATGCTCCGAAATCAACTTTTTTCATCTCAGGGATTCATTTTGGGATGGTAACTAAAGTTTAAAGCAGAAATAGGGGCACTTTTAAAATTTTCATTTTTGACCAAAATCGATGGGTCCGGGGCTTAGGGAATTTCTCATATGCCCCAAAACCGTTGAAGCTCCTGTTCAAAAATCATGCTCCGAAATCAACTTTTTTCATCTCAGGGATTCATTTTGTGATGGTAACTAAAGTTTAAAGCAGAAATAGGGGCACTTTTAAAATTTTCATTTTTGACCAAAATCGATGGGTCCGGAGCTTAGGGAATTTCGCATATGCCCCAAAACCGTTGAAGCTCCTGTTCAAAAATCATGCTCCGAAATCAACTTTTTTCATCTCAGGGATTCATTTTGGGATGGTAACTAAAGTTTAAAGCAGAAATAGGGGCACTTTTAAAATTTTCATTTTTGACAAAAATCGATGGGTCCGGGGCTTAGGGAATTTCTCATATGCCCCAAAACCGTTGAAGCTCCTGTTCAAAAATCATGCTCCGAAATCAACTTTTTTCATCTCAGGGATTCATTTTGGGATGGTAATTAAAGTTTAAAGCAGAATTAGGGGCACTTTCAAAATTTTCATTTTTGACCAAAATCGATGGGTCCGGGGCTTAGGGAATTTCTCATATGCCACAAAACCGTTGAAGCTCCTGTTCAAAAATCATGCTCCGAAATCAACTTTTTTCATCTCAGGGATTCATTTTGGGATGGTAACTAAAGTTTAAAGCAGAAATAGGGGCACTTTTAAAATTTTCATTTTTGACCAAAATCGATGGGTCCAGGGCTTAGGGAATTTCTCATATGCCCCAAAACCGTTGAAGCTCCTGTTCAAAAGTCATGCTCCGAAATCAACTTTTTTCATCTCAGGGATTCATTTTGGGATGGTAATTAAAGTTTAAAGCAGAAATAGGGGCACTTTCAAAATTTTCATTTTTGACCAAAATCGATGGGTCCGGGGCTTAGGGAATTTCTCATATGCCACAAAACCGTTGAAGCTCCTGTTCAAAAATCATGCTCCGAAATCAACTTTTTTCATCTCAGGGATTCATTTTGGGATGGTAACTAAAGTTTAAAGCAGAAATAGGGGCACTTTTAAAATTTTCATTTTTGACCAAAATCGATGGGTCCAGGGCTTAGGGAATTTCTCATATGCCCCAAAACCGTTGAAGCTCCTGTTCAAAAATCATGCTCCGAAATCAACTTTTTTCATCTCAGGGATTCATTTTGGGATGGTAACTAAAGTTTAAAGCAGAAATAGGGGCACTTTTAACATTTTCATTTTTGACCAAAATCGATGGGTCCGGGGCTTAGGGAATTTCTCATATGCCCCAAAACCGTTGAAGCTCCTGTTCAAAAATCATGCTCCGAAATCAACTTTTTTCATCTCAGGGATTCATTTTGGGATGGTAACTAAAGTTTAAAGCAGAAATAGGGGCACTTTTAAAATTTTCATTTTTGATCAAAATCGATGGGTCCAGGGCTTAGGGAATTTCTCATATGCCCCAAAACCGTTAAAGCTCCTGTTCAAAAATCATGCTCCGAAATCAACTTTTTTCATCTCAGGGATTTATTTTGGGATGGTAACTAAAGTTTAAAGCAGAAATAGGGGCACTTTCAAAATTTTCATTTTTGACCAAAATCGATGGGTCCAGGGCTTAGGGAATTTCTCATATGCCCCAAAACCGTTGAAGCTCCTGTTCCAAAATCATGCTCCGAAATCAACTTTTTTCATCTCAGGGATTCATTTTGGGATGGTAACTAAAGTTTAAAGCAGAAATAGGGGCACTTTTAACATTTTCATTTTTGACCAAAATCGATGGGTCCGGGGCTTAGGGAATTTCTCATATGCCCCAAAACCGTTGAAGCTCCTGTTCAAAAATCATGCTCCGAAATCAACTTTTTTCATCTCAGGGATTCATTTTGGGATGGTAACTAAAGTTTAAAGCAGAAATAGGGGCACTTTTAAAATTTTCATTTTTGACCAAAATCGACGGGTCCGGGGCTTAGGGAATTTCTCATATGCCCCAAAACCGTTGAAGCTCCTGTTCAAAAATCATGCTCCGAAATCAACTTTTTTCACCTCAGGGATTCATTTTGGGATGGTAACTAAAGTTTAAAGCAGAAATAGGGGCACTTTTAAAATTTTCATTTTTGACCAAAATCGATGGGTCCGGGGCTTAGGGAATTTCTCATATGCCCCAAAACCGTTGAAGCTCCTGTTCAAAAATCATGCTCCGAAATCAACTTTTTTCATCTCAGGGATTCATTTTGGGATGGTAACTAAAGTTTAAAGCAGAAATAGGGGCACTTTTAAAATTTTCATTTTTGACCAAAATCGATGGGTCCGGGGCTTAGGGAATTTCTCATATACCCCAAAACCGTTGAAGCTCCTGTTCAAAAATCATGCTCCGAAATCAACTTTTTTCATCTCAGGGATTCATTTTGGGATGGTAACTAAAGTTTAAAGCAGAAATAGGGGCACTTTTAAAATTTTCATTTTTGACCAAAATCGATGGGTCCGGAGCTTAGGGAATTTCGCATATGCCCCAAAACCGTTGAAGCTCCTGTTCAAAAATCATGCTCCGAAATCAACTTTTTTCATCTCAGGGATTCATTTTGGGATGGTAACTAAAGTTTAAAGCAGAAATAGGGGCACTTTTAAAATTTTCATTTTTGACAAAAATCGATGGGTCCGGGGCTTAGGGAATTTCTCATATGCCCCAAAACCGTTGAAGCTCCTGTTCAAAAATCATGCTCCGAAATCAACTTTTTTCATCTCAGGGATTCATTTTGGGATGGTAATTAAAGTTTAAAGCAGAAATAGGGGCACTTTCAAAATTTTCATTTTTGACCAAAATCGATGGGTCCGGGGCTTAGGGAATTTCTCATATGCCACAAAACCGTTGAAGCTCCTGTTCAAAAATCATGCTCCGAAATCAACTTTTTTCATCTCAGGGATTCATTTTGGGATGGTAACTAAAGTTTAAAGCAGAAATAGGGGCACTTTTAAAATTTTCATTTTTGACCAAAATCGATGGGTCCAGGGCTTAGGGAATTTCTCATATGCCCCAAAACCGTTGAAGCTCCTGTTCAAAAATCATGCTCCGAAATCAACTTTTTTCATCTCAGGGATTCATTTTGGGATGGTAACTAAAGTTTAAAGCAGAAATAGGGGCACTTTTAACATTTTCATTTTTGACCAAAATCGACGGGTCCGGGGCTTAGGGAATTTCTCATATGCCCCAAAACCGTTGAAGCTCCTGTTCAAAAATCATGCTCCGAAATCAACTTTTTTCATCTCAGGGATTCATTTTGGGATGGTAACTAAAGTTTAAAGCAGAAATAGGGGCACTTTTAAAATTTTCATTTTTGACCAAAATCGACGGGTCCGGGGCTTAGGGAATTTCTCATATGCCCCAAAACCGTTGAAGCTCCTGTTCAAAAATCATGCTCCGAAATCAACTTTTTTCATCTCAGGGATTCATTTTGGGATGGTAACTAAAGTTTAAAGCAGAAATAGGGGCACTTTTAAAATTTTCATTTTTGACCAAAATCGATGGGTCCGGGGCTTAGGGAATTTCTCATATGCCCCAAAACCGTTGAAGCTCCTGTTCAAAAATCATGCTCCGAAATCAACTTTTTTCATCTCAGGGATTCATTTTGGGATGGTAACTAAAGTTTAAAGCAGAAATAGGGGCACTTTTAACATTTTCATTTTTGACCAAAATCGATGGGTCCGGGGCTTAGGGAATTTCTCATATGCCCCAAAACCGTTGAAGCTCCTGTTCAAAAATCATGCTCCGAAATCAACTTTTTTCATCTCAGGGATTCATTTTGGGATGGTAACTAAAGTTTAAAGCAGAAATAGGGGCACTTTTAACATTTTCATTTTTGACCAAAATTGATGGGTCCGGGGCTTAGGGAATTTCTCATATGCCCCAAAACCGTTGAAGCTCCTGTTCAAAAATCATGCTCCGAAATCAACTTTTTTCATCTCAGGGATTCATTTTGGGATGGTAACTAAAGTTTAAAGCAGAAATAGGGGCACTTTTAAAATTTTCATTTTTGACCAAAATCGATGGGTCCGGGGCTTAGGGAATTTCTCATATGCCCCAAAACCGTTGAAGCTCCTGTTCAAAAATCATGCTCCGAAATCAACTTTTTTCATCTCAGGGATTCATTTTGGGATGGTAACTAAAGTTTAAAGCAGAAATAGGGGCACTTTTAAAATTTTCATTTTTGACCAAAATCGATGGGTCCGGGGCTTAGGGAATTTCTCATATGCCCCAAAACCGTTGAAGCTCCTGTTCAAAAATCATGCTCCAAAATCAACTTTTTTCATCTCAGGGATTCATTTTGGGATGGTAACAAAAGTTTAAAGCAGAAATAGGGGCACTTTTAAAATTTTAATTTTTGACCAAAATCGATGGGTCCGGGGCTTAGGGAATTTCTCATATGCCCCAAAACCGTTGAAGCTCCTGTTCAAAAATCATGCTCCGAAATCAACTTTTTTCATCTCAGGGATTCATTTTGGGATGGTAACAAAAGTTTAAAGCAGAAATAGGGGCACTTTTAAAATTTTAATTTTTGACCAAAATCGATGGGTCCGGGGCTTAGGGAATTTCTCATATTCCCCAAAACCGTTGAAGCTCCTGTTCAAAAATCATGCTCCGAAATCAACTTTTTTCATCTCAGGGATTCATTTTGGGATGGTAACTAAAGTTTAAAGCAGAAATAGGGGCACTTTTATGGGTCCGGGGCTTAGGGAATTTCTCATATGCCACAAAACCGTTGAAGCTCCTGTTAAAAAATCATGCTCCGAAATCAACTTTTTTCATCTCAGGGATTCATTTTGGGATGGTAACTAAAGTTTAAAGCAGAAATAGGGGCACTTTTAAAATTTTAATTTTTGACCAAAATCGATGGGTCCGGGGCTTAGGGAATTTCTCATATGCCCCAAAACCGTTGAAGCTCCTGTTCAAAAATCATGCTCCAAAATCAACTTTTTTCATCTCAGGGATTCATTTTGGGATGGTAACTAAAGTTTAAAGCAGAAATAGGGGCACTTTTAAAATTTTCAGTTTTGACCAAAATCGATGGGTCCGGGGCTTAGGGAATTTCTCATATGCCCCAAAACCGTTAAAGCTCCTGTTCAAAAATCATGCTCCGAAATCAACTTTTTTCATCTCAGGGATTTATTTTGGGATGGTAACTAAAGTTTAAAGCAGAAATAGGGGCACTTTTAAAATTTTCATTTTTGACCAAAATCGATGGGTCCGGGGCTTAGGGAATTTCTCATATGCTCCAAAACCGTTGAAGCTCCTGTTCAAAAATCATGCTCCGAAATCAACTTTTTTCATCTCAGGGATTCATTTTGGGATGGTAACTAAAGTTTAAAGCAGAAATAGGGGCACTTTTAAAATTTTCATTTTTGACCAAAATCGATGGGTCCAGGGCTTAGGGAATTTCTCATATGCCCCAAAACCGTTGAAGCTCCTGTTCAAAAATCATGCTCCGAAATCAACTTTTTTCATCTCAGGGATTCATATTGGGATGGTAACTAAAGTTTAAAGCAGAAATAGGGGCACTTTCAAAATTTTCATTTTTGACCAAAATCGATGGGTCCGGGGCTTAGGGAATTTCTCATATGCCACAAAACCGTTGAAGCTCCTGTTCAAAAATCATGCTCCGAAATCAACTTTTTTCATCTCAGGGATTCATTTTGGGATGGTAACTAAAGTTTAAAGCAGAAATAGGGGCACTTTTAAAATTTTCATTTTTGACCAAAATCGATGGGTCCAGGGCTTAGGGAATTTCTCATATTCCCCAAAACCGTTGAAGCTCCTGTTCAAAAATCATGCTCCGAAATCAACTTTTTTCATCTCAGGGATTCATTTTGGGATGGTAACTAAAGTTTAAAGCAGAAATAGGGGCACTTTTCAAATTTTCATTTTTGACCAAAATCGATGGGTCCGGGGCTTAGGGAATTTCTCATATGCCACAAAACCGTTGAAGCTCCTGTTCAAAAATCATGCTCCAAAATCAACTTTTTTCATCTCAGGGATTCATTTTGGGATGGTAACTAAAGTTTAAAGCAGAAATAGGGGCACTTTTAAAATTTTAATTTTTGACCAAAATCGATGGGTCCGGGGCTTAGGGAATTTCTCATATGCCCCAAAACCGTTGAAGCTCCTGTTCAAAAATCATGCTCCAAAATCAACTTTTTTCATCTCAGGGATTCATTTTGGGATGGTAACAAAAGTTTAAAGCAGATATAGGGGCACTTTCAAAATTTTCATTTTTGACCAAAATCGATGGGTCCAGGGCTTAGGGAATTTCTCATATGCCCCAAAACCGTTGAAGCTCCTGTTCCAAAATCATGCTCCAAAATCAACTTTTTTCATCTCAGGGATTCATTTTGGGATGGTAACTAAAGTTTAAAGCAGAAATAGGGGCACTTTTAAAATTTTCATTTTTGATCAAAATCGATGGGTCCAGGGCTTAGGGAATTTCTCATATGCCCCAAAACCGTTAAAGCTCCTGTTCAAAAATCATGCTCCGAAATCAACTTTTTTCATCTCAGGGATTCATTTTGGGATGGTAACTAAAGTTTAAAGCAGAAATAGGGGCACTTTTAAAATTTTCATTTTTGACCAAAATCGATGGGTCCGGGGCTTAGGGAATTTCTCATATGCTCCAAAACCGTTGAAGCTCCTGTTCAAAAATCATGCTCCGAAATCAACTTTTTTCATCTCAGGGATTTATTTTGGGATGGTAACTAAAGTTTAAAGCAGAAATAGGGGCACTTTTAAAATTTTCATTTTTGATCAAAATCGATGGGTCCGGGGCTTAGGGAATTTCTCATATGCCCCAAAACCGTTGAAGCTCCTGTTCAAAAATCATGCTCCGAAATCAACTTTTTTCATCTCAGGGATTCATTTTGGGATGGTAACTAAAGTTTAAAGCAGAAATAGGGGCACTTTCAAAATTTTCATTTTTGACCAAAATCGATGGGTCCGGGGCTTAGGGAATTTCTCATATGCCCCAAAACCGTTGAAGCTCCTGTTCCAAAATCATGCTCCGAAATCAACTTTTTTCATCTCAGGGATTCATTTTGGGATGGTAACTAAAGTTTAAAGCAGAAATAGGGGCACTTTTAACATTTTCATTTTTGACCAAAATCGATGGGTCCGGGGCTTAGGGAATTTCTCATATGCCCCAAAACCGTTGAAGCTCCTGTTCAAAAATCATGCTCCGAAATCAACTTTTTTCATCTCAGGGATTCATTTTGGGATGGTAACTAAAGTTTAAAGCAGAAATAGGGGCACTTTTAAAATTTTCATTTTTGACCAAAATCGACGGGTCCGGGGCTTAGGGAATTTCTCATATGCCCCAAAACCGTTGAAGCTCCTGTTCAAAAATCATGCTCCGAAATCAACTTTTTTCATCTCAGGGATTCATTTTGGGATGGTAACTAAAGTTTAAAGCAGAAATAGGGGCACTTTTAAAATTTTCATTTTTGACCAAAATCGATGGGTCCGGGGCTTAGGGAATTTCTCATATGCCCCTAAACCGTTGAAGCTCCTGTTCAAAAATCATGCTCCGAAATCAACTTTTTTCATCTCAGGGATTCATTTTGGGATGGTAACTAAAGTTTAAAGCAGAAATAGGGGCACTTTTAAAATTTTCATTTTTGACCAAAATCGATGGGTCCGGGGCTTAGGGAATTTCTCATATGCCCCAAAACCGTTGAAGCTCCTGTTCAAAAATCATGCTCCGAAATCAACTTTTTTCATCTCAGGGATTCATTTTGGGATGGTAACTAAAGTTTAAAGCAGAAATAGGGGCACTTTTAAAATTTTCATTTTTGACCAAAATCGATGGGTCCGGGGCTTAGGGAATTTCTCATATGCCCCAAAACCGTTGAAGCTCCTGTTCAAAAATCATGCTCCGAAATCAACTTTTTTCATCTCAGGGATTCATTTTGGGATGGTAACTAAAGTTTAAAGCAGAAATAGGGGCACTTTTAAAATTTTCATTTTTGACCAAAATCGACGGGTCCGGGGCTTAGGGAATTTCTCATATGCCCCAAAACCGTTGAAGCTCCTGTTCAAAAATCATGCTCCGAAATCAACTTTTTTCATCTCAGGGATTCATTTTGGGATGGTAACTAAAGTTTAAAGCAGAAATAGGGGCACTTTTAACATTTTCATTTTTGACCAAAATCGATGGGTCCGGGGCTTAGGGAATTTCTCATATGCCCCAAAACCGTTGAAGCTCCTGTTCAAAAATCATGCTCCGAAATCAACTTTTTTCATCTCAGGGATTCATTTTGGGATGGTAACTAAAGTTTAAAGCAGAAATAGGGGCACTTTTAAAATTTTCATTTTTGACCAAAATCGATGGGTCCGGGGCTTAGGGAATTTCTCATATGCCCCAAAACCGTTGAAGCTCCTGTTCAAAAATCATGCTCCGAAATCAACTTTTTTCATCTCAGGGATTCATTTTGTGATGGTAACTAAAGTTTAAAGCAGAAATAGGGGCACTTTTAAAATTTTCATTTTTGACCAAAATCGATGGGTCCGGAGCTTAGGGAATTTCGCATATGCCCCAAAACCGTTGAAGCTCCTGTTCAAAAATCATGCTCCAAAATCAACTTTTTTCATCTCAGGGATTCATTTTGGGATGGTAACTAAAGTTTAAAGCAGAAATAGGGGCACTTTTAAAATTTTCATTTTTGACCAAAATCGATGGGTCCGGGGCTTAGGGAATTTCTCATATGCCCCAAAACCGTTGAAGCTCCTGTTCAAAAATCATGCTCCAAAATCAACTTTTTTCATCTCAGGGATTCATTTTGGGATGGTAACAAAAGTTTAAAGCAGATATAGGGGCACTTTTAAAATTTTCATTTTTGACCAAAATCGATGGGTCCGGGGCTTAGGGAATTTCTCATATGCCCCAAAACCGTTGAAGCTCCTGTTCAAAAATCATGCTCCAAAATCAACTTTTTTCATCTCAGGGAATCATTTTGGGATGGTAACTAAAGTTTAAAGCAGAAATAGGGGCACTTTTAAAATTTTCATTTTTGACTAAAATCGATGGGTCCGGGGCTTAGGGAATTTCTCATATGCTCCAAAACCGTTGAAGCTCCTGTTCAAAAATCATGCTCCGAAATCAACTTTTTTCATCTCAGGGATTCATTTTGGGATGGTAACTAAAGTTTAAAGCAGAAATAGGGGCACTTTTAAAATTTTCAGTTTTGACCAAAATCGATGGGTCCGGGGCTTAGGGAATTTCTCATATGCCCCAAAACCGTTAAAGCTCCTGTTCAAAAATCATGCTCCGAAATCAACTTTTTTCATCTCAGGGATTTATTTTGAGATGGTAACTAAAGTTTAAAGCAGAAATAGGGGCACTTTTAAAATTTTCATTTTTGACCAAAATCGATGGGTCCGGGGCTTAGGGAATTTCTCATATGCTCCAAAACCGTTGAAGCTCCTGTTCAAAAATCATGCTCCGAAATCAACTTTTTTCATCTCAGGGATTTATTTTGGGATGGTAACTAAAGTTTAAAGCAGAAATAGGGGCACTTTTAAAATTTTCATTTTTGATCAAAATCGATGGGTCCAGGGCTTAGGGAATTTCTCATATGCCCCAAAACCGTTGAAGCTCCTGTTCAAAAATCATGCTCCGAAATCAACTTTTTTCATCTCAGGGATTCATATTGGGATGGTAACTAAAGTTTAAAGCAGAAATAGGGGCACTTTCAAAATTTTCATTTTTGACCAAAATCGATGGGTCCGGGGCTTAGGGAATTTCTCATATGCCCCAAAACCGTTGAAGCTCCTGTTCAAAAATCATGCTCCGAAATCAACTTTTTTCATCTCAGGGATTCATTTTGGGATGGTAACTAAAGTTTAAAGCAGAAATAGGGGCACTTTTAAAATTTTCATTTTTGACCAAAATCGATGGGTCCGGGGCTTAGGGAATTTCTCATATGCCCCAAAACCGTTGAAGCTCCTGTTCAAAAATCATGCTCCGAAATCAACTTTTTTCATCTCAGGGATTCATTTTGTGATGGTAACTAAAGTTTAAAGCAGAAATAGGGGCACTTTTAAAATTTTCATTTTTGACCAAAATCGATGGGTCCGGAGCTTAGGGAATTTCGCATATGCCCCAAAACCGTTGAAGCTCCTGTTCAAAAATCATGCTCCGAAATCAACTTTTTTCATCTCAGGGATTCATTTTGGGATGGTAACTAAAGTTTAAAGCAGAAATAGGGGCACTTTTAAAATTTTCATTTTTGACCAAAATCGATGGTCCGGGGCTTAGGGAATTTCTCCTATGCCACAAAACCGTTGAAGCTCCTGTTCAAAAATCATGCTCGGAAATCAACTTTTTTCATCTCAGGGATTCATTTTGGGATGGTAACTAAAGTTTAAAGCAGAAATAGGGGCACTTTTAAAATTTTCATTTTTGACCAAAATCGATGGGTTCGGGGCTTAGGGAATTTCTCATATGCCCCAAAACCGTTGAAGCTCCTGTTCAAAAATCATGCTCCGAAATCAACTTTTTTCATCTCAGGGATTCATTTTGGGATGGTAACTAAAGTTTAAAGCAGAAATAGGGGCACTTTTAAAATTTTCATTTTTGACCAAAATCAATGGGTCCGGGGCTTAGGGAATTTCTCATATGCCACAAAACCGTTGAAGCTCCTGTTCAAAAATCATGCTCCAAAATCAACTTTTTTCATCTCAGGGATTCATTTTGGGATGGTAACTAAAGTTTAAAGCAGAAATAGGGGCACTTTTAAAATTTTCATTTTTGACCAAAATCGATGGGTCCGGGGCTTAGGGAATTTCTCATATGCCCCAAAACCGTTGAAGCTCCTGTTCAAAAATCATGCTCCAAAATCAACTTTTTTCATCTCAGGGATTCATTTTGGGATGGTAACTAAAGTTTAAAGCAGAAATAGGGGCACTTTTAAAATTTTCATTTTTGACTAAAATCGATGGGTCCGGGGCTTAGGGAATTTCTCATATGCTCCAAAACCGTTGAAGCTCCTGTTCAAAAATCATGCTCCGAAATCAACTTTTTTCATCTCAGGGATTCATTTTGGGATGGTAACTAAAGTTTAAAGCAGAAATAGGGGCACTTTTAAAATTTTCAGTTTTGACCAAAATCGATGGGTCCGGGGCTTAGGGAATTTCTCATATGCCCCAAAACCGTTAAAGCTCCTGTTCAAAAATCATGCTCCGAAATCAACTTTTTTCATCTCAGGGATTTATTTTGAGATGGTAACTAAAGTTTAAAGCAGAAATAGGGGCACTTTTTAAATTTTCATTTTTGACCAAAATCGATGGGTCCGGGGCTTAGGGAATTTCTCATATGCTCCAAAACCGTTGAAGCTCCTGTTCAAAAATCATGCTCCGAAATCAACTTTTTTCATCTCAGGGATTTATTTTGGGATGGTAACTAAAGTTTAAAGCAGAAATAGGGGCACTTTTAAAATTTTCATTTTTGATCAAAATCGATGGGTCCAGGGCTTAGGGAATTTCTCATATGCCCCAAAACCGTTGAAGCTCCTGTTCAAAAATCATGCTCCGAAATCAACTTTTTTCATCTCAGGGATTCATATTGGGATGGTAACTAAAGTTTAAAGCAGAAATAGGGGCACTTTCAAAATTTTCATTTTTGACCAAAATCGATGGGTCCAGGGCTTAGGGAATTTCTCATATGCCACAAAACCGTTGAAGCTCCTGTTCAAAAATCATGCTCCAAAATCAACTTTTTTCATCTCAGGGATTCATTTTGGGATGGTAACAAAAGTTTAAAGCAGATATAGGGGCACTTTTAAAATTTTCATTTTTGACCAAAATCGATGGGTCCGGGGCTTAGGGAATTTCTCATATGCCCCAAAACCGTTGAAGCTCCTGTTCAAAAATCATGCTCCAAAATCAACTTTTTTCATCTCAGGGAATCATTTTGGGATGGTAACTAAAGTTTAAAGCAGAAATAGGGGCACTTTTAAAATTTTCATTTTTGACTAAAATCGATGGGTCCGGGGCTTAGGGAATTTCTCATATGCCCCAAAACCGTTGAAGCTCCTGTTCAAAAATCATGCTCCGAAATCAACTTTTTTCATCTCAGGGATTCATTTTGGGATGGTAACTAAAGTTTAAAGCAGAAATAGGGGCATTTTTAAAATTTTCAGTTTTGACCAAAATCGATGGGTCCGGGGCTTAGGGAATTTCTCATATGCCCCAAAACCGTTAAAGCTCCTGTTCAAAAATCATGCTCCGAAATCAACTTTTTTCATCTCAGGGATTTATTTTGAGATGGTAACTAAAGTTTAAAGCAGAAATAGGGGCACTTTTAAAATTTTCATTTTTGACCAAAATTGATGGGTCCGGGGCTTAGGGAATTTCTCATATGCTCCAAAACCGTTGAAGCTCCTGTTCAAAAATCATGCTCCGAAATCAACTTTTTTCATCTCAGGGATTTATTTTGGGATGGTAACTAAAGTTTAAAGCAGAAATAGGGGCACTTTTAAAATTTTCATTTTTGATCAAAATCGATGGGTCCAGGGCTTAGGGAATTTCTCATATGCCCCAAAACCGTTGAAGCTCCTGTTCAAAAATCATGCTCCGAAATCAACTTTTTTCATCTCAGGGATTCATATTGGGATGGTAACTCAAGTTTAAAGCAGAAATAGGGGCACTTTCAAAATTTTCATTTTTGACCAAAATCGATGGGTCCAGGGCTTAGGGAATTTCTCATATGCCCCAAAACCGTTGAAGCTCCTGTTCAAAAATCATGCTCCGAAATCAACTTTTTTCATCTCAGGGATTCATTTTGGGATGGTAACTAAAGTTTAAAGCAGAAATAGGGGCATTTTTAAAATTTTCATTTTTGACCAAAATCGATGGGTCCGGGGCTTAGGGAATTTCTCATATGCCACAAAACCGTTGAAGCTCCTGTTCAAAAATCATGCTCCGAAATCAACTTTTTTCATCTCAGGGATTCATTTTGGGATGGTAACTAAAGTTTAAAGCAGAAATAGGGGCACTTTTAAAATTTTCATTTTTGACCAAAATCGATGGGTCCAGGGCTTAGGGAATTTCTCATATGCCCCAAAACCGTTGAAGCTCCTGTTCAAAAATCATGCTCCGAAATCAACTTTTTTCATCTCAGGGATTCATTTTGGGATGGTAACTAAAGTTTAAAGCAGAAATAGGGGCACTTTTAACATTTTCATTTTTGACCAAAATCGATGGGTCCGGGGCTTAGGGAATTTCTCATATGCCCCAAAACCGTTGAAGCTCCTGTTCAAAAATCATGCTCCGAAATCAACTTTTTTCATCTCAGGGATTCATTTTGGGATGGTAACTAAAGTTTAAAGCAGAAATAGGGGCACTTTTAAAATTTTCATTTTTGACCAAAATCGACGGGTCCGGGGCTTAGGGAATTTCTCATATGCCCCAAAACCGTTGAAGCTCCTGTTCAAAAATCATGCTCCGAAATCAACTTTTTTCATCTCAGGGATTCATTTTGGGATGGTAACTAAAGTTTAAAGCAGAAATAGGGGCACGTTCAAAATTTTCATTTTTGACCAAAATCGATGGGTCCGGGGCTTAGGGAATTTCTCATATGCCACAAAACCGTTGAAGCTCCTGTTCAAAAATCATGCTCCGAAATCAACTTTTTTCATCTCAGGGATTCATATTGGGATGGTAACTAAAGTTTAAAGCAGAAATAGGGGCACTTTCAAAATTTTCATTTTTGACCAAAATCGATGGGTCCAGGGCTTAGGGAATTTCTCATATGCCACAAAACCGTTGAAGCTCCTGTTCAAAAATCATGCTCCGAAATCAACTTTTTTCATCTCAGGGATTCATTTTGGGATGGTAACTAAAGTTTAAAGCAGAAATAGGGGCATTTTTAAAATTTTCATTTTTGACCAAAATCGATGGGTCCGGGGCTTAGGGAATTTCTCATATGCCACAAAACCGTTGAAGCTCCTGTTCAAAAATCATGCTCCGAAATCAACTTTTTTCATCTCAGGGATTCATTTTGGGATGGTAACTAAAGTTTAAAGCAGAAATAGGGGCACTTTTAAAATTTTCATTTTTGACCAAAATCGATGGGTCCAGGGCTTAGGGAATTTCTCATATGCCCCAAAACCGTTGAAGCTCCTGTTCAAAAATCATGCTCCGAAATCAACTTTTTTCATCTCAGGGATTCATTTTGGGATGGTAACTAAAGTTTAAAGCAGAAATAGGGGCACTTTTAACATTTTCATTTTTGACCAAAATCGATGGGTCCAGGGCTTAGGGAATTTCTCATATGCCCCAAAACCGTTGAAGCTCCTGTTCAAAAATCATGCTCCGAAATCAACTTTTTTCATCTCAGGGATTCATTTTGGGATGGTAACTAAAGTTTAAAGCAGAAATAGGGGCACTTTTAAAATTTTCATTTTTGACCAAAATCGACGGGTCCGGGGCTTAGGGAATTTCTCATATGCCCCAAAACCGTTGAAGCTCCTGTTCAAAAATCATGCTCCGAAATCAACTTTTTTCATCTCAGGGATTCATTTTGGGATGGTAACTAAAGTTTAAAGCAGAAATAGGGGCACTTTCAAAATTTTCATTTTTGACCAAAATCGATGGGTCCGGGGCTTAGGGAATTTCTCATATGCCACAAAACCGTTGAAGCTCCTGTTCAAAAATCATGCTCCGAAATCAACTTTTTTCATCTCAGGGATTCATTTTGGGATGGTAACTAAAGTTTAAAGCAGAAATAGGGGCACTTTTAAAATTTTCATTTTTGACCAAAATCGATGGGTCCGGGGCTTAGGGAATTTCTCATATGCCCCCAAACCGTTGAAGCTCCTGTTCAAAAATCATGCTCCAAAATCAACTTTTTTCATCTCAGGGAATCATTTTGGGATGGTAACTAAAGTTTAAAGCAGAAATAGGGGCACTTTTAAAATTTTCATTTTTGACTAAAATCGATGGGTCCGGGGCTTAGGGAATTTCTCATATGCTCCAAAACCGTTGAAGCTCCTGTTCAAAAATCATGCTCCGAAATCAACTTTTTTCATCTCAGGGATTCATTTTGGGATGGTAACTAAAGTTTAAAGCAGAAATAGGGGCACTTTTAAAATTTTCAGTTTTGACCAAAATCGATGGGTCCGGGGCTTAGGGAATTTCTCATATGCCCCAAAACCGTTAAAGCTCCTGTTCAAAAATCATGCTCCGAAATCAACTTTTTTCATCTCAGGGATTTATTTTGAGATGGTAACTAAAGTTTAAAGCAGAAATAGGGGCACTTTTTAAATTTTCATTTTTGACCAAAATCGATGGGTCCGGGGCTTAGGGAATTTCTCATATGCTCCAAAACCGTTGAAGCTCCTGTTCAAAAATCATGCTCCGAAATCAACTTTTTTCATCTCAGGGATTTATTTTGGGATGGTAACTAAAGTTTAAAGCAGAAATAGGGGCACTTTTAAAATTTTCATTTTTGATCAAAATCGATGGGTCCAGGGCTTAGGGAATTTCTCATATGCCCCAAAACCGTTGAAGCTCCTGTTCAAAAATCATGCTCCGAAATCAACTTTTTTCATCTCAGGGATTCATATTGGGATGGTAACTAAAGTTTAAAGCAGAAATAGGGGCACTTTCAAAATTTTCATTTTTGACCAAAATCGATGGGTCCAGGGCTTAGGGAATTTCTCATATGCCACAAAACCGTTGAAGCTCCTGTTCAAAAATCATGCTCCAAAATCAACTTTTTTCATCTCAGGGATTCATTTTGGGATGGTAACAAAAGTTTAAAGCAGATATAGGGGCACTTTTAAAATTTTCATTTTTGACCAAAATCGATGGGTCCGGGGCTTAGGGAATTTCTCATATGCCCCAAAACCGTTGAAGCTCCTGTTCAAAAATCATGCTCCAAAATCAACTTTTTTCATCTCAGGGAATCATTTTGGGATGGTAACTAAAGTTTAAAGCAGAAATAGGGGCACTTTTAAAATTTTCATTTTTGACTAAAATCGATGGGTCCGGGGCTTAGGGAATTTCTCATATGCCCCAAAACCGTTGAAGCTCCTGTTCAAAAATCATGCTCCGAAATCAACTTTTTTCATCTCAGGGATTCATTTTGGGATGGTAACTAAAGTTTAAAGCAGAAATAGGGGCATTTTTAAAATTTTCAGTTTTGACCAAAATCGATGGGTCCGGGGCTTAGGGAATTTCTCATATGCCCCAAAACCGTTAAAGCTCCTGTTCAAAAATCATGCTCCGAAATCAACTTTTTTCATCTCAGGGATTTATTTTGAGATGGTAACTAAAGTTTAAAGCAGAAATAGGGGCACTTTTAAAATTTTCATTTTTGACCAAAATTGATGGGTCCGGGGCTTAGGGAATTTCTCATATGCTCCAAAACCGTTGAAGCTCCTGTTCAAAAATCATGCTCCGAAATCAACTTTTTTCATCTCAGGGATTTTTTTTGGGATGGTAACTAAAGTTTAAAGCAGAAATAGGGGCACTTTTAAAATTTTCATTTTTGATCAAAATCGATGGGTCCAGGGCTTAGGGAATTTCTCATATGCCCCAAAACCGTTGAAGCTCCTGTTCAAAAATCATGCTCCGAAATCAACTTTTTTCATCTCAGGGATTCATATTGGGATGGTAACTAAAGTTTAAAGCAGAAATAGGGGCACTTTCAAAATTTTCATTTTTGACCAAAATCGATGGGTCCAGGGCTTAGGGAATTTCTCATATGCCACAAAACCGTTGAAGCTCCTGTTCAAAAATCATGCTCCGAAATCAACTTTTTTCATCTCAGGGATTCATTTTGGGATGGTAACTAAAGTTTAAAGCAGAAATAGGGGCATTTTTAAAATTTTCATTTTTGACCAAAATCGATGGGTCCGGGGCTTAGGGAATTTCTCATATGCCACAAAACCGTTGAAGCTCCTGTTCAAAAATCATGCTCCGAAATCAACTTTTTTCATCTCAGGGATTCATTTTGGGATGGTAACTAAAGTTTAAAGCAGAAATAGGGGCACTTTTAAAATTTTCATTTTTGACCAAAATCGATGGGTCCAGGGCTTAGGGAATTTCTCATATGCCCCAAAACCGTTGAAGCTCCTGTTCAAAAATCATGCTCCGAAATCAACTTTTTTCATCTCAGGGATTCATTTTGGGATGGTAACTAAAGTTTAAAGCAGAAATAGGGGCACTTTTAACATTTTCATTTTTGACCAAAATCGATGGGTCCGGGGCTTAGGGAATTTCTCATATGCCCCAAAACCGTTGAAGCTCCTGTTCAAAAATCATGCTCCGAAATCAACTTTTTTCATCTCAGGGATTCATTTTGGGATGGTAACTAAAGTTTAAAGCAGAAATAGGGGCACTTTTAAAATTTTCATTTTTGACCAAAATCGACGGGTCCGGGGCTTAGGGAATTTCTCATATGCCCCAAAACCGTTGAAGCTCCTGTTCAAAAATCATGCTCCGAAATCAACTTTTTTCATCTCAGGGATTCATTTTGGGATGGTAACTAAAGTTTAAAGCAGAAATAGGGGCACGTTCAAAATTTTCATTTTTGACCAAAATCGATGGGTCCGGGGCTTAGGGAATTTCTCATATGCCACAAAACCGTTGAAGCTCCTGTTCAAAAATCATGCTCCGAAATCAACTTTTTTCATCTCAGGGATTCATATTGGGATGGTAACTAAAGTTTAAAGCAGAAATAGGGGCACTTTCAAAATTTTCATTTTTGACCAAAATCGATGGGTCCAGGGCTTAGGGAATTTCTCATATGCCACAAAACCGTTGAAGCTCCTGTTCAAAAATCATGCTCCGAAATCAACTTTTTTCATCTCAGGGATTCATTTTGGGATGGTAACTAAAGTTTAAAGCAGAAATAGGGGCATTTTTAAAATTTTCATTTTTGACCAAAATCGATGGGTCCGGGGCTTAGGGAATTTCTCATATGCCACAAAACCGTTGAAGCTCCTGTTCAAAAATCATGCTCCGAAATCAACTTTTTTCATCTCAGGGATTCATTTTGGGATGGTAACTAAAGTTTAAAGCAGAAATAGGGGCACTTTTAAAATTTTCATTTTTGACCAAAATCGATGGGTCCAGGGCTTAGGGAATTTCTCATATGCCCCAAAACCGTTGAAGCTCCTGTTCAAAAATCATGCTCCGAAATCAACTTTTTTCATCTCAGGGATTCATTTTGGGATGGTAACTAAAGTTTAAAGCAGAAATAGGGGCACTTTTAACATTTTCATTTTTGACCAAAATCGATGGGTCCGGGGCTTAGGGAATTTCTCATATGCCCCAAAACCGTTGAAGCTCCTGTTCAAAAATCATGCTCCGAAATCAACTTTTTTCATCTCAGGGATTCATTTTGGGATGGTAACTAAAGTTTAAAGCAGAAATAGGGGCACTTTTAAAATTTTCATTTTTGACCAAAATCGACGGGTCCGGGGCTTAGGGAATTTCTCATATGCCCCAAAACCGTTGAAGCTCCTGTTCAAAAATCATGCTCCGAAATCAACTTTTTTCATCTCAGGGATTCATTTTGGGATGGTAACTAAAGTTTAAAGCAGAAATAGGGGCACTTTCAAAATTTTCATTTTTGACCAAAATCGATGGGTCCGGGGCTTAGGGAATTTCTCATATGCCACAAAACCGTTGAAGCTCCTGTTCAAAAATCATGCTCCGAAATCAACTTTTTTCATCTCAGGGATTCATTTTGGGATGGTAACTAAAGTTTAAAGCAGAAATAGGGGCACTTTTAAAATTTTCATTTTTGACCAAAATCGATGGGTCCAGGGCTTAGGGAATTTCTCATATGCCCCAAAACCGTTGAAGCTCCTGTTCAAAAATCATGCTCCGAAGTCAACTTTTTTCATCTCAGGGATTCATTTTGGGATGGTAACTAAAGTTTAAAGCAGAAATAGGGGCACTTTTAAAATTTTCATTTTTGACCAAAATCGATGGGTCCGGGGCTTAGGGAATTTCTCATATGCCCCAAAACCGTTGAAGCTCCTGTTCAAAAATCATGCTCCGAAATCAACTTTTTTCATCTCAGGGATTCATTTTGGGATGGTAACTAAAGTTTAAAGCAGAAATAGGGGCACTTTTAACATTTTCATTTTTGACCAAAATCGATGGGTCCGGGGCTTAGGGAATTTCTCATATGCCCCAAAACCGTTGAAGCTCCTGTTCAAAAATCATGCTCCGAAATCAACTTTTTTCATCTCAGGGATTCATTTTGGGATGGTAACTAAAGTTTAAAGCAGAAATAGGGGCACTTTTAACATTTTCATTTTTGACCAAAATCGATGGGTCCGGGGCTTAGGGAATTTCTCATATGCCCCAAAACCGTTGAAGCTCCTGTTCAAAAATCATGCTCCGAAATCAACTTTTTTCATCTCAGGGATTCATTTTGGGATGGTAACTAAAGTTTAAAGCAGAAATAGGGGCACTTTTAAAATTTTCATTTTTGACCAAAATCGATGGGTCCGGGGCTTAGGGAATTTCTCATATGCCCCAAAACCGTTGAAGCTCCTGTTCAAAAATCATGCTCCGAAATCAACTTTTTTCATCTCAGGGATTCATTTTGGGATGGTAACTAAAGTTTAAAGCAGAAATAGGGGCACTTTTAAAATTTTCATTTTTGACCAAAATCGATGGTCCGGGGCTTAGGGAATTTCTCCTATGCCACAAAACCGTTGAAGCTCCTGTTCAAAAATCATGCTCGGAAATCAACTTTTTTCATCTCAGGGATTCATTTTGGGATGGTAACTAAAGTTTAAAGCAGAAATAGGGGCACTTTTAAAATTTTCATTTTTGACCAAAATCGATGGGTTCGGGGCTTAGGGAATTTCTCATATGCCCCAAAACCGTTGAAGCTCCTGTTCAAAAATCATGCTCCGAAATCAACTTTTTTCATCTCAGGGATTCATTTTGGGATGGTAACTAAAGTTTAAAGCAGAAATAGGGGCACTTTTAAAATTTTCATTTTTGACCAAAATCGATGGGTCCGGGGCTTAGGGAATTTCTCATATGCCACAAAACCGTTGAAGCTCCTGTTCAAAAATCATGCTCCAAAATCAACTTTTTTCATCTCAGGGATTCATTTTGGGATGGTAACTAAAGTTTAAAGCAGAAATAGGGGCACTTTTAAAATTTTCATTTTTGACCAAAATCGATGGGTCCGGGGCTTAGGGAATTTCTCATATGCCCCAAAACCGTTGAAGCTCCTGTTCAAAAATCATGCTCCAAAATCAACTTTTTTCATCTCAGGGATTCATTTTGGGATGGTAACAAAAGTTTAAAGCAGATATAGGGGCACTTTTAAAATTTTCATTTTTGACCAAAATCGATGGGTCCGGGGCTTAGGGAATTTCTCATATGCCCCAAAACCGTTGAAGCTCCTGTTCAAAAATCATGCTCCAAAATCAACTTTTTTCATCTCAGGGAATCATTTTGGGATGGTAACTAAAGTTTAAAGCAGAAATAGGGGCACTTTTAAAATTTTCATTTTTGACTAAAATCGATGGGTCCGGGGCTTAGGGAATTTCTCATATGCTCCAAAACCGTTGAAGCTCCTGTTCAAAAATCATGCTCCGAAATCAACTTTTTTCATCTCAGGGATTCATTTTGGGATGGTAACTAAAGTTTAAAGCAGAAATAGGGGCACTTTTAAAATTTTCAGTTTTGACCAAAATCGATGGGTCCGGGGCTTAGGGAATTTCTCATATGCCCCAAAACCGTTAAAGCTCCTGTTCAAAAATCATGCTCCGAAATCAACTTTTTTCATCTCAGGGATTTATTTTGAGATGGTAACTAAAGTTTAAAGCAGAAATAGGGGCACTTTTAAAATTTTCATTTTTGACCAAAATCGATGGGTCCGGGGCTTAGGGAATTTCTCATATGCTCCAAAACCGTTGAAGCTCCTGTTCAAAAATCATGCTCCGAAATCAACTTTTTTCATCTCAGGGATTTATTTTGGGATGGTAACTAAAGTTTAAAGCAGAAATAGGGGCACTTTTAAAATTTTCATTTTTGATCAAAATCGATGGGTCCAGGTCTTAGGGAATTTCTCATATGCCCCAAAACCGTTGAAGCTCCTGTTCAAAAATCATGCTCCGAAATCAACTTTTTTCATCTCAGGGATTCATATTGGGATGGTAACTAAAGTTTAAAGCAGAAATAGGGGCACTTTTAAAATTTTCATTTTTGACCAAAATCGATGGGTCCGGGGCTTAGGGAATTTCTCATATGCCCCAAAACCGTTGAAGCTCCTGTTCAAAAATCATGCTCCGAAATCAACTTTTTTCATCTCAGGGATTCATTTTGTGATGGTAACTAAAGTTTAAAGCAGAAATAGGGGCACTTTTAAAATTTTCATTTTTGACCAAAATCGATGGGTCCGGAGCTTAGGGAATTTCGCATATGCCCCAAAACCGTTGAAGCTCCTGTTCAAAAATCATGCTCCGAAATCAACTTTTTTCATCTCAGGGATTCATTTTGGGATGGTAACTAAAGTTTAAAGCAGAAATAGGGGCACTTTTAAAATTTTCATTTTTGACCAAAATCGATGGTCCGGGGCTTAGGGAATTTCTCCTATGCCACAAAACCGTTGAAGCTCCTGTTCAAAAATCATGCTCGGAAATCAACTTTTTTCATCTCAGGGATTCATTTTGGGATGGTAACTAAAGTTTAAAGCAGAAATAGGGGCACTTTTAAAATTTTCATTTTTGACCAAAATCGATGGGTTCGGGGCTTAGGGAATTTCTCATATGCCCCAAAACCGTTGAAGCTCCTGTTCAAAAATCATGCTCCGAAATCAACTTTTTTCATCTCAGGGATTCATTTTGGGATGGTAACTAAAGTTTAAAGCAGAAATAGGGGCACTTTTAAAATTTTCATTTTTGACCAAAATCGATGGGTCCGGGGCTTAGGGAATTTCTCATATGCCCCAAAACCGTTGAAGCTCCTGTTCAAAAATCATGCTCCAAAATCAACTTTTTTCATCTCAGGGATTCATTTTGGGATGGTAACAAAAGTTTAAAGCAGATATAGGGGCACTTTTAAAATTTTCATTTTTGACCAAAATCGATGGGTCCGGGGCTTAGGGAATTTCTCATATGCCCCAAAACCGTTGAAGCTCCTGTTCAAAAATCATGCTCCAAAATCAACTTTTTTCATCTCAGGGAATCATTTTGGGATGGTAACTAAAGTTTAAAGCAGAAATAGGGGCACTTTTAAAATTTTCATTTTTGACTAAAATCGATGGGTCCGGGGCTTAGGGAATTTCTCATATGCTCCAAAACCGTTGAAGCTCCTGTTCAAAAATCATGCTCCGAAATCAACTTTTTTCATCTCAGGGATTCATTTTGGGATGGTAACTAAAGTTTAAAGCAGAAATAGGGGCACTTTTAAAATTTTCAGTTTTGACCAAAATCGATGGGTCCGGGGCTTAGGGAATTTCTCATATGCCCCAAAACCGTTAAAGCTCCTGTTCAAAAATCATGCTCCGAAATCAACTTTTTTCATCTCAGGGATTTATTTTGGGATGGTAACTAAAGTTTAAAGCAGAAATAGGGGCACTTTTAAAATTTTCATTTTTGATCAAAATCGATGGGTCCAGGTCTTAGGGAATTTCTCATATGCCCCAAAACCGTTGAAGCTCCTGTTCAAAAATCATGCTCCGAAATCAACTTTTTTCATCTCAGGGATTCATATTGGGATGGTAACTAAAGTTTAAAGCAGAAATAGGGGCACTTTCAAAATTTTCATTTTTGACCAAAATCGATGGGTCCGGGGCTTAGGGAATTTCTCATATGCCCCAAAACCGTTGAAGCTCCTGTTCAAAAATCATGCTCCGAAATCAACTTTTTTCATCTCAGGGATTCATTTTGGGATGGTAACTAAAGTTTAAAGCAGAAATAGGGGCACTTTTAAAATTTTCATTTTTGACCAAAATCGATGGGTCCGGGGCTTAGGGAATTTCTCATATGCCCCAAAACCGTTGAAGCTCCTGTTCAAAAATCATGCTCCGAAATCAACTTTTTTCATCTCAGGGATTCATTTTGTGATGGTAACTAAAGTTTAAAGCAGAAATAGGGGCACTTTTAAAATTTTCATTTTTGACCAAAATCGATGGGTCCGGAGCTTAGGGAATTTCGCATATGCCCCAAAACCGTTGAAGCTCCTGTTCAAAAATCATGCTCCGAAATCAACTTTTTTCATCTCAGGGATTCATTTTGGGATGGTAACTAAAGTTTAAAGCAGAAATAGGGGCACTTTTAAAATTTTCATTTTTGACCAAAATCGATGGTCCGGGGCTTAGGGAATTTCTCCTATGCCACAAAACCGTTGAAGCTCCTGTTCAAAAATCATGCTCGGAAATCAACTTTTTTCATCTCAGGGATTCATTTTGGGATGGTAACTAAAGTTTAAAGCAGAAATAGGGGCACTTTTAAAATTTTCATTTTTGACCAAAATCGATGGTCCGGGGCTTAGGGAATTTCTCCTATGCCACAAAACCGTTGAAGCTCCTGTTCAAAAATCATGCTCGGAAATCAACTTTTTTCATCTCAGGGATTCATTTTGGGATGGTAACTAAAGTTTAAAGCAGAAATAGGGGCACTTTTAAAATTTTCATTTTTGACCAAAATCGATGGGTTCGGGGCTTAGGGAATTTCTCATATGCCCCAAAACCGTTGAAGCTCCTGTTCAAAAATCATGCTCCGAAATCAACTTTTTTCATCTCAGGGATTCATTTTGGGATGGTAACTAAAGTTTAAAGCAGAAATAGGGGCACTTTTAAAATTTTCATTTTTGACCAAAATCGATGGGTTCGGGGCTTAGGGAATTTCTCATATGCCACAAAACCGTTGAAGCTCCTGTTCAAAAATCATGCTCCAAAATCAACTTTTTTCATCTCAGGGATTCATTTTGGGATGGTAACTAAAGTTTAAAGCAGAAATAGGGGCACTTTTAAAATTTTCATTTTTGACCAAAATCGATGGGTCCGGGGCTTAGGGAATTTCTCATATGCCCCAAAACCGTTGAAGCTCCTGTTCAAAAATCATGCTCCAAAATCAACTTTTTTCATCTCAGGGATTCATTTTGGGATGGTAACAAAAGTTTAAAGCAGATATAGGGGCACTTTTAAAATTTTCATTTTTGACCAAAATCGATGGGTCCGGGGCTTAGGGAATTTCTCATATGCCCCAAAACCGTTAAAGCTCCTGTTCAAAAATCATGCTCCGAAATCAACTTTTTTCATCTCAGGGATATATTTTGAGATGGTAACTAAAGTTTAAAGCAGAAATAGGGGCACTTTTAAAATTTTCATTTTTGACCAAAATCGATGGGTCCGGGGCTTAGGGAATTTCTCATATGCTCCAAAACCGTTGAAGCTCCTGTTCAAAAATCATGCTCCGAAATCAACTTTTTTCATCTCAGGGATTTATTTTGGGATGGTAACTAAAGTTTAAAGCAGAAATAGGGGCACTTTTAAAATTTTCATTTTTGATCAAAATCGATGGGTCCAGGGCTTAGGGAATTTCTCATATGCCCCAAAACCGTTGAAGCTCCTGTTCAAAAATCATGCTCCGAAATCAACTTTTTTCATCTCAGGGATTCATATTGGGATGGTAACTAAAGTTTAAAGCAGAAATAGGGGCACTTTCAAAATTTTCATTTTTGACCAAAATCGATGGGTCCGGGGCTTAGGGAATTTCTCATATGCCCCAAAACCGTTGAAGCTCCTGTTCAAAAATCATGCTCCGAAATCAACTTTTTTCATCTCAGGGATTCATTTTGGGATGGTAACTAAAGTTTAAAGCAGAAATAGGGGCACTTTTAAAATTTTCATTTTTGACCAAAATCGATGGGTCCGGGGCTTAGGGAATTTCTCATATGCCCCAAAACCGTTGAAGCTCCTGTTCAAAAATCATGCTCCGAAATCAACTTTTTTCATCTCAGGGATTCATTTTGTGATGGTAACTAAAGTTTAAAGCAGAAATAGGGGCACTTTTAAAATTTTCATTTTTGACCAAAATCGATGGTCCGGGGCTTAGGGAATTTCTCCTATGCCACAAAACCGTTGAAGCTCCTGTTCAAAAATCATGCTCGGAAATCAACTTTTTTCATCTCAGGGATTCATTTTGGGATGGTAACTAAAGTTTAAAGCAGAAATAGGGGCACTTTTAAAATTTTCATTTTTGACCAAAATCGATGGGTTCGGGGCTTAGGGAATTTCTCATATGCCCCAAAACCGTTGAAGCTCCTGTTCAAAAATCATGCTCCGAAATCAACTTTTTTCATCTCAGGGATTCATTTTGGGATGGTAACTAAAGTTTAAAGCAGAAATAGGGGCACTTTTAAAATTTTCATTTTTGACCAAAATCAATGGGTCCGGGGCTTAGGGAATTTCTCATATGCCACAAAACCGTTGAAGCTCCTGTTCAAAAATCATGCTCCAAAATCAACTTTTTTCATCTCAGGGATTCATTTTGGGATGGTAACTAAAGTTTAAAGCAGAAATAGGGGCACTTTTAAAATTTTCATTTTTGACCAAAATCGATGGGTCCGGGGCTTAGGGAATTTCTCATATGCCCCAAAACCGTTGAAGCTCCTGTTCAAAAATCATGCTCCAAAATCAACTTTTTTCATCTCAGGGATTCATTTTGGGATGGTAACAAAAGTTTAAAGCAGATATAGGGGCACTTTTAAAATTTTCATTTTTGACCAAAATCGATGGGTCCGGGGCTTAGGGAATTTCTCATATGCCCCCAAACCGTTGAAGCTCCTGTTCAAAAATCATGCTCCAAAATCAACTTTTTTCATCTCAGGGAATCATTTTGGGATGGTAACTAAAGTTTAAAGCAGAAATAGGGGCACTTTTAAAATTTTCATTTTTGACTAAAATCGATGGGTCCGGGGCTTAGGGAATTTCTCATATGCTCCAAAACCGTTGAAGCTCCTGTTCAAAAATCATGCTCCGAAATCAACTTTTTTCATCTCAGGGATTCATTTTGGGATGGTAACTAAAGTTTAAAGCAGAAATAGGGGCACTTTTAAAATTTTCAGTTTTGACCAAAATCGATGGGTCCGGGGCTTAGGGAATTTCTCATATGCTCCAAAACCGTTGAAGCTCCTGTTCAAAAATCATGCTCCGAAATCAACTTTTTTCATCTCAGGGATTTATTTTGGGATGGTAACTAAAGTTTAAAGCAGAAATAGGGGCACTTTTTAAATTTTCATTTTTGACCAAAATCGATGGGTCCGGGGCTTAGGGAATTTCTCATATGCTCCAAAACCGTTGAAGCTCCTGTTCAAAAATCATGCTCCGAAATCAACTTTTTTCATCTCAGGGATTTATTTTGGGATGGTAACTAAAGTTTAAAGCAGAAATAGGGGCACTTTTAAAATTTTCATTTTTGATCAAAATCGATGGGTCCAGGGCTTAGGGAATTTCTCATATGCCCCAAAACCGTTGAAGCTCCTGTTCAAAAATCATGCTCCGAAATCAACTTTTTTCATCTCAGGGATTCATATTGGGATGGTAACTAAAGTTTAAAGCAGAAATAGGGGCACTTTCAAAATTTTCATTTTTGACCAAAATCGATGGGTCCAGGGCTTAGGGAATTTCTCATATGCCACAAAACCGTTGAAGCTCCTGTTCAAAAATCATGCTCCAAAATCAACTTTTTTCATCTCAGGGATTCATTTTGGGATGGTAACAAAAGTTTAAAGCAGATATAGGGGCACTTTTAAAATTTTCATTTTTGACCAAAATCGATGGGTCCGGGGCTTAGGGAATTTCTCATATGCCCCAAAACCGTTGAAGCTCCTGTTCAAAAATCATGCTCCAAAATCAACTTTTTTCATCTCAGGGAATCATTTTGGGATGGTAACTAAAGTTTAAAGCAGAAATAGGGGCACTTTTAAAATTTTCATTTTTGACTAAAATCGATGGGTCCGGGGCTTAGGGAATTTCTCATATGCCCCAAAACCGTTGAAGCTCCTGTTCAAAAATCATGCTCCGAAATCAACTTTTTTCATCTCAGGGATTCATTTTGGGATGGTAACTAAAGTTTAAAGCAGAAATAGGGGCATTTTTAAAATTTTCAGTTTTGACCAAAATCGATGGGTCCGGGGCTTAGGGAATTTCTCATATGCCCCAAAACCGTTAAAGCTCCTGTTCAAAAATCATGCTCCGAAATCAACTTTTTTCATCTCAGGGATTTATTTTGAGATGGTAACTAAAGTTTAAAGCAGAAATAGGGGCACTTTTAAAATTTTCATTTTTGACCAAAATTGATGGGTCCGGGGCTTAGGGAATTTCTCATATGCTCCAAAACCGTTGAAGCTCCTGTTCAAAAATCATGCTCCGAAATCAACTTTTTTCATCTCAGGGATTTATTTTGGGATGGTAACTAAAGTTTAAAGCAGAAATAGGGGCACTTTTAAAATTTTCATTTTTGATCAAAATCGATGGGTCCAGGGCTTAGGGAATTTCTCATATGCCCCAAAACCGTTGAAGCTCCTGTTCAAAAATCATGCTCCGAAATCAACTTTTTTCATCTCAGGGATTCATATTGGGATGGTAACTAAAGTTTAAAGCAGAAATAGGGGCACTTTCAAAATTTTCATTTTTGACCAAAATCGATGGGTCCAGGGCTTAGGGAATTTCTCATATGCCACAAAACCGTTGAAGCTCCTGTTCAAAAATCATGCTCCGAAATCAACTTTTTTCATCTCAGGGATTCATTTTGGGATGGTAACTAAAGTTTAAAGCAGAAATAGGGGCATTTTTAAAATTTTCATTTTTGACCAAAATCGATGGGTCCGGGGCTTAGGGAATTTCTCATATGCCCCAAAACCGTTGAAGCTCCTGTTCAAAAATCATGCTCCGAAATCAACTTTTTTCATCTCAGGGATTCATTTTGGGATGGTAACTAAAGTTTAAAGCAGAAATAGGGGCACTTTTAAAATTTTCATTTTTGACCAAAATCGATGGGTCCAGGGCTTAGGGAATTTCTCATATGCCCCAAAACCGTTGAAGCTCCTGTTCAAAAATCATGCTCCGAAATCAACTTTTTTCATCTCAGGGATTCATTTTGGGATGGTAACTAAAGTTTAAAGCAGAAATAGGGGCACTTTTAACATTTTCATTTTTGACCAAAATCGATGGGTCCGGGGCTTAGGGAATTTCTCATATGCCCCAAAACCGTTGAAGCTCCTGTTCAAAAATCATGCTCCGAAATCAACTTTTTTCATCTCAGGGATTCATTTTGGGATGGTAACTAAAGTTTAAAGCAGAAATAGGGGCACTTTTAAAATTTTCATTTTTGACCAAAATCGACGGGTCCGGGGCTTAGGGAATTTCTCATATGCCCCAAAACCGTTGAAGCTCCTGTTCAAAAATCATGCTCCGAAATCAACTTTTTTCATCTCAGGGATTCATTTTGGGATGGTAACTAAAGTTTAAAGCAGAAATAGGGGCACTTTCAAAATTTTCATTTTTGACCAAAATCGATGGGTCCGGGGCTTAGGGAATTTCTCATATGCCACAAAACCGTTGAAGCTCCTGTTCAAAAATCATGCTCCGAAATCAACTTTTTTCATCTCAGGGATTCATATTGGGATGGTAACTAAAGTTTAAAGCAGAAATAGGGGCACTTTCAAAATTTTCATTTTTGACCAAAATCGATGGGTCCAGGGCTTAGGGAATTTCTCATATGCCACAAAACCGTTGAAGCTCCTGTTCAAAAATCATGCTCCGAAATCAACTTTTTTCATCTCAGGGATTCATTTTGGGATGGTAACTAAAGTTTAAAGCAGAAATAGGGGCATTTTTAAAATTTTCATTTTTGACCAAAATCGATGGGTCCGGGGCTTAGGGAATTTCTCATATGCCACAAAACCGTTGAAGCTCCTGTTCAAAAATCATGCTCCGAAATCAACTTTTTTCATCTCAGGGATTCATTTTGGGATGGTAACTACAGTTTAAAGCAGAAATAGGGGCACTTTTAAAATTTTCATTTTTGACCAAAATCGATGGGTCCAGGGCTTAGGGAATTTCTCATATGCCCCAAAACCGTTGAAGCTCCTGTTCAAAAATCATGCTCCGAAATCAACTTTTTTCATCTCAGGGATTCATTTTGGGATGGTAACTAAAGTTTAAAGCAGAAATAGGGGCACTTTTAACATTTTCATTTTTGACCAAAATCGATGGGTCCGGGGCTTAGGGAATTTCTCATATGCCCCAAAACCGTTGAAGCTCCTGTTCAAAAATCATGCTCCGAAATCAACTTTTTTCATCTCAGGGATTAATTTTGGGATGGTAACTAAAGTTTAAAGCAGAAATAGGGGCACTTTTAAAATTTTCATTTTTGACCAAAATCGACGGGTCCGGGGCTTAGGGAATTTCTCATATGCCCCAAAACCGTTGAAGCTCCTGTTCAAAAATCATGCTCCGAAATCAACTTTTTTCATCTCAGGGATTCATTTTGGGATGGTAACTAAAGTTTAAAGCAGAAATAGGGGCACTTTTAAAATTTTCATTTTTGACCAAAATCGATGGGTCCGGAGCTTAGGGAATTTCGCATATGCCCCAAAACCGTTGAAGCTCCTGTTCAAAAATCATGCTCCGAAATCAACTTTTTTCATCTCAGGGATTCATTTTGGGATGGTAACTAAAGTTTAAAGCAGAAATAGGGGCACTTTTAAAATTTTCATTTTTGACCAAAATCGATGGTCCGGGGCTTAGGGAATTTCTCCTATGCCACAAAACCGTTGAAGCTCCTGTTCAAAAATCATGCTCGGAAATCAACTTTTTTCATCTCAGGGATTCATTTTGGGATGGTAACTAAAGTTTAAAGCAGAAATAGGGGCACTTTTAAAATTTTCATTTTTGACCAAAATCGATGGGTTCGGGGCTTAGGGAATTTCTCATATGCCCCAAAACCGTTGAAGCTCCTGTTCAAAAATCATGCTCCGAAATCAACTTTTTTCATCTCAGGGATTCATTTTGGGATGGTAACTAAAGTTTAAAGCAGAAATAGGGGCACTTTTAAAATTTTCATTTTTGACCAAAATCGATGGGTCCGGGGCTTAGGGAATTTCTCATATGCCACAAAACCGTTGAAGCTCCTGTTCAAAAATCATGCTCCAAAATCAACTTTTTTCAACTCAGGGATTCATTTTGGGATGGTAACTAAAGTTTAAAGCAGAAATAGGGGCACTTTTAAAATTTTCATTTTTGACCAAAATCGATGGGTCCGGGGCTTAGGGAATTTCTCATATGCCCCAAAACCGTTGAAGCTCCTGTTCAAAAATCATGCTCCAAAATCAACTTTTTTCATCTCAGGGATTCATTTTGGGATGGTAACAAAAGTTTAAAGCAGATATAGGGGCACTTTTAAAATTTTCATTTTTGACCAAAATCGATGGGTCCGGGGCTTAGGGAATTTCTCATATGCCCCAAAACCGTTGAAGCTCCTGTTCAAAAATCATGCTCCAAAATCAACTTTTTTCATCTCAGGGAATCATTTTGGGATGGTAACTAAAGTTTAAAGCAGAAATAGGGGCACTTTTAAAATTTTCATTTTTGACTAAAATCGATGGGTCCGGGGCTTAGGGAATTTCTCATATGCTCCAAAACCGTTGAAGCTCCTGTTCAAAAATCATGCTCCGAAATCAACTTTTTTCATCTCAGGGATTCATTTTGGGATGGTAACTAAAGTTTAAAGCAGAAATAGGGGCACTTTTAAAATTTTCAGTTTTGACCAAAATCGATGGGTCCGGGGCTTAGGGAATTTCTCATATGCCCCAAAACCGTTAAAGCTCCTGTTCAAAAATCATGCTCCGAAATCAACTTTTTTCATCTCAGGGATTTATTTTGAGATGGTAACTAAAGTTTAAAGCAGAAATAGGGGCACTTTTAAAATTTTCATTTTTGACCAAAATCGATGGGTCCGGGGCTTAGGGAATTTCTCATATGCTCCAAAACCGTTGAAGCTCCTGTTCAAAAATCATGCTCCGAAATCAACTTTTTTCATCTCAGGGATTTATTTTGGGATGGTAACTAAAGTTTAAAGCAGAAATAGGGGCACTTTTAAAATTTTCATTTTTGATCAAAATCGATGGGTCCAGGTCTTAGGGAATTTCTCATATGCCCCAAAACCGTTGAAGCTCCTGTTCAAAAATCATGCTCCGAAATCAACTTTTTTCATCTCAGGGATTCATTTTGGGATGGTAACTAAAGTTTAAAGCAGAAATAGGGGCACTTTTAAAATTTTCATTTTTGACCAAAATCGATGGGTCCGGAGCTTAGGGAATTTCGCATATGCCCCAAAACCGTTGAAGCTCCTGTTCAAAAATCATGCTCCGAAATCAACTTTTTTCATCTCAGGGATTCATTTTGGGATGGTAACTAAAGTTTAAAGCAGAAATAGGGGCACTTTTAAAATTTTCATTTTTGACCAAAATCGATGGTCCGGGGCTTAGGGAATTTCTCCTATGCCACAAAACCGTTGAAGCTCCTGTTCAAAAATCATGCTCGGAAATCAACTTTTTTCATCTCAGGGATTCATTTTGGGATGGTAACTAAAGTTTAAAGCAGAAATAGGGGCACTTTTAAAATTTTCATTTTTGACCAAAATCGATGGGTTCGGGGCTTAGGGAATTTCTCATATGCCCCAAAACCGTTGAAGCTCCTGTTCAAAAATCATGCTCCGAAATCAACTTTTTTCATCTCAGGGATTCATTTTGGGATGGTAACTAAAGTTTAAAGCAGAAATAGGGGCACTTTTAAAATTTTCATTTTTGACCAAAATCGATGGGTCCGGGGCTTAGGGAATTTCTCATATGCCACAAAACCGTTGAAGCTCCTGTTCAAAAATCATGCTCCAAAATCAACTTTTTTCAACTCAGGGATTCATTTTGGGATGGTAACTAAAGTTTAAAGCAGAAATAGGGGCACTTTTAAAATTTTCATTTTTGACCAAAATCGATGGGTCCGGGGCTTAGGGAATTTCTCATATGCCCCAAAACCGTTGAAGCTCCTGTTCAAAAATCATGCTCCAAAATCAACTTTTTTCATCTCAGGGATTCATTTTGGGATGGTAACAAAAGTTTAAAGCAGATATAGGGGCACTTTTAAAATTTTCATTTTTGACCAAAATCGATGGGTCCGGGGCTTAGGGAATTTCTCATATGCCCCAAAACCGTTGAAGCTCCTGTTCAAAAATCATGCTCCAAAATCAACTTTTTTCATCTCAGGGAATCATTTTGGGATGGTAACTAAAGTTTAAAGCAGAAATAGGGGCACTTTTAAAATTTTCATTTTTGACTAAAATCGATGGGTCCGGGGCTTAGGGAATTTCTCATATGCTCCAAAACCGTTGAAGCTCCTGTTCAAAAATCATGCTCCGAAATCAACTTTTTTCATCTCAGGGATTCATTTTGGGATGGTAACTAAAGTTTAAAGCAGAAATAGGGGCACTTTTAAAATTTTCAGTTTTGACCAAAATCGATGGGTCCGGGGCTTAGGGAATTTCTCATATGCCCCAAAACCGTTAAAGCTCCTGTTCAAAAATCATGCTCCGAAATCAACTTTTTTCATCTCAGGGATTTATTTTGAGATGGTAACTAAAGTTTAAAGCAGAAATAGGGGCACTTTTAAAATTTTCATTTTTGACCAAAATCGATGGGTCCGGGGCTTAGGGAATTTCTCATATGCTCCAAAACCGTTGAAGCTCCTGTTCAAAAATCATGCTCCGAAATCAACTTTTTTCATCTCAGGGATTTATTTTGGGATGGTAACTAAAGTTTAAAGCAGAAATAGGGGCACTTTTAAAATTTTCATTTTTGATCAAAATCGATGGGTCCAGGTCTTAGGGAATTTCTCATATGCCCCAAAACCGTTGAAGCTCCTGTTCAAAAATCATGCTCCGAAATCAACTTTTTTCATCTCAGGGATTCATATTGGGATGGTAACTAAAGTTTAAAGCAGAAATAGGGGCACTTTCAAAATTTTCATTTTTGACCAAAATCGATGGGTCCGGGGCTTAGGGAATTTCTCATATGCCCCAAAACCGTTGAAGCTCCTGTTCAAAAATCATGCTCCGAAATCAACTTTTTTCATCTCAGGGATTCATTTTGGGATGGTAACTAAAGTTTAAAGCAGAAATAGGGGCACTTTTAAAATTTTCATTTTTGACCAAAATCGATGGGTCCGGGGCTTAGGGAATTTCTCATATGCCCCAAAACCGTTGAAGCTCCTGTTAAAAAATCATGCTCCGAAATCAACTTTTTTCATCTCAGGGATTCATTTTGTGATGGTAACTAAAGTTTAAAGCAGAAATAGGGGCACTTTTAAAATTTTCATTTTTGACCAAAATCGATGGGTCCGGAGCTTAGGGAATTTCGCATATGCCCCCAAACCGTTGAAGCTCCTGTTCAAAAATCATGCTCCGAAATCAACTTTTTTCATCTCAGGGATTCATTTTGGGATGGTAACTAAAGTTTAAAGCAGAAATAGGGGCACTTTTAAAATTTTCATTTTTGACCAAAATCGATGGTCCGGGGCTTAGGGAATTTCTCCTATGCCACAAAACCGTTGAAGCTCCTGTTCAAAAATCATGCTCGGAAATCAACTTTTTTCATCTCAGGGATTCATTTTGGGATGGTAACTAAAGTTTAAAGCAGAAATAGGGGCACTTTTAAAATTTTCATTTTTGACCAAAATCGATGGGTTCGGGGCTTAGGGAATTTCTCATATGCCCCAAAACCGTTGAAGCTCCTGTTCAAAAATCATGCTCCGAAATCAACTTTTTTCATCTCAGGGATTCATTTTGGGATGGTAACTAAAGTTTAAAGCAGAAATAGGGGCACTTTTAAAATTTTCATTTTTGACCAAAATCGATGGGTCCGGGGCTTAGGGAATTTCTCATATGCCACAAAACCGTTGAAGCTCCTGTTCAAAAATCATGCTCCAAAATCAACTTTTTTCATCTCAGGGATTCATTTTGGGATGGTAACTAAAGTTTAAAGCAGAAATAGGGGCACTTTTAAAATTTTCATTTTTGACCAAAATCGATGGGTCCGGGGCTTAGGGAATTTCTCATATGCCCCAAAACCGTTGAAGCTCCTGTTCAAAAATCATGCTCCAAAATCAACTTTTTTCATCTCAGGGATTCATTTTGGGATGGTAACAAAAGTTTAAAGCAGATATAGGGGCACTTTTAAAATTTTCATTTTTGACCAAAATCGATGGGTCCGGGGCTTAGGGAATTTCTCATATGCCCCAAAACTGTTGAAGCTCCTGTTCAAAAATCATGCTCCGAAATCAACTTTTTTCATCTCAGGGATTCATTTTGGGATGGTAACTAAAGTTTAAAGCAGAAATAGGGGCACTTTTAAAATTTTCATTTTTGACCAAAATCGATGGTCCGGGGCTTAGGGAATTTCTCCTATGCCACAAAACCGTTGAAGCTCCTGTTCAAAAATCATGCTCGGAAATCAACTTTTTTCATCTCAGGGATTCATTTTGGGATGGTAACTAAAGTTTAAAGCAGAAATAGGGGCACTTTTAAAATTTTCATTTTTGACCAAAATCGATGGGTTCGGGGCTTAGGGAATTTCTGATATGCCCCAAAACCGTTGAAGCTCCTGTTCAAAAATCATGCTCCGAAATCAACTTTTTTCATCTCAGGGATTCATTTTGGGATGGTAACTAAAGTTTAAAGCAGAAATAGGGGCACTTTTAAAATTTTCATTTTTGACCAAAATCGATGGGTTCGGGGCTTAGGGAATTTCTCATATGCCACAAAACCGTTGAAGCTCCTGTTCAAAAATCATGCTCCAAAATCAACTTTTTTCATCTCAGGGATTCATTTTGGGATGGTAACTAAAGTTTAAAGCAGAAATAGGGGCACTTTTAAAATTTTCATTTTTGACCAAAATCGATGGGTCCGGGGCTTAGGGAATTTCTCATATGCCCCAAAACCGTTGAAGCTCCTGTTCAAAAATCATGCTCCAAAATCAACTTTTTTCATCTCAGGGATTCATTTTGGGATGGTAACAAAAGTTTAAAGCAGATATAGGGGCACTTTTAAAATTTTCATTTTTGACCAAAATCGATGGGTCCGGGGCTTAGGGAATTTCTCATATGCCCCAAAACCGTTGAAGCTCCTGTTAAAAAATCATGCTCCAAAATCAACTTTTTTCATCTCAGGGATTCATTTTGGGATGGTAACAAAAGTTTAAAGCAGATATAGGGGCACTTTTAAAATTTTCATTTTTGACCAAAATCGATGGGTCCGGGGCTTAGGGAATTTCTCATATGCCCCAAAACCGTTGAAGCTCCTGTTCAAAAATCATGCTCCGAAATCAACTTTTTTCATCTCAGGGATTCATTTTGGGATGGTAACTAAAGTTTAAAGCAGAAATAGGGGCACTTTTAAAATTTTCATTTTTGACCAAAATCGATGGTCCGGGGCTTAGGGAATTTCTCCTATGCCACAAAACCGTTGAAGCTCCTGTTCAAAAATCATGCTCGGAAATCAACTTTTTTCATCTCAGGGATTCATTTTGGGATGGTAACTAAAGTTTAAAGCAGAAATAGGGGCACTTTTAAAATTTTCATTTTTGACCAAAATCGATGGGTTCGGGGCTTAGGGAATTTCTCATATGCCCCAAAACCGTTGAAGCTCCTGTTCAAAAATCATGCTCCGAAATCAACTTTTTTCATCTCAGGGATTCATTTTGGGATGGTAACTAAAGTTTAAAGCAGAAATAGGGGCACTTTTAAAATTTTCATTTTTGACCAAAATCGATGGGTTCGGGGCTTAGGGAATTTCTCATATGCCACAAAACCATTGAAGCTCCTGTTCAAAAATCATGCTCCAAAATCAACTTTTTTCATCTCAGGGATTCATTTTGGGATGGTAACTAAAGTTTAAAGCAGAAATAGGGGCACTTTTAAAATTTTCATTTTTGACCAAAATCGATGGGTCCGGGGCTTAGGGAATTTCTCATATGCCCCAAAACCGTTGAAGCTCCTGTTCAAAAATCATGCTCCAAAATCAACTTTTTTCATCTCAGGGATTCATTTTGGGATGGTAACAAAAGTTTAAAGCAGATATAGGGGCACTTTTAAAATTTTCATTTTTGACCAAAATCGATGGGTCCGGGGCTTAGGGAATTTCTCATATGCCCCAAAACCGTTGAAGCTCCTGTTCAAAAATCATGCTCCAAAATCAACTTTTTTCATCTCAGGGAATCATTTTGGGATGGTAACTAAAGTTTAAAGCAGAAATAGGGGCACTTTTAAAATTTTCATTTTTGACTAAAATCGATGGGTCCGGGGCTTAGGGAATTTCTCATATGCTCCAAAACCGTTGAAGCTCCTGTTCAAAAATCATGCTCCGAAATCAACTTTTTTCATCTCAGGGATTCATTTTGGGATGGTAACTAAAGTTTAAAGCAGAAATAGGGGCACTTTTAAAATTTTCAGTTTTGACCAAAATCGATGGTCCGGGGCTTAGGGAATTTCGCATATGCCCCAAAACCGTTAAAGCTCCTGTTCAAAAATCATGCTCCGAAATCAACTTTTTTCATCTCAGGGATTTATTTTGAGATGGTAACTAAAGTTTAAAGCAGAAATAGGGGCACTTTTAAAATTTTCATTTTTGACCAAAATCGATGGGTCCGGGGCTTAGGGAATTTCTCATATGCTCCAAAACCGTTGAAGCTCCTGTTCAAAAATCATGCTCCGAAATCAACTTTTTTCATCTCAGGGATTTATTTTGGGATGGTAACTAAAGTTTAAAGCAGAAATAGGGGCACTTTTAAAATTTTCATTTTTGATCAAAATCGATGGGTCCAGGGCTTAGGGAATTTCTCATATGCCACAAAACCGTTGAAGCTCCTGTTCAAAAATCATGCTCCGAAATCAACTTTTTTCATCTCAGGGATTCATTTTGGGATGGTAACTAAAGTTTAAAGCAGAAATAGGGGCATTTTTAAAATTTTCATTTTTGACCAAAATCGATGGGTCCGGGGCTTAGGGAATTTCTCATATGCCACAAAACCGTTGAAGCTCCTGTTCAAAAATCATGCTCCGAAATCAACTTTTTTCATCTCAGGGATTCATTTTGGGATGGTAACTAAAGTTTAAAGCAGAAATAGGGGCACTTTTAAAATTTTCATTTTTGACCAAAATCGATGGGTCCAGGGCTTAGGGAATTTCTCATATGCCCCAAAACCGTTGAAGCTCCTGTTAAAAAATCATGCTCCGAAATCAACTTTTTTCATCTCAGGGATTCATTTTGGGATGGTAACTAAAGTTTAAAGCAGAAATAGGGGCATTTTTAAAATTTTCATTTTTGACCAAAATCGATGGGTCCGGGGCTTAGGGAATTTCTCATATGCCACAAAACCGTTGAAGCTCCTGTTCAAAAATCATGCTCCGAAATCAACTTTTTTCATCTCAGGGATTCATTTTGGGATGGTAACTAAAGTTTAAAGCAGAAATAGGGGCACTTTTAAAATTTTCATTTTTGACCAAAATCGATGGGTCCAGGGCTTAGGGAATTTCTCATATGCCCCAAAACCGTTGAAGCTCCTGTTAAAAAATCATGCTCCGAAATCAACTTTTTTCATCTCAGGGATTCATTTTGGGATGGTAACTAAAGTTTAAAGCAGAAATAGGGGCACTTTTAAAATTGTCATTTTTGACCAAAATCGATGGGTCCGGGGCTTAGGGAATTTCTCATATGCCCCAAAACCGTTGAAGCTCCTGTTCAAAAATCATGCTCCGAAATCAACTTTTTTCATCTCAGGGATTCATTTTGGGATGGTAACTAAAGTTTAAAGCAGAAATAGGGGCACTTTTAAAATTTTCATTTTTGACCAAAATCGACGGGTCCGGGGCTTAGGGAATTTCTCATATGCCCCAAAACCGTTGAAGCTCCTGTTCAAAAATCATGCTCCGAAATCAACTTTTTTCATCTCAGGGATTCATTTTGGGATGGTAACTAAAGTTTAAAGCAGAAATAGGGGCACTTTTAAAATTTTCATTTTTGACCAAAATCAATGGGTCCGGGGCTTAGGGAATTTCTCATATGCCCCAAAACCGTTGAAGCTCCTGTTCAAAAATCATGCTCCGAAATCAACTTTTTTCATCTCAGGGATTCATTTTGTGATGGTAACTAAAGTTTAAAGCAGAAATAGGGGCACTTTTAAAATTTTCATTTTTGACCAAAATCGATGGGTCCGGAGCTTAGGGAATTTCGCATATGCCCCAAAACCGTTGAAGCTCCTGTTCAAAAATCATGCTCCGAAATCAACTTTTTTCATCTCAGGGATTCATTTTGGGATGGTAACTAAAGTTTAAAGCAGAAATAGGGGCACTTTTAAAATTTTCATTTTTGACCAAAATCAATGGGTCCGGGGCTTAGGGAATTTCTCATATGCCCCAAAACCGTTGAAGCTCCTGTTCAAAAATCATGCTCCGAAATCAACTTTTTTCATCTCAGGGATTCATTTTGGGATGGTAACTAAAGTTTAAAGCAGAAATAGGGGCACTTTTAAAATTTTCATTTTCGACCAAAATCGATGGGACCGGGGCTTAGGGAATTTCTCATATGCCCCAAAACCGTTGAAGCTCCTGTTCAAAAATCATGCTCCGAAATCAACTTTTTTCATCTCAGGGATTCATTTTGGGATGGTAACTAAAGTTTAAAGCAGAAATAGGGGCACTTTTAAAATTTTCATTTTTGACCAAAATCAATGGGTCCGGGGCTTAGGGAATTTCTCATATGCCCCAAAACCGTTGAAGCTCCTGTTCAAAAATCATGCTCCGAAATCAACTTTTTTCATCTCAGGGATTCATTTTGGGATGGTAACTAAAGTTTAAAGCAGAAATAGGGGCACTTTTAAAATTTTCATTTTCGACCAAAATCGATGGGACCGGGGCTTAGGGAATTTCTCATATGCCACAAAACCGTTGAAGCTCCTGTTCAAAAATCATGCTCCGAAATCAACTTTTTTCATCTCAGGGATTCATTTTGGGATGGTAACTAAAGTTTAAAGCAGAAATAGGGGCACTTTTAAAATTTTCATTTTTGACCAAAATCGATGGGTCCGGGGCTTAAGGAATTTCTCATATGCCACAAAACCGTTGAAGCTCCTGTTCAAAAATCATGCTCCGAAATCAACTTTTTTCATCTCAGGGATTCATTTTGGGATGGTAACTAAAGTTTAAAGCAGAAATAGGGGCACTTTTAAAATTTTAATTTTTGACCAAAATCGATGGGTCCGGGGCTTAGGGAATTTCTCATATGCCACAAAACCGTTGAAGCTCCTGTTCAAAAATCATGCTCCAAAATCAACTTTTTTCATCTCAGGGATTCATTTTGGGATGGTAACAAAAGTTTAAAGCAGATATAGGGGCACTTTTAAAATTTTCATTTTTGACCAAAATCGATGGGTCCGGGGCTTAGGGAATTTCTCATATGCCCCAAAACCGTTGAAGCTCCTGTTCAAAAATCATGCTCCGAAATCAACTTTTTTCATCTCAGGGATTCATTTTGGGATGGTAACTAAAGTTTAAAGCAGAAATAGGGGCACTTTTAAAATTTTCATTTTTGACCAAAATCGATGGGTCCGGAGCTTAGGGAATTTCGCATATGCCCCAAAACCGTTGAAGCTCCTGTTCAAAAATCATGCTCCGAAATCAACTTTTTTCATCTCAGGGATTCATTTTGGGATGGTAACTAAAGTTTAAAGCAGAAATAGGGGCACTTTTAAAATTTTCATTTTTGACCAAAATCAATGGGTCCGGGGCTTAGGGAATTTCTCATATGCCCCAAAACCGTTGAAGCTCCTGTTCAAAAATCATGCTCCGAAATCAACTTTTTTCATCTCAGGGATTCATTTTGGGATGGTAACTAAAGTTTAAAGCAGAAATAGGGGCACTTTTAAAATTTTCATTTTCGACCAAAATCGATGGGACCGGGGCTTAGGGAATTTCTCATATGCCCCAAAACCGTTGAAGCTCCTGTTCAAAAATCATGCTCCGAAATCAACTTTTTTCATCTCAGGGATTCATTTTGGGATGGTAACTAAAGTTTAAAGCAGAAATAGGGGCACTTTTAAAATTTTCATTTTTGACCAAAATCGATGGGTCCGGGGCTTAGGGAATTTCTCATATGCCCCAAAACCGTTGAAGCTCCTGTTCAAAAATCATGCTCCGAAATCAACTTTTTTCATCTCAGGGATTCATTTTGGGATGGTAACTAAAGTTTAAAGCAGAAATAGGGGCACTTTTAAAATTTTCATTTTTGACCAAAATCGATGGTCCGGGGCTTAGGGAATTTCTCCTATGCCACAAAACCGTTGAAGCTCCTGTTCAAAAATCATGCTCGGAAATCAACTTTTTTCATCTCAGGGATTCATTTTGGGATGGTAACTAAACTTTAAAGCAGAAATAGGGGCACTTTTAAAATTTTCATTTTTGACCAAAATCGATGGGTTCGGGGCTTAGGGAATTTCTCATATGCCCCAAAACCGTTGAAGCTCCTGTTCAAAAATCATGCTCCGAAATCAACTTTTTTCATCTCAGGGATTCATTTTGGGATGGTAACTAAAGTTTAAAGCAGAAATAGGGGCACTTTTAAAATTTTCATTTTTGACCAAAATCGATGGTCCGGGGCTTAGGTAATTTCTCCTATGTCACAAAACCGTTGAAGCTCCTGTTCAAAAATCATGCTCGGAAATCAACTTTTTTCATCTCAGGGATTCATTTTGGGATGGTAACTAAACTTTAAAGCAGAAATAGGGGCACTTTTAAAATTTTCATTTTTGACCAAAATCGATGGGTCAGGGGCTTAAGGAATTTCTCATATGCCATAAAACCGTTGAAGCTCCTGTTCAAAAATCATGCTCCGAAATCAACTTTTTTCATCTCAGGGATTCATTTTGTGATGGTAACTAAAGTTTAAAGCAGAAATAGGGGCACTTTTAAAATTTTCATTTTTGACCAAAATCGATGGGTCCGGGGCTTAGGGAATTTCTCATATGCCACAAAACCGTTGAAGCTCCTGTTCAAAAATCATGCTCCGAAATCAACTTTTTTCATCTCAGGGATTCATTTTGGGATGGTAACTAAAGTTTAAAGCAGAAATAGGGGCACTTTTAAAATTTTAATTTTTGACCAAAATCGATGGGTCCGGGGCTTAGGGAATTTCTCATATGCCCCAAAACCGTTGAAGCTCCTGTTCAAAAATCATGCTCCGAAATCAACTTTTTTCATCTCAGGGATTCATTTTGGGATGGTAACTAAAGTTTAAAGCAGAAATAGGGGCACTTTTAACATTTTCATTTTTGACCAAAATCGATGGTCCGGGGCTTAGGGAATTTCTCATATTCCCCAAAACCGTTGAAGCTCCTGTTCAAAAATCATGCTCCGAAATCAACTTTTTTCATCTCAGGGATTCATTTTGGGATGGTAACTAAAGTTTAAAGCAGAAATAGGGGCACTTTTAACATTTTCATTTTTGACCAAAATCGATGGATCCGGGGCTTAGGGAATTTCTCATATTCCCCAAAACCGTTGAAGCTCCTGTTAAAAAATCATGCTCCGAAATCAACTTTTTTCATCTCAGGGATTCATTTTGGGATGGTAACTAAAGTTTAAAGCAGAAATAGGGGCACTTTCAAAATTTTCATTTTTGACCAAAATCGATGGGTCCGGGGCTTAGGGAATTTCTCATATGCCACAAAACCGTTGAAGCTCCTGTTCAAAAATCATGCTCCGAAATCAACTTTTTTCATCTCAGGGATTCATTTTGGGATGGTAACTAAAGTTTAAAGCAGAAATAGGGGCACTTTTAAAATTTTCATTTTTGACCAAAATCGATGGGTCCGGGGCTTAAGGAATTTCTCATATGCCACAAAACCGTTGAAGCTCCTGTTCAAAAATCATGCTCCGAAATCAACTTTTTTCATCTCAGGGATTCATTTTGGGATGGTAACTAAAGTTTAAAGCAGAAATAGGGGCACTTTTAAAATTTTAATTTTTGACCAAAATCGATGGGTCCGGGGCTTAGGGAATTTCTCATATGCCACAAAACCGTTGAAGCTCCTGTTCAAAAATCATGCTCCAAAATCAACTTTTTTCATCTCAGGGATTCATTTTGGGATGGTAACAAAAGTTTAAAGCAGATATAGGGGCACTTTTAAAATTTTCATTTTTGACCAAAATCGATGGGTCCGGGGCTTAGGGAATTTCTCATATGCCCCAAAACCGTTGAAGCTCCTGTTCAAAAATCATGCTCCGAAATCAACTTTTTTCATCTCAGGGATTCATTTTGGGATGGTAACTAAAGTTTAAAGCAGAAATAGGGGCACTTTTAAAATTTTCAGTTTTGACCAAAATCGATGGGTCCGGGGCTTAGGGAATTTCTCATATGCCCCAAAACCGTTAAAGCTCCTGTTCAAAAATCATGCTCCGAAATCAACTTTTTTCATCTCAGGGATTCATTTTGGGATGGTAACTAAAGTTTAAAGCAGAAATAGGGGCACTTTTAAAATTTTCATTTTTGATCAAAATCGATGGGTCCAGGGCTTAGGGAATTTCTCATATGCCCCAAAACCGTTGAAGCTCCTGTTCAAAAATCATGCTCCGAAATCAACTTTTTTCATCTCAGGGATTCATATTGGGATGCTAACTAAAGTTTAAAGCAGAAATAGGGGCACTTTCAAAATTTTCATTTTTGACCAAAATCGATGGGTCCGGGGCTTAGGGAATTTCTCATATGCCACAAAACCGTTGAAGCTCCTGTTCAAAAATCATGCTCCGAAATCAACTTTTTTCATCTCAGGGATTCATTTTGGGATGGTAACTAAAGTTTAAAGCAGAAATAGGGGCACTTTTAACATTTTCATTTTTGACCAAAATCGATGTGTCCGGGGCTTAGGGAATTTCTCATATGCCCCAAAACCGTTGAAGCTCCTGTTCAAAAATCATGCTCCGAAATCAACTTTTTTCATCTCAGGGATTCATTTTGGGATGGTAACTAAAGTTTAAAGCAGAAATAGGGGCACTTTTAAAATTTTCATTTTTGACCAAAATCGACGGGTCCGGGGTTAGGGAATTTCTCATATGCCCCAAAACCGTTGAAGCTCCTGTTCAAAAATCATGCTCCGAAATCAACTTTTTTCATCTCAGGGATTCATTTTGGGATGGTAACTAAAGTTTAAAGCAGAAATAGGGGCACTTTTAAAATTTTCATTTTTGACCAAAATCGATGGGTCCAGGGCTTAGGGAATTTCTCATATGCCCCAAAACCGTTGAAGCTCCTGTTCAAAAATCATGCTCCGAAATCAACTTTTTTCATCTCAGGGATTCATTTTGGGATGGTAACTAAAGTTTAAAGCAGAAATAGGGGCACTTTTAAAATTTTCATTTTTGACCAAAATCGATGGGTCCGGGGCTTAGGGAATTTCTCATATGCCCCAAAACCGTTGAAGCTCCTGTTCAAAAATCATGCTCCGAAATCAACTTTTTTCATCTCAGGGATTCATTTTGTGATGGTAACTAAAGTTTAAAGCAGAAATAGGGGCACTTTTAAAATTTTCATTTTTGACCAAAATCGATGGGTCCGGAGCTTAGGGAATTTCGCATATGCCCCAAAACCGTTGAAGCTCCTGTTCAAAAATCATGCTCCGAAATCAACTTTTTTCATCTCAGGGATTCATTTTGGGATGGTAACTAAAGTTTAAAGCAGAAATAGGGGCACTTTTAAAATTTTCATTTTTGACCAAAATCAATGGGTCCGGGGCTTAGGGAATTTCTCATATGCCCCAAAACCGTTGAAGCTCCTGTTCAAAAATCATGCTCCGAAATCAACTTTTTTCATCTCAGGGATTCATTTTGGGATGGTAACTAAAGTTTAAAGCAGAAATAGGGGCACTTTTAAAATTTTCATTTTCGACCAAAATCGATGGGACCGGGGCTTAGGGAATTTCTCATATGCCCCAAAACCGTTGAAGCTCCTGTTCAAAAATCATGCTCCGAAATCAACTTTTTTCATCTCAGGGATTCATTTTGGGATGGTAACTAAAGTTTAAAGCAGAAATAGGGGCACTTTTAAAATTTTCATTTTTGACCAAAATCGATGGGTCCGGGGCTTAGGGAATTTCTCATATGCCCCAAAACCGTTGAAGCTCCTGTTCAAAAATCATGCTCCGAAATCAACTTTTTTCATCTCAGGGATTCATTTTGGGATGGTAACTAAAGTTTAAAGCAGAAATAGGGGCACTTTTAAAATTTTCATTTTTGACCAAAATCGATGGTCCGGGGCTTAGTGAATTTCTCCTATGCCACAAAACCGTTGAAGCTCCTGTTCAAAAATCATGCTCGGAAATCAACTTTTTTCATCTCAGGGATTCATTTTGGGATGGTAACTAAACTTTAAAGCAGAAATAGGGGCACTTTTAAAATTTTCATTTTTGACCAAAATCGATGGGTTCGGGGCTTAGGGAATTTCTCATATGCCCCAAAACCGTTGAAGCTCCTGTTCAAAAATCATGCTCCGAAATCAACTTTTTTCATCTCAGGGATTCATTTTGGGATGGTAACTAAAGTTTAAAGCAGAAATAGGGGCACTTTTAAAATTTTCATTTTTGACCAAAATCGATGGTCCGGGGCTTAGGTAATTTCTCCTATGTCACAAAACCGTTGAAGCTCCTGTTCAAAAATCATGCTCGGAAATCAACTTTTTTCATCTCAGGGATTCATTTTGGGATGGTAACTAAACTTTAAAGCAGAAATAGGGGCACTTTTAAAATTTTCATTTTTGACCAAAATCGATGGGTCAGGGGCTTAAGGAATTTCTCATATGCCATAAAACCGTTGAAGCTCCTGTTCAAAAATCATGCTCCGAAATCAACTTTTTTCATCTCAGGGATTCATTTTGTGATGGTAACTAAAGTTTAAAGCAGAAATAGGGGCACTTTTAAAATTTTCATTTTTGACCAAAATCGATGGGTCCGGGGCTTAGGGAATTTCTCATATGCCACAAAACCGTTGAAGCTCCTGTTCAAAAATCATGCTCCGAAATCAACTTTTTTCATCTCAGGGATTCATTTTGGGATGGTAACTAAAGTTTAAAGCAGAAATAGGGGCACTTTTAAAATTTTAATTTTTGACCAAAATCGATGGGTCCGGGGCTTAGGGAATTTCTCATATGCCCCAAAACCGTTGAAGCTCCTGTTCAAAAATCATGCTCCGAAATCAACTTTTTTCATCTCAGGGATTCATTTTGGGATGGTAACTAAAGTTTAAAGCAGAAATAGGGGCACTTTTAACATTTTCATTTTTGACCAAAATCGATGGATCCGGGGCTTAGGGAATTTCTCATATTCCCCAAAACCGTTGAAGCTCCTGTTCAAAAATCATGCTCCGAAATCAACTTTTTTCATCTCAGGGATTCATTTTGGGATGGTAACTAAAGTTTAAAGCAGAAATAGGGGCACTTTTAACATTTTCATTTTTGACCAAAATCGATGGATCCGGGGCTTAGGGAATTTCTCATATTCCCCAAAACCGTTGAAGCTCCTGTTAAAAAATCATGCTCCGAAATCAACTTTTTTCATCTCAGGGATTCATTTTGGGATGGTAACTAAAGTTTAAAGCAGAAATAGGGGCACTTTCAAAATTTTCATTTTTGACCAAAATCGATGGGTCCGGGGCTTAGGGAATTTCTCATATGCCACAAAACCGTTGAAGCTCCTGTTCAAAAATCATGCTCCGAAATCAACTTTTTTCATCTCAGGGATTCATTTTGGGATGGTAACTAAAGTTTAAAGCAGAAATAGGGGCACTTTTAAAATTTTCATTTTTGACCAAAATCGATGGGTCCGGGGCTTAAGGAATTTCTCATATGCCACAAAACCGTTGAAGCTCCTGTTCAAAAATCATGCTCCGAAATCAACTTTTTTCATCTCAGGGATTCATTTTGGGATGGTAACTAAAGTTTAAAGCAGAAATAGGGGCACTTTTAAAATTTTAATTTTTGACCAAAATCGATGGGTCCGGGGCTTAGGGAATTTCTCATATGCCACAAAACCGTTGAAGCTCCTGTTCAAAAATCATGCTCCAAAATCAACTTTTTTCATCTCAGGGATTCATTTTGGGATGGTAACAAAAGTTTAAAGCAGATATAGGGGCACTTTTAAAATTTTCATTTTTGACCAAAATCGATGGGTCCGGGGCTTAGGGAATTTCTCATATGCCCCAAAACCGTTGAAGCTCCTGTTCAAAAATCATGCTCCGAAATCAACTTTTTTCATCTCAGGGATTCATTTTGGGATGGTAACTAAAGTTTAAAGCAGAAATAGGGGCACTTTTAAAATTTTCAGTTTTGACCAAAATCGATGGGTCCGGGGCTTAGGGAATTTCTCATATGCCCCAAAACCGTTAAAGCTCCTGTTCAAAAATCATGCTCCGAAATCAACTTTTTTCATCTCAGGGATTCATTTTGGGATGGTAACTAAAGTTTAAAGCAGAAATAGGGGCACTTTTAAAATTTTCATTTTTGATCAAAATCGATGGGTCCAGGGCTTAGGGAATTTCTCATATGCCCCAAAACCGTTGAAGCTCCTGTTCAAAAATCATGCTCCGAAATCAACTTTTTTCATCTCAGGGATTCATATTGGGATGCTAACTAAAGTTTAAAGCAGAAATAGGGGCACTTTCAAAATTTTCATTTTTGACCAAAATCGATGGGTCCGGGGCTTAGGGAATTTCTCATATGCCACAAAACCGTTGAAGCTCCTGTTCAAAAATCATGCTCCGAAATCAACTTTTTTCATCTCAGGGATTCATTTTGGGATGGTAACTAAAGTTTAAAGCAGAAATAGGGGCACTTTTAACATTTTCATTTTTGACCAAAATCGATGTGTCCGGGGCTTAGGGAATTTCTCATATGCCCCAAAACCGTTGAAGCTCCTGTTCAAAAATCATGCTCCGAAATCAACTTTTTTCATCTCAGGGATTCATTTTGGGATGGTAACTAAAGTTTAAAGCAGAAATAGGGGCACTTTTAACATTTTCATTTTTGACCAAAATCGATGTGTCCGGGGCTTAGGGAATTTCTCATATGCCCCAAAACCGTTGAAGCTCCTGTTCAAAAATCATGCTCCGAAATCAACTTTTTTCATCTCAGGGATTCATTTTGGGATGGTAACTAAAGTTTAAAGCAGAAATAGGGGCACTTTTAAAATTTTCATTTTTGACCAAAATCGACGGGTCCGGGGTTAGGGAATTTCTCATATGCCCCAAAACCGTTGAAGCTCCTGTTCAAAAATCATGCTCCGAAATCAACTTTTTTCATCTCAGGGATTCATTTTGGGATGGTAACTAAAGTTTAAAGCAGAAATAGGGGCACTTTTAAAATTTTCATTTTTGACCAAAATCGATGGGTCCAGGGCTTAGGGAATTTCTCATATGCCCCAAAACCGTTGAAGCTCCTGTTCAAAAATCATGCTCCGAAATCAACTTTTTTCATCTCAGGGATTCATTTTGGGATGGTAACTAAAGTTTAAAGCAGAAATAGGGGCACTTTTAAAATTTTCATTTTTGACCAAAATCGATGGGTCCGGGGCTTAGGGAATTTCTCATATGCCCCAAAACCGTTGAAGCTCCTGTTCAAAAATCATGCTCCGAAATCAACTTTTTTCATCTCAGGGATTCATTTTGTGATGGTAACTAAAGTTTAAAGCAGAAATAGGGGCACTTTTAAAATTTTCATTTTTGACCAAAATCGATGGGTCCGGAGCTTAGGGAATTTCGCATATGCCCCAAAACCGTTGAAGCTCCTGTTCAAAAATCATGCTCCGAAATCAACTTTTTTCATCTCAGGGATTCATTTTGGGATGGTAACTAAAGTTTAAAGCAGAAATAGGGGCACTTTTAAAATTTTCATTTTTGACCAAAATCAATGGGTCCGGGGCTTAGGGAATTTCTCATATGCCCCAAAACCGTTGAAGCTCCTGTTCAAAAATCATGCTCCGAAATCAACTTTTTTCATCTCAGGGATTCATTTTGGGATGGTAACTAAAGTTTAAAGCAGAAATAGGGGCACTTTTAAAATTTTCATTTTCGACCAAAATCGATGGGACCGGGGCTTAGGGAATTTCTCATATGCCCCAAAACCGTTGAAGCTCCTGTTCAAAAATCATGCTCCGAAATCAACTTTTTTCATCTCAGGGATTCATTTTGGGATGGTAACTAAAGTTTAAAGCAGAAATAGGGGCACTTTTAAAATTTTCATTTTTGACCAAAATCGATGGGTCCGGGGCTTAGGGAATTTCTCATATGCCCCAAAACCGTTGAAGCTCCTGTTCAAAAATCATGCTCCGAAATCAACTTTTTTCATCTCAGGGATTCATTTTGGGATGGTAACTAAAGTTTAAAGCAGAAATAGGGGCACTTTTAAAATTTTCATTTTTGACCAAAATCGATGGTCCGGGGCTTAGTGAATTTCTCCTATGCCACAAAACCGTTGAAGCTCCTGTTCAAAAATCATGCTCGGAAATCAACTTTTTTCATCTCAGGGATTCATTTTGGGATGGTAACTAAACTTTAAAGCAGAAATAGGGGCACTTTTAAAATTTTCATTTTTGACCAAAATCGATGGGTTCGGGGCTTAGGGAATTTCTCATATGCCCCAAAACCGTTGAAGCTCCTGTTCAAAAATCATGCTCCGAAATCAACTTTTTTCATCTCAGGGATTCATTTTGGGATGGTAACTAAAGTTTAAAGCAGAAATAGGGGCACTTTTAAAATTTTCATTTTTGACCAAAATCGATGGTCCGGGGCTTAGGTAATTTCTCCTATGTCACAAAACCGTTGAAGCTCCTGTTCAAAAATCATGCTCGGAAATCAACTTTTTTCATCTCAGGGATTCATTTTGGGATGGTAACTAAACTTTAAAGCAGAAATAGGGGCACTTTTAAAATTTTCATTTTTGACCAAAATCGATGGGTCAGGGGCTTAAGGAATTTCTCATATGCCATAAAACCGTTGAAGCTCCTGTTCAAAAATCATGCTCCGAAATCAACTTTTTTCATCTCAGGGATTCATTTTGTGATGGTAACTAAAGTTTAAAGCAGAAATAGGGGCACTTTTAAAATTTTCATTTTTGACCAAAATCGATGGGTCCGGGGCTTAGGGAATTTCTCATATGCCACAAAACCGTTGAAGCTCCTGTTCAAAAATCATGCTCCGAAATCAACTTTTTTCATCTCAGGGATTCATTTTGGGATGGTAACTAAAGTTTAAAGCAGAAATAGGGGCACTTTTAAAATTTTAATTTTTGACCAAAATCGATGGGTCCGGGGCTTAGGGAATTTCTCATATGCCCCAAAACCGTTGAAGCTCCTGTTCAAAAATCATGCTCCGAAATCAACTTTTTTCATCTCAGGGATTCATTTTGGGATGGTAACTAAAGTTTAAAGCAGAAATAGGGGCACTTTTAACATTTTCATTTTTGACCAAAATCGATGGATCCGGGGCTTAGGGAATTTCTCATATTCCCCAAAACCGTTGAAGCTCCTGTTCAAAAATCATGCTCCGAAATCAACTTTTTTCATCTCAGGGATTCATTTTGGGATGGTAACTAAAGTTTAAAGCAGAAATAGGGGCACTTTTAACATTTTCATTTTTGACCAAAATCGATGGATCCGGGGCTTAGGGAATTTCTCATATTCCCCAAAACCGTTGAAGCTCCTGTTAAAAAATCATGCTCCGAAATCAACTTTTTTCATCTCAGGGATTCATTTTGGGATGGTAACTAAAGTTTAAAGCAGAAATAGGGGCACTTTCAAAATTTTCATTTTTGACCAAAATCGATGGGTCCGGGGCTTAGGGAATTTCTCATATGCCACAAAACCGTTGAAGCTCCTGTTCAAAAATCATGCTCCGAAATCAACTTTTTTCATCTCAGGGATTCATTTTGGGATGGTAACTAAAGTTTAAAGCAGAAATAGGGGCACTTTTAAAATTTTCATTTTTGACCAAAATCGATGGGTCCGGGGCTTAAGGAATTTCTCATATGCCACAAAACCGTTGAAGCTCCTGTTCAAAAATCATGCTCCGAAATCAACTTTTTTCATCTCAGGGATTCATTTTGGGATGGTAACTAAAGTTTAAAGCAGAAATAGGGGCACTTTTAAAATTTTAATTTTTGACCAAAATCGATGGGTCCGGGGCTTAGGGAATTTCTCATATGCCACAAAACCGTTGAAGCTCCTGTTCAAAAATCATGCTCCAAAATCAACTTTTTTCATCTCAGGGATTCATTTTGGGATGGTAACAAAAGTTTAAAGCAGATATAGGGGCACTTTTAAAATTTTCATTTTTGACCAAAATCGATGGGTCCGGGGCTTAGGGAATTTCTCATATGCCCCAAAACCGTTGAAGCTCCTGTTCAAAAATCATGCTCCGAAATCAACTTTTTTCATCTCAGGGATTCATTTTGGGATGGTAACTAAAGTTTAAAGCAGAAATAGGGGCACTTTTAAAATTTTCAGTTTTGACCAAAATCGATGGGTCCGGGGCTTAGGGAATTTCTCATATGCCCCAAAACCGTTAAAGCTCCTGTTCAAAAATCATGCTCCGAAATCAACTTTTTTCATCTCAGGGATTCATTTTGGGATGGTAACTAAAGTTTAAAGCAGAAATAGGGGCACTTTTAAAATTTTCATTTTTGATCAAAATCGATGGGTCCAGGGCTTAGGGAATTTCTCATATGCCCCAAAACCGTTGAAGCTCCTGTTCAAAAATCATGCTCCGAAATCAACTTTTTTCATCTCAGGGATTCATATTGGGATGCTAACTAAAGTTTAAAGCAGAAATAGGGGCACTTTCAAAATTTTCATTTTTGACCAAAATCGATGGGTCCGGGGCTTAGGGAATTTCTCATATGCCACAAAACCGTTGAAGCTCCTGTTCAAAAATCATGCTCCGAAATCAACTTTTTTCATCTCAGGGATTCATTTTGGGATGGTAACTAAAGTTTAAAGCAGAAATAGGGGCACTTTTAACATTTTCATTTTTGACCAAAATCGATGTGTCCGGGGCTTAGGGAATTTCTCATATGCCCCAAAACCGTTGAAGCTCCTGTTCAAAAATCATGCTCCGAAATCAACTTTTTTCATCTCAGGGATTCATTTTGGGATGGTAACTAAAGTTTAAAGCAGAAATAGGGGCACTTTTAAAATTTTCATTTTTGACCAAAATCGACGGGTCCGGGGTTAGGGAATTTCTCATATGCCCCAAAACCGTTGAAGCTCCTGTTCAAAAATCATGCTCCGAAATCAACTTTTTTCATCTCAGGGATTCATTTTGGGATGGTAACTAAAGTTTAAAGCAGAAATAGGGGCACTTTTAAAATTTTCATTTTTGACCAAAATCGATGGGTCCAGGGCTTAGGGAATTTCTCATATGCCCCAAAACCGTTGAAGCTCCTGTTCAAAAATCATGCTCCGAAATCAACTTTTTTCATCTCAGGGATTCATTTTGGGATGGTAACTAAAGTTTAAAGCAGAAATAGGGGCACTTTTAAAATTTTCATTTTTGACCAAAATCGATGGGTCCGGGGCTTAGGGAATTTCTCATATGCCCCAAAACCGTTGAAGCTCCTGTTCAAAAATCATGCTCCGAAATCAACTTTTTTCATCTCAGGGATTCATTTTGTGATGGTAACTAAAGTTTAAAGCAGAAATAGGGGCACTTTTAAAATTTTCATTTTTGACCAAAATCGATGGGTCCGGAGCTTAGGGAATTTCGCATATGCCCCAAAACCGTTGAAGCTCCTGTTCAAAAATCATGCTCCGAAATCAACTTTTTTCATCTCAGGGATTCATTTTGGGATGGTAACTAAAGTTTAAAGCAGAAATAGGGGCACTTTTAAAATTTTCATTTTTGACCAAAATCGATGGGTCCGGGGCTTAGGGAATTTCTCATATGCCCCAAAACCGTTGAAGCTCCTGTTCAAAAATCATGCTCCGAAATCAACTTTTTTCATCTCAGGGATTCATTTTGGGATGGTAACTAAAGTTTAAAGCAGAAATAGGGGCACTTTTAAAATTTTCATTTTTGACCAAAATCGATGGGTCCGGGGCTTAGGGAATTTCTCATATGCCCCAAAACCGTTGAAGCTCCTGTTCAAAAATCATGCTCCGAAATCAACTTTTTTCATCTCAGGGATTCATTTTGGGATGGTAACTAAAGTTTAAAGCAGAAATAGGGGCACTTTTAAAATTTTCATTTTTGACCAAAATCGATGGTCCGGGGCTTAGGGAATTTCTCGTATGCCACAAAACCGTTGAAGCTCCTGTTCAAAAATCATGCTCGGAAATCAACTTTTTTCATCTCAGGGATTCATTTTGGGATGGTAACTAAAGTTTAAAGAAGAAATAGGGGCACTTTTAAAATTTTCATTTTTGATCAAAATCGATGGGTCCAGGGCTTAGGGAATTTCTCATATGCCCCAAAACCGTTGAAGCTCCTGTTCAAAAATCATGCTCCGAAATCAACTTTTTTCATCTCAGGGATTCATATTGGGATGCTAACTAAAGTTTAAAGCAGAAATAGGGGCACTTTCAAAATTTTCATTTTTGACCAAAATCGATGGGTCCGGGGCTTAGGGAATTTCTCATATGCCACAAAACCGTTGAAGCTCCTGTTCAAAAATCATGCTCCGAAATCAACTTTTTTCATCTCAGGGATTCATTTTGGGATGGTAACTAAAGTTTAAAGCAGAAATAGGGGCATTTTTAAAATTTTCATTTTTGACCAAAATCGATGGGTCCGGGGCTTAGGGAATTTCTCATATGCCCCAAAACCGTTGAAGCTCCTGTTCAAAAATCATGCTCCGAAATCAACTTTTTTCATCTCAGGGATTCATTTTGGGATGGTAACTAAAGTTTAAAGCAGAAATAGGGGCACTTTTAAAATTTTCATTTTTGACCAAAATCGACGGGTCCGGGGTTAGGGAATTTCTCATATGCCCCAAAACCGTTGAAGCTCCTGTTCAAAAATCATGCTCCGAAATCAACTTTTTTCATCTCAGGGATTCATTTTGGGATGGTAACTAAAGTTTAAAGCAGAAATAGGGGCACTTTTAAAATTTTCATTTTTGACCAAAATCGATGGGTCCGGGGCTTAGGGAATTTCTCATATGCCCCAAAACCGTTGAAGCTCCTGTTCTAAAATCATGCTCCGAAATCAACTTTTTTCATCTCAGGGATTCATTTTGTGATGGTAACTAAAGTTTAAAGCAGAAATAGGGGCACTTTTAAAATTTTCATTTTTGACCAAAATCGATGGGTCCGGAGCTTAGGGAATTTCGCATATGCCCCAAAACCGTTGAAGCTCCTGTTCAAAAATCATGCTCCGAAATCAACTTTTTTCATCTCAGGGATTCATTTTGGGATGGTAACTAAAGTTTAAAGCAGAAATAGGGGCACTTTTAAAATTTTCATTTTTGACCAAAATCGATGGGTCCGGGGCTTAGGGAATTTCTCATATGCCCCAAAACCGTTGAAGCTCCTGTTCAAAAATCATGCTCCGAAATCAACTTTTTTCATCTCAGGGATTCATTTTGGGATGGTAACTAAAGTTTAAAGCAGAAATAGGGGCACTTTTAACATTTTCATTTTTGACCAAAATCGATGGATCCGGGGCTTAGGGAATTTCTCATATTCCCCAAAACCGTTGAAGCTCCTGTTCAAAAATCATGCTCCGAAATCAACTTTTTTCATCTCAGGGATTCATTTTGGGATGGTAACTAAAGTTTAAAGCAGAAATAGGGGCACTTTTAACATTTTCATTTTTGACCAAAATCGATGGATCCGGGGCTTAGGGAATTTCTCATATTCCCCAAAACCGTTGAAGCTCCTGTTAAAAAATCATGCTCCGAAATCAACTTTTTTCATCTCAGGGATTCATTTTGGGATGGTAACTAAAGTTTAAAGCAGAAATAGGGGCACTTTCAAAATTTTCATTTTTGACCAAAATCGATGGGTCCGGGGCTTAGGGAATTTCTCATATGCCACAAAACCGTTGAAGCTCCTGTTCAAAAATCATGCTCCGAAATCAACTTTTTTCATCTCAGGGATTCATTTTGGGATGGTAACTAAAGTTTAAAGCAGAAATAGGGGCACTTTTAAAATTTTCATTTTTGACCAAAATCGATGGGTCCGGGGCTTAAGGAATTTCTCATATGCCACAAAACCGTTGAAGCTCCTGTTCAAAAATCATGCTCCGAAATCAACTTTTTTCATCTCAGGGATTCATTTTGGGATGGTAACTAAAGTTTAAAGCAGAAATAGGGGCACTTTTAAAATTTTCATTTTTGACCAAAATCGATGGGTCCGGAGCTTAGGGAATTTCGCATATGCCCCAAAACCGTTGAAGCTCCTGTTCAAAAATCATGCTCCGAAATCAACTTTTTTCATCTCAGGGATTCATTTTGGGATGGTAACTAAAGTTTAAAGCAGAAATAGGGGCACTTTTAAAATTTTCATTTTTGACCAAAATCAATGGGTCCGGGGCTTAGGGAATTTCTCATATGCCCCAAAACCGTTGAAGCTCCTGTTCAAAAATCATGCTCCGAAATCAACTTTTTTCATCTCAGGGATTCATTTTGGGATGGTAACTAAAGTTTAAAGCAGAAATAGGGGCACTTTTAAAATTTTCATTTTTGACCAAAATCGATGGGTCCGGGGCTTAAGGAATTTCTCATATGCCACAAAACCGTTGAAGCTCCTGTTCAAAAATCATGCTCCGAAATCAACTTTTTTCATCTCAGGGATTCATTTTGGGATGGTAACTAAAGTTTAAAGCAGAAATAGGGGCACTTTTAAAATTTTCATTTTTGACCAAAATCGATGGGTCCGGAGCTTAGGGAATTTCGCATATGCCCCAAAACCGTTGAAGCTCCTGTTCAAAAATCATGCTCCGAAATCAACTTTTTTCATCTCAGGGATTCATTTTGGGATGGTAACTAAAGTTTAAAGCAGAAATAGGGGCACTTTTAAAATTTTCATTTTTGACCAAAATCAATGGGTCCGGGGCTTAGGGAATTTCTCATATGCCCCAAAACCGTTGAAGCTCCTGTTCAAAAATCATGCTCCGAAATCAACTTTTTTCATCTCAGGGATTCATTTTGGGATGGTAACTAAAGTTTAAAGCAGAAATAGGGGCACTTTTAAAATTTTCATTTTCGACCAAAATCGATGGGACCGGGGCTTAGGGAATTTCTCATATGCCCCAAAACCGTTGAAGCTCCTGTTCAAAAATCATGCTCCGAAATCAACTTTTTTCATCTCAGGGATTCATTTTGGGATGGTAACTAAAGTTTAAAGCAGAAATAGGGGCACTTTTAAAATTTTCATTTTTGACCAAAATCGATGGGTCCGGGGCTTAGGGAATTTCTCATATGCCCCAAAACCGTTGAAGCTCCTGTTCAAAAATCATGCTCCGAAATCAACTTTTTTCATCTCAGGGATTCATTTTGGTATGGTAACTAAAGTTTAAAGCAGAAATAGGGGCACTTTTAAAATTTTCATTTTTGACCAAAATCGATGGTCCGGGGCTTAGGGAATTTCTCCTATGCCACAAAACCGTTGAAGCTCCTGTTCAAAAATCATGCTCGGAAATCAACTTTTTTCATCTCAGGGATTCATTTTGGGATGGTAACTAAACTTTAAAGCAGAAATAGGGGCACTTTTAAAATTTTCATTTTTGACCAAAATCGATGGGTTCGGGGCTTAGGGAATTTCTCATATGCCCCAAAACCGTTGAAGCTCCTGTTCAAAAATCATGCTCCGAAATCAACTTTTTTCATCTCAGGGATTCATTTTGGGATGGTAACTAAAGTTTAAAGCAGAAATAGGGGCACTTTTAAAATTTTCATTTTTGACCAAAATCGATGGTCCGGGGCTTAGGTAATTTCTCCTATGTCACAAAACTGTTGAAGCTCCTGTTCAAAAATCATGCTCGGAAATCAACTTTTTTCATCTCAGGGATTCATTTTGGGATGGTAACTAAACTTTAAAGCAGAAATAGGGGCACTTTTAAAATTTTCATTTTTGACCAAAATCGATGGGTCAGGGGCTTAAGGAATTTCTCATATGCCATAAAACCGTTGAAGCTCCTGTTCAAAAATCATGCTCCGAAATCAACTTTTTTCATCTCAGGGATTCATTTTGTGATGGTAACTAAAGTTTAAAGCAGAAATAGGGGCACTTTTAAAATTTTCATTTTTGACCAAAATCGATGGGTCCGGGGCTTAGGGAATTTCTCATATGCCACAAAACCGTTGAAGCTCCTGTTCAAAAATCATGCTCCGAAATCAACTTTTTTCATCTCAGGGATTCATTTTGGGATGGTAACTAAAGTTTAAAGCAGAAATAGGGGCACTTTTAAAATTTTAATTTTTGACCAAAATCGATGGGTCCGGGGCTTAGGGAATTTCTCATATGCCCCAAAACCGTTGAAGCTCCTGTTCAAAAATCATGCTCCGAAATCAACTTTTTTCATCTCAGGGATTCATTTTGGGATGGTAACTAAAGTTTAAAGCAGAAATAGGGGCACTTTTAACATTTTCATTTTTGACCAAAATCGATGGATCCGGGGCTTAGGGAATTTCTCATATTCCCCAAAACCGTTGAAGCTCCTGTTCAAAAATCATGCTCCGAAATCAACTTTTTTCATCTCAGGGATTCATTTTGGGATGGTAACTAAAGTTTAAAGCAGAAATAGGGGCACTTTTAACATTTTCATTTTTGACCAAAATCGATGGATCCGGGGCTTAGGGAATTTCTCATATTCCCCAAAACCGTTGAAGCTCCTGTTAAAAAATCATGCTCCGAAATCAACTTTTTTCATCTCAGGGATTCATTTTGGGATGGTAACTAAAGTTTAAAGCAGAAATAGGGGCACTTTCAAAATTTTCATTTTTGACCAAAATCGATGGGTCCGGGGCTTAGGGAATTTCTCATATGCCACAAAACCGTTGAAGCTCCTGTTCAAAAATCATGCTCCGAAATCAACTTTTTTCATCTCAGGGATTCATTTTGGGATGGTAACTAAAGTTTAAAGCAGAAATAGGGGCACTTTTAAAATTTTCATTTTTGACCAAAATCGATGGGTCCGGGGCTTAAGGAATTTCTCATATGCCACAAAACCGTTGAAGCTCCTGTTCAAAAATCATGCTCCGAAATCAACTTTTTTCATCTCAGGGATTCATTTTGGGATGGTAACTAAAGTTTAAAGCAGAAATAGGGGCACTTTTAAAATTTTAATTTTTGACCAAAATCGATGGGTCCGGGGCTTAGGGAATTTCTCATATGCCACAAAACCGTTGAAGCTCCTGTTCAAAAATCATGCTCCAAAATCAACTTTTTTCATCTCAGGGATTCATTTTGGGATGGTAACAAAAGTTTAAAGCAGATATAGGGGCACTTTTAAAATTTTCATTTTTGACCAAAATCGATGGGTCCGGGGCTTAGGGAATTTCTCATATGCCCCAAAACCGTTGAAGCTCCTGTTCAAAAATCATGCTCCGAAATCAACTTTTTTCATCTCAGGGATTCATTTTGGGATGGTAACTAAAGTTTAAAGCAGAAATAGGGGCACTTTTAAAATTTTCAGTTTTGACCAAAATCGATGGGTCCGGGGCTTAGGGAATTTCTCATATGCCCCAAAACCGTTAAAGCTCCTGTTCAAAAATCATGCTCCGAAATCAACTTTTTTCATCTCAGGGATTCATTTTGGGATGGTAACTAAAGTTTAAAGCAGAAATAGGGGCACTTTTAAAATTTTCATTTTTGATCAAAATCGATGGGTCCAGGGCTTAGGGAATTTCTCATATGCCCCAAAACCGTTGAAGCTCCTGTTCAAAAATCATGCTCCGAAATCAACTTTTTTCATCTCAGGGATTCATATTGGGATGCTAACTAAAGTTTAAAGCAGAAATAGGGGCACTTTCAAAATTTTCATTTTTGACCAAAATCGATGGGTCCGGGGCTTAGGGAATTTCTCATATGCCACAAAACCGTTGAAGCTCCTGTTCAAAAATCATGCTCCGAAATCAACTTTTTTCATCTCAGGGATTCATTTTGGGATGGTAACTAAAGTTTAAAGCAGAAATAGGGGCACTTTTAAAATTTTCATTTTTGACCAAAATCGATGGGTCCGGGGCTTAAGGAATTTCTCATATGCCACAAAACCGTTGAAGCTCCTGTTCAAAAATCATGCTCCGAAATCAACTTTTTTCATCTCAGGGATTCATTTTGGGATGGTAACTAAAGTTTAAAGCAGAAATAGGGGCACTTTTAAAATTTTAATTTTTGACCAAAATCGATGGGTCCGGGGCTTAGGGAATTTCTCATATGCCACAAAACCGTTGAAGCTCCTGTTCAAAAATCATGCTCCAAAATCAACTTTTTTCATCTCAGGGATTCATTTTGGGATGGTAACAAAAGTTTAAAGCAGATATAGGGGCACTTTTAAAATTTTCATTTTTTGACCAAAATCGATGGGTCCGGGGCTTAGGGAATTTCTCATATGCCCCAAAACCGTTGAAGCTCCTGTTCAAAAATCATGCTCCGAAATCAACTTTTTTCATCTCAGGGATTCATTTTGGGATGGTAACTAAAGTTTAAAGCAGAAATAGGGGCACTTTTAAAATTTTCAGTTTTGACCAAAATCGATGGGTCCGGGGCTTAGGGAATTTCTCATATGCCCCAAAACCGTTAAAGCTCCTGTTCAAAAATCATGCTCCGAAATCAACTTTTTTCATCTCAGGGATTCATTTTGGGATGGTAACTAAAGTTTAAAGCAGAAATAGGGGCACTTTTAAAATTTTCATTTTTGATCAAAATCGATGGGTCCAGGGCTTAGGGAATTTCTCATATGCCCCAAAACCGTTGAAGCTCCTGTTCAAAAATCATGCTCCGAAATCAACTTTTTTCATCTCAGGGATTCATATTGGGATGCTAACTAAAGTTTAAAGCAGAAATAGGGGCACTTTCAAAATTTTCATTTTTGACCAAAATCGATGGGTCCGGGGCTTAGGGAATTTCTCATATGCCACAAAACCGTTGAAGCTCCTGTTCAAAAATCATGCTCCGAAATCAACTTTTTTCATCTCAGGGATTCATTTTGGGATGGTAACTAAAGTTTAAAGCAGAAATAGGGGCATTTTTAAAAATTTCATTTTTGACCAAAATCGATGGGTCCGGGGATTAGGGAATTTCTCATATGCCACAAAACCGTTGAAGCTCCTGTTCAAAAATCATGCTCCGAAATCAACTTTTTTCATCTCAGGGATTCATTTTGGGATGGTAACTAAAGTTTAAAGCAGAAATAGGGGCACTTTTAAAATTTTCATTTTTGACCAAAATCGATGGGTCCAGGGCTTAGGGAATTTCTCATATGCCCCAAAACCGTTGAAGCTCCTGTTCAAAAATCATGCTCCGAAATCAACTTTTTTCATCTCAGGGATTCATTTTGGGATGGTAACTAAAGTTTAAAGCAGAAATAGGGGCACTTTTAACATTTTCATTTTTGACCAAAATCGATGTGTCCGGGGCTTAGGGAATTTCTCATATGCCCCAAAACCGTTGAAGCTCCTGTTCAAAAATCATGCTCCGAAATCAACTTTTTTCATCTCAGGGATTCATTTTGGGATGGTAACTAAAGTTTAAAGCAGAAATAGGGGCACTTTTAAAATTTTCATTTTTGACCAAAATCGACGGGTCCGGGGTTAGGGAATTTCTCATATGCCCCAAAACCGTTGAAGCTCCTGTTCAAAAATCATGCTCCGAAATCAACTTTTTTCATCTCAGGGATTCATTTTGGGATGGTAACTAAAGTTTAAAGCAGAAATAGGGGCACTTTTAAAATTTTCATTTTTGACCAAAATCGATGGGTCCAGGGCTTAGGGAATTTCTCATATGCCCCAAAACCGTTGAAGCTCCTGTTCAAAAATCATGCTCCGAAATCAACTTTTTTAATCTCAGGGATTCATTTTGGGATGGTAACTAAAGTTTAAAGCAGAAATAGGGGCACTTTTAAAATTTTCATTTTTGACCAAAATCGATGGGTCCGGGGCTTAGGGAATTTCTCATATGCCCCAAAACCGTTGAAGCTCCTGTTCAAAAATCATGCTCCGAAATCAACTTTTTTCATCTCAGGGATTCATTTTGTGATGGTAACTAAAGTTTAAAGCAGAAATAGGGGCACTTTTAAAATTTTCATTTTTGACCAAAATCGATGGGTCCGGAGCTTAGGGAATTTCGCATATGCCCCAAAACCGTTGAAGCTCCTGTTCAAAAATCATGCTCCGAAATCAACTTTTTTCATCTCAGGGATTCATTTTGGGATGGTAACTAAAGTTTAAAGCAGAAATAGGGGCACTTTTAAAATTTTCATTTTTGACCAAAATCGATGGGTCCGGGGCTTAGGGAATTTCTCATATGCCCCAAAACCGTTGAAGCTCCTGTTCAAAAATCATGCTCCGAAATCAACTTTTTTCATCTCAGGGATTCATTTTGGGATGGTAACTAAAGTTTAAAGCAGAAATAGGGGCACTTTTAAAATTTTCATTTTTGACCAAAATCGATGGGTCCGGGGCTTAGGGAATTTCTCATATGCCCCAAAACCGTTGAAGCTCCTGTTCAAAAATCATGCTCCGAAATCAACTTTTTTCATCTCAGGGATTCATTTTGGGATGGTAACTAAAGTTTAAAGCAGAAATAGGGGCACTTTTAAAATTTTCATTTTTGACCAAAATCGATGGTCCGGGGCTTAGGGAATTTCTCGTATGCCACAAAACCGTTGAAGCTCCTGTTCAAAAATCATGCTCGGAAATCAACTTTTTTCATCTCAGGGATTCATTTTGGGATGGTAACTAAAGTTTAAAGAAGAAATAGGGGCACTTTTAAAATTTTCATTTTTGATCAAAATCGATGGGTCCAGGGCTTAGGGAATTTCTCATATGCCCCAAAACCGTTGAAGCTCCTGTTCAAAAATCATGCTCCGAAATCAACTTTTTTCATCTCAGGGATTCATATTGGGATGCTAACTAAAGTTTAAAGCAGAAATAGGGGCACTTTCAAAATTTTCATTTTTGACCAAAATCGATGGGTCCGGGGCTTAGGGAATTTCTCATATGCCACAAAACCGTTGAAGCTCCTGTTCAAAAATCATGCTCCGAAATCAACTTTTTTCATCTCAGGGATTCATTTTGGGATGGTAACTAAAGTTTAAAGCAGAAATAGGGGCATTTTTAAAATTTTCATTTTTGACCAAAATCGATGGGTCCGGGGATTAGGGAATTTCTCATATGCCACAAAACCGTTGAAGCTCCTGTTCAAAAATCATGCTCCGAAATCAACTTTTTTCATCTCAGGGATTCATTTTGGGATGGTAACTAAAGTTTAAAGCAGAAATAGGGGCACTTTTAAAATTTTCATTTTTGACCAAAATCGATGGGTCCAGGGCTTAGGGAATTTCTCATATGCCCCAAAACCGTTGAAGCTCCTGTTCAAAAATCATGCTCCGAAATCAACTTTTTTCATCTCAGGGATTCATTTTGGGATGGTAACTAAAGTTTAAAGCAGAAATAGGGGCACTTTTAACATTTTCATTTTTGACCAAAATCGACGGGTCCGGGGCTTAGGGAATTTCTCATATGCCCCAAAACCGTTGAAGCTCCTGTTCAAAAATCATGCTCCGAAATCAACTTTTTTCATCTCAGGGATTCATTTTGGGATGGTAACTAAAGTTTAAAGCAGAAATAGGGGCACTTTTAAAATTTTCATTTTTGACCAAAATCGACGGGTCCGGGGTTAGGGAATTTCTCATATGCCCCAAAACCGTTGAAGCTCCTGTTCAAAAATCATGCTCCGAAATCAACTTTTTTCATCTCAGGGATTCATTTTGGGATGGTAACTAAAGTTTAAAGCAGAAATAGGGGCACTTTTAAAATTTTCATTTTTGACCAAAATCGATGGGTCCGGGGCTTAGGGAATTTCTCATATGCCCCAAAACCGTTGAAGCTCCTGTTCAAAAATCATGCTCCGAAATCAACTTTTTTCATCTCAGGGATTCATTTTGGGATGGTAACTAAAGTTTAAAGCAGAAATAGGGGCACTTTTAAAATTTTCATTTTTGACCAAAATCGATGGGTCCGGGGCTTAGGGAATTTCTCATATGCCCCAAAACCGTTGAAGCTCCTGTTCTAAAATCATGCTCCGAAATCAACTTTTTTCATCTCAGGGATTCATTTTGTGATGGTAACTAAAGTTTAAAGCAGAAATAGGGGCACTTTTAAAATTTTCATTTTTGACCAAAATCGATGGGTCCGGAGCTTAGGGAATTTCGCATATGCCCCAAAACCGTTGAAGCTCCTGTTCAAAAATCATGCTCTGAAATCAACTTTTTTCATCTCAGGGATTCATTTTGGGATGGTAACTAAAGTTTAAAGCAGAAATAGGGGCACTTTTAAAATTTTCATTTTTGACCAAAATCGATGGGTCCGGGGCTTAGGGAATTTCTCATATGCCCCAAAACCGTTGAAGCTCCTGTTCAAAAATCATGCTCCGAAATCAACTTTTTTCATCTCAGGGATTCATTTTGGGATGGTAACTAAAGTTTAAAGCAGAAATAGGGGCACTTTTAAAATTTTCATTTTCGACCAAAATCGATGGGACCGGGGCTTAGGGAATTTCTCATATGCCCCAAAACCGTTGAAGCTCCTGTTCAAAAATCATGCTCCGAAATCAACTTTTTTCATCTCAGGGATTCATTTTGGGATGGTAACTAAAGTTTAAAGCAGAAATAGGGGCACTTTTAAAATTTTCATTTTTGACCAAAATCGATGGGTCCGGGGCTTAGGGAATTTCTCATATGCCCCAAAACCGTTGAAGCTCCTGTTCAAAAATCATGCTCCGAAATCAACTTTTTTCATCTCAGGGATTCATTTTGGGATGGTAACTAAAGTTTAAAGCAGAAATAGGGGCACTTTTAAAATTTTCATTTTTGACCAAAATCGATGGTCCGGGGCTTAGGGAATTTCTCGTATGCCACAAAACCGTTGAAGCTCCTGTTCAAAAATCATGCTCGGAAATCAACTTTTTTCATCTCAGGGATTCATTTTGGGATGGTAACTAAAGTTTAAAGCAGAAATAGGGGCACTTTTAAAATTTTCATTTTTGACCAAAATCAATGGGTTCGGGGCTTAGGGAATTTCTCATATGCCCCAAAACCGTTGAAGCTCCTGTTCAAAAATCATGCTCCGAAATCAACTTTTTTCATCTCAGGGATTCATTTTGGGATGGTAACTAAAGTTTAAAGCAGAAATAGGGGCACTTTTAAAATTTTCATTTTTGACCAAAATCGATGGGTCCGGGGCTTAGGGAATTTCTCATATGCCACAAAACCGTTGAAGCTCCTGTTCAAAAATCATGCTCCGAAATCAACTTTTTTCATCTCAGGGATTCATTTTGGGATGGTAACTAAAGTTTAAAGCAGAAATAGGGGCACTTTTAAAATTTTAATTTTTGACCAAAATCGATGGGTCCGGGGCTTAGGGAATTTCTCATATGCCCAAAACCGTTGAAGCTCCTGTTCAAAAATCATGCTCCGAAATCAACTTTTTTCATCTCAGGGATTCATTTTGGGATGGTAACTAAAGTTTAAAGCAGAAATAGGGGCACTTTTAAAATTTTCATTTTTGACCAAAATCGATGGGTCCGGGGCTTAGGGAATTTCTCATATGCCACAAAACCGTTGAAGCTCCTGTTCAAAAATCATGCTCCGAAATCAACTTTTTTCATCTCAGGGATTCATTTTGGGATGGTAACTAAAGTTTAAAGCAGAAATAGGGGCACTTTTAAAATTTTCATTTTTGACCAAAATCGATGGGTCCAGGGCTTAGGGAATTTCTCATATGCCCCAAAACCGTTGAAGCTCCTGTTCAAAAATCATGCTCCGAAATCAACTTTTTTCATCTCAGGGATTCATATTGGGATGGTAACTAAAGTTTAAAGCAGAAATAGGGGCACTTTCAAAATTTTCATTTTTGACCAAAATCGATGGGTCCGGGGCTTAGGGAATTTCTCATATGCCACAAAACCGTTGAAGCTCCTGTTCAAAAATCATGCTCCGAAATCAACTTTTTTCATCTCAGGGATTCATTTTGGGATGGTAACTAAAGTTTAAAGCAGAAATAGGGGCACTTTTAAAATTTTCATTTTTGACCAAAATCGATGGGTCCGGGGCTTAAGGAATTTCTCATATGCCACAAAACCGTTGAAGCTCCTGTTCAAAAATCATGCTCCGAAATCAACTTTTTTCATCTCAGGGATTCATTTTGGGATGGTAACTAAAGTTTAAAGCAGAAATAGGGGCACTTTTAAAATTTTCATTTTTGACCAAAATCGATGGGTCCGGGGCTTAGGGAATTTCTCATATTCCCCAAAACCGTTGAAGCTCCTGTTCAAAAATCATGCTCCGAAATCAACTTTTTTCATCTCAGGGATTCATTTTGGGATGGTAACTAAAGTTTAAAGCAGAAATAGGGGCACTTTTAAAATTTTCATTTTTGACCAAAATCGATGGGTCCGGGGCTTAGGGAATTTCTCATATGCCACAAAACCGTTGAAGCTCCTGTTAAAAAATCATGCTCCGAAATCAACTTTTTTCATCTCAGGGATTCATTTTGGGATGGTAACTAAAGTTTAAAGCAGAAATAGGGGCTCTTTTAACATTTTCATTTTTGACCAAAATCGATGGGTCCGGGGCTTAGGGAATTTCTCATATGCCCCAAAACCGTTGAAGCTCCTGTTCAAAAATCATGCTCCGAAATCAACTTTTTTCATCTCAGGGATTCATTTTGGGATGGTAACTAAAGTTTAAAGCAGAAATAGGGGCACTTTTACAATTTTCATTTTTGACCAAAATCGATGGGTCCGGGGCTTAGGGAATTTCTCATATGCCCCAAAACCGTTGAAGCTCCTGTTCAAAAATCATGCTCGGAAATCAACTTTTTTCATCTCAGGGATTCATTTTGGGATGGTAACTAAAGTTTAAAGCAGAAATAGGGGCACTTTTAAAATTTTCATTTTTGACCAAAATCGATGGGTCCGGGGCTTAGGGAATTTCTCATATGCCCCAAAACCGTTGAAGCTCCTGTTCAAAAATCATGCTCCGAAATCAACTTTTTTCATCTCAGGGATTCATTTTGGGATGGTAACTAAAGTTTAAAGCAGAAATAGGGGCACTTTTAAAATTTTCATTTTCGACCAAAATCGATGGGACCGGGGCTTAGGGAATTTCTCATATGCCCCAAAACCGTTGAAGCTCCTGTTCAAAAATCATGCTCCGAAATCAACTTTTTTCATCTCAGGGATTCATTTTGGGATGGTAACTAAAGTTTAAAGCAGAAATAGGGGCACTTTTAAAATTTTCATTTTTGACCAAAATCGATGGGTCCGGGGCTTAGGGAATTTCTCATATGCCCCAAAACCGTTGAAGCTCCTGTTCAAAAATCATGCTCCGAAATCAACTTTTTTCATCTCAGGGATTCATTTTGGGATGGTAACTAAAGTTTAAAGCAGAAATAGGGGCACTTTTAAAATTTTCATTTTTGACCAAAATCGTTGGTCCGGGGCTTAGGGAATTTCTCCTATGCCACAAAACCGTTGAAGCTCCTGTTCAAAAATCATGCTCCGAAATCAACTTTTTTCATCTCAGGGATTCATTTTGGGATGGTAACTAAAGTTTAAAGCAGAAATAGGGGCACTTTTAAAATTTTCATTTTTGACCAAAATCGATGGGTCCGGGGCTTAGGGAATTTCTCATATGCCACAAAACCATTGAAGCTCCTGTTCAAAAATCATGCTCCGAAATCAACTTTTTTCATCTCAGGGATTCATTTTGGGATGGTAGCTAAAGTTTTAAGCAGAAATAGGGGCACTTTTAAAATTTTCATTTTTGACCAAAATCGATGGGTCCGGGGCTTAAGGAATTTCTCATATGCCACAAAACCGTTGAAGCTCCTGTTCAAAAATCATGCTCCGAAATCAACTTTTTTCATCTCAGGGATTCATTTTGGGATGGTAACTAAAGTTTAAAGCAGAAATAGGGGCACTTTTAAAATTTTCATTTTTGACCAAAATCGATGGGTCCGGGGCTTAGGGAATTTCTCATATGCCCCAAAACCGTTGAAGCTCCTGTTCAAAAATCATGCTCCGAAATCAACTTTTTTCATCTCAGGGATTCATTTTGGGATGGTAACTAAAGTTTAAAGCAGAAATAGGGGCACTTTTAAAATTTTCATTTTTGACCAAAATCGATGGGTCCGGGGCTTAGGGAATTTCTCATATTCCCCAAAACCGTTGAAGCTCCTGTTCAAAAATCATGCTCCGAAATCAACTTTTTTCATCTCAGGGATTCATTTTGGGATGGTAACTAAAGTTTAAAGCAGATATAGGGGCACTTTTAAAATTTTCATTTTTGACCAAAATCGATGGGTCCGGGGCTTAGGGAATTTCTCATATGCCACAAAACCGTTGAAGCTCCTGTTCAAAAATCATGCTCCGAAATCAACTTTTTTCATCTCAGGGATTCATTTTGGGATGGTAACTAAAGTTTAAAGCAGAAATAGGGGCACTTTTAAAATTTTCATTTTTGACCAAAATCGATGGGTCCGGGGCTTAGGGAATTTCTCATATGCCCCAAAACCGTTGAAGCTCCTGTTCAAAAATCATGCTCCGAAATCAATTTTTTTTCATCTCAGGGATTCATTTTGGGATGGTAACTAAAGTTTAAAGCAGAAATAGGGGCACTTTTAAAATTTTCATTTTTGACCAAAATCGATGGGTCCGGGGCTTAGGGAATTTCTCATATGCCACAAAACCGTTGAAGCTCCTGTTCAAAAATCATGCTCCGAAATCAACTTTTTTCATCTCAGGGATTCATTTTGGGATGGTAACTAAAGTTTAAAGCAGAAATAGGGGCACTTTTAAAATTTTCATTTTTGACCAAAATCGATGGGTCCGGGGCTTAGGGAATTTCTCATATGCCACAAAACCGTTGAAGCTCCTGTTCAAAAATCATGCTCCGAAATCAACTTTTTTCATCTCAGGGATTCATTTTGGGATGGTAACTAAAGTTTAAAGCAGAAATAGGGGCACTTTTAACATTTTCATTTTTGACCAAAATAGATGGGTCCAGGGCTTAGGGAATTTCTCATAAGCCCCAAAACCGTTGAAGCTCCTGTTCAAAAATCATGCTCCGAAATCAACTTTTTTCATCTCAGGGATTCATATTGGGATGGTAACTAAAGTTTAAAGCAGAAATAGGGGCACTTTCAAAATTTTCATTTTTGACCAAAATCGATGGGTCCGGGGCTTAGGGAATTTCTCATATGCCACAAAACCGTTGAAGCTCCTGTTCAAAAATCATGCTCCGAAATCAACTTTTTTCATCTCAGGGATTCATTTTGGGATGGTAACTAAAGTTTAAAGCAGAAATAGGGGCACTTTTAAAATTTTCATTTTTGACCAAAATCGATGGGTCCGGGGCTTAGGGAATTTCTCATATGCTCCAAAACCGTTGAAGCTCCTGTTCAAAAATCATGCTCCGAAATCAACTTTTTTTTATCTCAGGGATTCATTTTGGGATGGTAACTAAAGTTTAAAGCAGAAATAGGGGCACTTTTAAAATTTTCATTTTTGACCAAAATCGATGGGTCCGGGGCTTAGGGAATTTCTCATATGCCACAAAACCATTGAAGCTCCTGTTCAAAAATCATGCTCCGAAATCAACTTTTTTCATCTCAGGGATTCATTTTGGGATGGTAGCTAAAGTTTTAAGCAGAAATAGGGGCACTTTTAAAATTTTCATTTTTGACCAAAATCGATGGGTCCGGGGCTTAAGGAATTTCTCATATGCCACAAAACCGTTGAAGCTCCTGTTCAAAAATCATGCTCCGAAATCAACTTTTTTCATCTCAGGGATTCATTTTGGGATGGTAACTAAAGTTTAAAGCAGAAATAGGGGCACTTTTAAAATTTTCATTTTTGACCAAAATCGATGGGTCCGGGGCTTAGGGAATTTCTCATATGCCCCAAAACCGTTGAAGCTCCTGTTCAAAAATCATGCTCCGAAATCAACTTTTTTCATCTCAGGGATTCATTTTGGGATGGTAACTAAAGTTTAAAGCAGAAATAGGGGCACTTTTAAAATTTTCATTTTTGACCAAAATCGATGGGTCCGGGGCTTAGGGAATTTCTCATATTCCCCAAAACCGTTGAAGCTCCTGTTCAAAAATCATGCTCCGAAATCAACTTTTTTCATCTCAGGGATTCATTTTGGGATGGTAACTAAAGTTTAAAGCAGATATAGGGGCACTTTTAAAATTTTCATTTTTGACCAAAATCGATGGGTCCGGGGCTTAGGGAATTTCTCATATGCCACAAAACCGTTGAAGCTCCTGTTCAAAAATCATGCTCCGAAATCAACTTTTTTCATCTCAGGGATTCATTTTGGGATGGTAACTAAAGTTTAAAGCAGAAATAGGGGCACTTTTAAAATTTTCATTTTTGACCAAAATCGATGGGTCCGGGGCTTAGGGAATTTCTCATATGCCCCAAAACCGTTGAAGCTCCTGTTCAAAAATCATGCTCCGAAATCAATTTTTTTTCATCTCAGGGATTCATTTTGGGATGGTAACTAAAGTTTAAAGCAGAAATAGGGGCACTTTTAAAATTTTCATTTTTGACCAAAATCGATGGGTCCGGGGCTTAGGGAATTTCTCATATGCCACAAAACCGTTGAAGCTCCTGTTCAAAAATCATGCTCCGAAATCAACTTTTTTCATCTCAGGGATTCATTTTGGGATGGTAACTAAAGTTTAAAGCAGAAATAGGGGCACTTTTAAAATTTTCATTTTTGACCAAAATCGATGGGTCCGGGGCTTAGGGAATTTCTCATATGCCACAAAACCGTTGAAGCTCCTGTTCAAAAATCATGCTCCGAAATCAACTTTTTTCATCTCAGGGATTCATTTTGGGATGGTAACTAAAGTTTAAAGCAGAAATAGGGGCACTTTTAACATTTTCATTTTTGACCAAAATAGATGGGTCCAGGGCTTAGGGAATTTCTCATAAGCCCCAAAACCGTTGAAGCTCCTGTTCAAAAATCATGCTCCGAAATCAACTTTTTTCATCTCAGGGATTCATATTGGGATGGTAACTAAAGTTTAAAGCAGAAATAGGGGCACTTTCAAAATTTTCATTTTTGACCAAAATCGATGGGTCCGGGGCTTAGGGAATTTCTCATATGCCACAAAACCGTTGAAGCTCCTGTTCAAAAATCATGCTCCGAAATCAACTTTTTTCATCTCAGGGATTCATTTTGGGATGGTAACTAAAGTTTAAAGCAGAAATAGGGGCACTTTTAAAATTTTCATTTTTGACCAAAATCGATGGGTCCGGGGCTTAGGGAATTTCTCATATGCTCCAAAACCGTTGAAGCTCCTGTTCAAAAATCATGCTCCGAAATCAACTTTTTTTTATCTCAGGGATTCATTTTGGGATGGTAACTAAAGTTTAAAGCAGAAATAGGGGCACTTTTAAAATTTTCATTTTTGACCAAAATCGATGGGTCCAGGGCTTAGGGAATTTCTCATATGCCCCAAAACCGTTGAAGCTCCTGTTCAAAAATCATGCTCCGAAATCAACTTTTTTCATCTCAGGGATTCATATTGGGATGGTAACTAAAGTTTAAAGCAGAAATAGGGGCACTTTTAAAATTTTCATTTTTGACCAAAATCGATGGGTCCGGGGCTTAGGGAATTTCTCATATGCCCCAAAACCGTTGAAGCTCCTGTTCAAAAATCATGCTCCGAAATCAACTTTTTTTTATCTCAGGGATTCATTTTGGGATGGTAACAAAAGTTTAAAGCAGAAATAGGGGTACTTTTAAAATTTTCATTGTTGACCAAAATCGATGGGTCCAGGGCTTAGGGAATTTCTCATATGCCCCAAAGCCGTTGAAGCTCCTGTTCAAAAATCATGCTCCGAAATCAACTTTTTTCATCTCAGGGATTCATTTTGGGATGGTAACTAAAGTTTAAAGCAGAAATAGGGGCACTTTTAACATTTTCATTTTTGACCAAAATCGATGGGTCCGGGGCTTAGGGAATTTCTCATATGCCCCAAAACCGTTGAAGCTCCTGTTCAAAAATCATGCTCCGAAATCAACTTTTTTCATCTCAGGGATTCATTTTGGGATGGTAACTAAAGTTTAAAGCTGAAATAGGGGCACTTTTAAAATTTTCATTTTTGACCAAAATCGATGGGTCCGGGGCTTAGGGAATTTCTCATATGCCCCAAAACCGTTGAAGCTCCTGTTCAAAAATCATGCTCCGAAATCAACTTTTTTCATCTCAGGGATTCATTTTGGGATGGTAACTAAAGTTTAAAGCAGAAATAGGGGCACTTTTAAAATTTTCATTTTTGACCAAAATCGATGGGTTTAGGGAATTTCTCATATGCCCCAAAACCGTTGAAGCTCCTGTTCAAAAATCATGCTCCGAAATCAACTTTTTTCATCTCAGGGATTCATTTTGGGATGGTAACTAAAGTTTAAAGCAGAAATAGGGGCACTTTTAAAATTTTCATTTTTGACCAAAATCGATGGGTCCGGGGCTTAGGGAATTTCTCATATGCCCCAAAACCGTTGAAGCTCCTGTTCAAAAATCATGCTCCGAAATCAACTTTTTTCATCTCAGGGATTCATTTTGGGATGGTAACTAAAGTTTAAAGCAGAAATAGGGGTACTTTTAAAATTTTCATTGTTGACCAAAATCGATGGGTCCAGGGCTTAGGGAATTTCTCATATGCCCCAAAACCGTTGAAGCTCCTGTTCAAAAATCATGCTCCGAAATCAACTTTTTTCATCTCAGGGATTCATTTTGGGATGGTAACTAAAGTTTAAAGCAGAAATAGGGGCACTTTTAACATTTTCATTTTTGACCAAAATCGATGGGTCCGGGGCTTAGGGAATTTCTCATATGCCCCAAAACCGTTGAAGCTCCTGTTCAAAAATCATGCTCCGAAATCAACTTTTTTCATCTCAGGGATTCATTTTGGGATGGTAACTAAAGTTTAAAGCAGAAATAGGGGCACTTTTAAAATTTTCATTTTTGACCAAAATCGATGGGTCCGGGGCTTAGGGAATTTCTCATATGCCCCAAAACCGTTGAAGCTCCTGTTCAAAAATCATGCTCCGAAATCAACTTTTTTCATCTCAGGGATTCATTTTGGGATGGTAACTAAAGTTTAAAGCAGAAATAGGGGCACTTTTAAAATTTTCATTTTTGACCAAAATCGATGGGTCCGGGGCTTAGGGAATTTCTCATATGCCCCAAAACCGTTGAAGCTCCTGTTCAAAAATCATGCTCCGAAATCAACTTTTTTCATCTCAGGGATTCATTTTGGGATGGTAACTAAAGTTTAAAGCAGAAATAGGGGCACTTTTAAAATTTTCATTTTTGACCAAAATCGATGGGTCCGGGGCTTAGGGAATTTCTCATATGCCCAAAAACCGTTGAAGCTCCTGTTCAAAAATCATGCTCCGAAATCAATTTTTTTCATCTCAGGGATTCATTTTGGGATGGTAACTAAAGTTTAAAGCAGAAATAGGGGCACTTTTAAAATTTTCATTTTTGACCAAAATTGATGGGTCCGGGGCTTAGGGAATTTCTCATATGCCACAAAACCGTTGAAGCTCCTGTTCAAAAATCATGCTCCGAAATCAACTTTTTTCATCTCAGGGATTCATTTTGGGATGGTAACTAAAGTTTAAAGCAGAAATAGGGGCACTTTTAAAATTTTCATTTTTGACCAAAATCGATGGGTCCGGGGCTTAGGGAATTTCTCATATGCCACAAAACCGTTGAAGCTCCTGTTAAAAAATCATGCTCCGAAATCAACTTTTTTCATCTCAGGGATTCATTTTGGGATGGTAACTAAAGTTTAAAGCAGAAATAGGGGCACTTTTAAAATTTTCATTTTTGACCAAAATCGATGGGTCCAGGGCTTAGGGAATTTCTCATATGCCCCAAAACCGTTGAAGCTCCTGTTCAAAAATCATGCTCCGAAATCAACTTTTTTCATCTCAGTGTTATGCACACCAGTGCCTGCAGGAAAGTACTGGTGTCAGAACTGTTATGCACTCCAGTGTCTGCAGGAATGTACTGGTGTTTGAACTGTTATGCAAAACAAATGGACTCACAGACAAACTGGGGAATATGACATAACGTACACAGAAGGTGATAGGGTAACAAAATACACACAAAGTGAACAGAGAAGCCCAGAGGCTAAGGAACTGGGTATCTCCCTTGTATTAGAACTGCTCAGATGGAAAAGCAAGATGTTGTGTTTTAATACGTAGAGAACCCGAAATGCTGTTGCTAAGGGCAACAGCAAAACCCTAAAGGGTTACCAACGGGTGTGGCAGTAAACTCCTTGGTCAGAGATGGAATGATAGACACAAGGAGAGTCTCCACAATCCTGATTCTCACTGGCAGTGCACAGGTTTTAGCTTACTGCCACTAAACTGACCCCTGACACCTAGCACAGTGAGACAGGATTAGACAGGCAAGTCTTAGAATACAGCCGCAAACTTGCTAAGTTCACAGAGTAGTAACAGAACCCCAGCAAGCTAAACGACTGACTCCAGTCTTACTGCTAGGTCTGGATTGGCAGAGTGTAATACCAAATCCCCAGGCCTATTTGCAGTAAGCAACAAACAAATACAAAGCTACACAGTACTGGCTAACTTTCATGAACTGACTAACCAACAAAGATTCAGCAGCATCTGCTTACCCTGAAAAGAGGCCTTATAAAGCAGGTGCTGTCCACGCCCCACTCAGACCTCACAGACTGTGAGCACAAAAACCAGCACCGGATCCCCTGCCGTGCACAGAGCCTATAACCACTGCACAGCAAAAGACCCGAACCGGAGTATCAGCTGCGCTCAGGTTACTCCGCTAGCACTTGTCTCCCGGTTGCCATGACGACGTGGCAGCACAGGGCAGGAGACCCTAACAGTACCCCCCCTCTGACGAGGGGTCAAAGAACCCCTACCACCGGGTTTATCGGGGAACTGCGAGAAGAAAGAGCGTATCAGTCTGGGGGCATGAAGATCACAACTGCGCACCCACGACCGCTCCTCCGGGCCATACCCCTTCCAGTGCACCAAAAATGACAGCCGACCCCGAACCACCTTGGAGTCAAGAATCCTTTCAACAACAAACTCCCTCTGGCCACGTATCAGAAGAGGGGAAGGTCTTCCACTGGAAGAAGGATTACTAATCGCCCGTTTTAAAAGGGAACAATGAAATGTTTTATTGATACCCAAAGAACGGGGCAGATCTAACTGAAATGCCACCGGATTGATAACCCTGGTGATCTTATAAGGGCCGATGAACCGGGGGCCTAACTTATGAGATGGCTGTCTCAACTTCAAATTCTTGGTAGACAACCAGACGAAGTCTCCTAATTTGAAGCTGCAGGGTCTTTTCCGCTTATCAAAAACCCTTTTGGTCACTAATGACACAGACACAAGGGCTTTCTTCACTTTCCGCCAAATACCTCTAAGGACCGAAACCACAGAGGAACCACCAGGCGTGGAGTCCAGGGGGTCAAAAGAATTGGCCTTAGGATGATGCCCATACACACAAAGGAAGGGAGAGATCCCTGTAGCAGAGTGAGCCGCGTTGTTATAGGCAAACTCCGCCATGGACAGATGAGCAACCCAGTCAGTCTGACACTTGGAGACATAACACCTGAGGAACTGCTCCAAGGACTGGTTCACCCTTTCAGTCTGCCCATTAGACTGCGGATGGTAGCCTGACGACAAGCTGACAGAAATCTGGAGATCGGAACAAAATGCCCTCCAGAATTTGGCCACAAACTGGGATCCGCGGTCAGAGACCACATCAAGTGGCAACCCGTGGAGACGCACAACATGCAGCATAAATAATTCAGACAGGCGTCTGGCTGATGGCAGCCCAACCAGTGGAACGAAGTGCGCCATCTTCGAAAACCTGTCAACGACAACCCAGATGGCTGTCATCCCCGAGGATTTGGGCAAGTCCACCACAAAATCCATTGAAATGTGGGTCCATGGCTTAGATGGGATAGAGAGTGGATGTAATGGGCCAACAGGAACCCCTCTAGGAGTCTTATTTCGGGCACAGATGTCACATGCCCGAACCCACTGATCCACATCCTTAGCCACCGAGGGCCACCACACCGCCCTAGATAGCAACTCCCGAGTTCTGGCAATACCCGGGTGACCTGCCGACTTCTTGGCATGGAATTCCAGGAACACTCGCTGTCTTAACCTAGGAGGCACAAACAAAAGACCTACCGGAAGGTCTGGAGGAGCCTGCTCCTGTGCTCTAAGGACTAATGATAAGAGGTCCTGGGTAATGCCCACTTTAATACATGATGGGGAAACAATGGGCAACGGCTCCTCGGTGGTCTCCTGGATTGGAGCAAAACTCCGCGAGAGCGCATCAGCCTTGATGTTTTTTGACCCAGGGCGATATGTTATCAAAAAATTAAAGCGAGCAAAAAACAAAGCCCATCGTGCCTGCCTGGCATTGAGACGCTTCGCTGACTCTAAATATGCCAGATTCTTATGGTCAGTGAGAATTGATACCACAAACTTAGCCCCCTCAAGCCAGTGTCTCCACTCCTCGAGTGCATCCTTAATAGCCAACAATTCCCGGTTACCCACGTCATAATTCATCTCGGCAGGCGAAAATTTACGGGAAAAGTAAGCACAGGGATGAAGGCGATTATCAGACACTCCCATCTGAGAAAGCACTGCTCCAATACCCATCTCAGAGGCATCCACCTCCACCACAAAAGGACGCTCTGGATCTGGGTGTCGCAGCACCTTGGCCGAAACAAATGCCCTTTTGAGACGGGCAAAAGCCGCTTTAGCCTCACAAGACCAGTGAGCAACATCCGCCCCTTTCTTAGTGAGTGCCACCAAGGGCGCCACTATAGACGAAAATCCAGCGATAAATCGTCTATAAAAATTCGCAAAGCCCAGGAAACGCTGAAGCGTCTTCAAACTAGTGGGCTGCACCCAATCCAGAACTGCCTGTACCTTGGAACCCTCCATTTGGAAACCTTCTGGGGAGATAATATATCCTAGAAATGCGATTTGCTGAACTTCAAATTCGCACTTCTCCAGCTTCGCCCCAAGCCGGTGGTCTCTGAGTTTCTGGAGGACTAAGCGTACATGCTTCCGATGTTCCTCCAGGGAATGGGAGAAGATTAGGATGTCATCTAAGTATACAACTAAGAATCTATCCAAATATTCCCTGAGCACATCATTCATGAAATCCTGGAAGACTGCCGGGGCATTACAGAGCCCAAAAGGCATCACCAAATATTCATAATGCCCTGAGTGGGTATTAAAGGCAGTCTTCCATTCATCCCCCTCTCTTATTCGGATTAGATTGTACGCACCGCGTAGGTCAATCTTAGAAAAAATGGTGGCAGTACGAAGCTGGTCAAACAAGACCGAAATGAGAGGCAGTGGGTATGAGTTTTTAATCGTGATACGGTTCAATTCCCTGAAGTCGATGCAGGGTCGCAACGAACCGTCCTTTTTACCCACGAAGAAGAACCCCGACCCAACTGGAGACTGTGAAGGTCTGATAAATCCCTTAGCCAAGTTCTCCTGAATGTACTCTGCCATAGCCTGAGTCTCAGGACGTGACAGGGAGTACAACCTGCTCTTGGGAAGCTTAGCATTTGGCAACAAATCAATGGCACAGTCATAGGGGCGATGGGGAGGTAGTACCTCTGCAACTTTTTTGGAGAACACGTCCGCAAAATCTGCATAACACCCTGGCAATCCTGGCAAACTTAGCTGCGAGAGCCTGACTGGAAGGCTCAAGCAACTCCTGAAACAATCAGTACCCCAACTAAGAATCTCCCCAGAGACCCAGTCAAATTGAGGATTGTGGGCCCTTAACCAGGGTAACCCCAACACCAATGGGGCAAAAGTACAGACAGTCACATAAAAGGACAATTTTTCAGAGTGTGTGGCTCCAATAAACAAAGAAATCTGGCTAGTGCAAGAGGTAATTTTACCTTGGGATAATGGTTCCCCGTTTAACCCACAAATCTCAATTTCCGATGCCAAGGGTACTAAGGGAACAGAGTGTTTCAGGGCGAATTGGCGGTCCATAAAAACCCCGTCGGCCCCACTGTCCACAAAGGCCTCAGTCTTGACAGTTTGACCGAGGATCTTCAAGGTCACCGGAATGATAAAAGTCTTCTTGGGAAATTCTGACTTCTGGCCTGACAGGATATTTCCCATCACCGTCAGGCCCTGAAGTTTTCCGGCTTTTCTGGGCATGATACTACCACATGACCTTTATTCCCACAGTACAAACACAACCCCTGCTGTCTCCTCCGCGTCTTCTCACGCGAGGAGAGGCGGGTAGCCCCAATCTGCATAGGCTCCTCAGAAAATTCCTCAGAGTCTGAGGTTCCCTTGGGAAGGAAGGAAATCTCAGTCTCCCTTTCAAGCCTACGCTCTCTCAGCCGTCTATCCACCCGGATGGATAACTGCATGAGCTGATCCAAGCTATCAGGCAAGGGATATTGTACCAGTTGGTCCTTTATCTGGTTAGAAAGACCTCTTCGGTACTGGTGTCTCAGGGCTGGGTCATTCCACTGGGTATCATGGGCCAACCTCCGAAACTCCGTACAGTAAACCTCAACTGGCCTTCGCCCTTGCTTAAGGATCGAAATCTGAGCCTCGGCTGAGGCCCTCTTGTCAGGGTCATCATACAACATGCCCAGTGCCGTAAAAAAAGCATCAACACTTTTAAGCGACGGACAGTCAGGCTGCAACCCATATGCCCAGACCTGTGGGTCTCCTTGTAGCAAGGAAATCACTATGCCCACCCGCTGAATCTCCGACCCAGAAGACTGAGGCCTAAGCCGGAAGTATAGCTTGCAGCTCTCCTTGAAACAAAAGAACTGCGAGCGATCTCCAGAAAAACGATCCGGGAGATTTACTTTCGGCTCCTTAACCCCTGCAGGTGCTGCTGCTGCGGGAGCTCTGCCAGCAGCCTGGGAGGTGTGCATTTTAATGGACAAATCATTAAATTGTCGAGTCAGGACCTGCACCTGATCGACCACCTGTTGCAACGTATTTTGAGGGGTATGCTCCATATTCCCACAAAATTTCAACAGGAGTATTAGGCTGCTGAATATGTTATGCACACCAGTGCCTGCAGGAAAGTACTGGTGTCAGAACTGTTATGCACTCCAGTGTCTGCAGGAATGTACTGGTGTTTGAACTGTTATGCAAAACAAATGGACTCACAGACAAACTGGGGAATATGACATAACGTACACAGAAGGTGATAGGGTAACAAAATACACACAAAGTGAACAGAGAAGCCCAGAGGCTAAGGAACTGGGTATCTCCCTTGTATTAGAACTGCTCAGATGGAAAAGCAAGATGTTGTGTTTTAATACGTAGAGAACCCGAAATGCTGTTGCTAAGGGCAACAGCAAAACCCTAAAGGGTTACCAACGGGTGTGGCAGTAAACTCCTTGGTCAGAGATGGAATGATAGACACAAGGAGAGTCTCCACAATCCTGATTCTCACTGGCAGTGCACAGGTTTTAGCTTACTGCCACTAAACTGACCCCTGACACCTAGCACAGTGAGACAGGATTAGACAGGCAAGTCTTAGAATACAGCCGCAAACTTGCAAAGTTCACAGAGTAGTAACAGAACCCCAGCAAGCTAAACGACTGACTCCAGTCTTACTGCTAGGTCTGGATTGGCAGAGTGTAATACCAAATCCCCAGGCCTATTTGCAGTAAGCAACAAACAAATACAAAGCTACACAGTACTGGCTAACTTTCATGAACTGACTAACCAACAAAGATTCAGCAGCATCTGCTTACCCTGAAAAGAGGCCTTATAAAGCAGGTGCTGTCCACGCCCCACTCAGACCTCACAGACTGTGAGCACAAAAACCAGCACCGGATCCCCTGCCGCGCACAGAGCCTATAACCACAGCACAGCAAAAGACCCAAACCGGAGTATCAGCTGCGCTCAGGTTACTCCGCTAGCACTTGTCTCCCGGTTGCCATGACGACGTGGCAGCACAGGGCAGGAGACCCTAACACTCAGGGATTCATATTGGGATGGTAACTAAAGTTTAAAGCAGAAATAGGGGCACTTTCAAAATTTTCATTTTTGACCAAAATCGATGGGTCCGGGGCTTAGGGAATTTCTCATATGCCACAAAACCGTTGAAGCTCCTGTTCAAAAATCATGCTCCGAAATCAACTTTTTTCATCTCAGGGATTCATTTTGGGATGGTAACTAAAGTTTAAAGCAGAAATAGGGGCACTTTTAAAATTTTCATTTTTGACCAAAATCGATGGGTCCGGGGCTTAGGGAATTTCTCATATGCTCCAAAACCGTTGAAGCTCCTGTTCAAAAATCATGCTCCGAAATCAACTTTTTTTATCTCAGGGATTCATTTTGGGATGGTAACTAAAGTTTAAAGCAGAAATAGGGGCACTTTTAAAATTTTCATTTTTGACCAAAATCGATGGGTCCAGGGCTTAGGGAATTTCTCATATGCCCCAAAACCGTTGAAGCTCCTGTTCAAAAATCATGCTCCGAAATCAACTTTTTTCATCTGAGGGATTCATATTGGGATGGTAACTAAAGTTTTAAAGCAGAAATAGGGGCACTTTCAAAATTTTCATTTTTGACCAAAATCGATGGGTCCGGGGCTTAGGGAATTTCTCATATGCCCCAAAACCGTTGAAGCTCATGTTCAAAAATCATGCTCCGAAATCAACTTTTTTCATCTCAGGGATTCATTTTGGGATGGTAACTAAAGTTTAAAGCAGAAATAGGGGCACTTTTAAAATTTTCATTTTTGACCAAAATCGATGGGTCCGGGGCTTAGGGAATTTCTCATATGCCACAAAACCGTTGAAGCTCCTGTTCAAAAATCATGCTCCAAAATCAACTTTTTTCATCTCAGGGATTCATTTTGGGATGGTAACAAAAGTTTAAAGCAGAAATAGGGGTACTTTTAAAATTTTCATTGTTGACCAAAATCGATGGGTCCAGGGCTTAGGGAATTTCTCATATGCCCCAAAGCCGTTGAAGCTCCTGTTCAAAAATCATGCTCCGAAATCAACTTTTTTCATCTCAGGGATTCATTTTGGGATGGTAACTAAAGTTTAAAGCAGAAATAGGGGCACTTTTAACATTTTCATTTTTGACCAAAATCGATGGGTCCGGGGCTTAGGGAATTTCTCATATGCCCCAAAACCGTTGAAGCTCCTGTTCAAAAATCATGCTCCGAAATCAACTTTTTTCATCTCAGGGATTCATTTTGGGATGGTAACTAAAGTTTAAAGCAGAAATAGGGGCACTTTTAAAATTTTCATTTTTGACCAAAATCGATGGGTCCGGGGCTTAGGGAATTTCTCATATGCCCCAAAACCGTTGAAGCTCCTGTTCAAAAATCATGCTCCGAATTCAACTTTTTTCATCTCAGGGATTCATTTTGGGATGGTAACTAAAGTTTAAAGCAGAAATAGGGGCACTTTTAAAATTTTCATTTTTGACCAAAATCGATGGGTTTAGGGAATTTCTCATATGCCCCAAAACCGTTGAAGCTCCTGTTCAAAAATCAAGCTCCGAAATCAACTTTTTTCATCTCAGGGATTCATTTTGGGATGGTAACTAAAGTTTAAAGCAGAAATAGGGGCACTTTTAAAATTTTCATTTTTGACCAAAATCGATGGGTCCGGGGCTTAGGGAATTTCTCATATGCCCCAAAACCGTTGAAGCTCCTGTTCAAAAATCATGCTCCGAAATCAACTTTTTTCATCTCAGGGATTCATTTTGGGATGGTAACTAAAGTTTAAAGCAGAAATAGGGGTACTTTTAAAATTTTCATTGTTGACCAAAATCGATGGGTCCAGGGCTTAGGGAATTTCTCATATGCCCCAAAACCGTTGAAGCTCCTGTTCAAAAATCATGCTCCGAAATCAACTTTTTTCATCTCAGGGATTCATTTTGGGATGGTAACTAAAGTTTAAAGCAGAAATAGGGGCACTTTTAACATTTTCATTTTTGACCAAAATCGATGGGTCCGGGGCTTAGGGAATTTCTCATATGCCCCAAAACCGTTGAAGCTCCTGTTCAAAAATCATGCTCCGAAATCAACTTTTTTCATCTCAGGGATTCATTTTGGGATGGTAACTAAAGTTTAAAGCAGAAATAGGGGCACTTTTAAAATTTTCATTTTTGACCAAAATCGATGGGTCCGGGGCTTAGGGAATTTCTCATATGCCCCAAAACCGTTGAAGCTCCTGTTCAAAAATCATGCTCCGAAATCAACTTTTTTCATCTCAGGGATTCATTTTGGGATGGTAACTAAAGTTTAAAGCAGAAATAGGGGCACTTTTAAAATTTTCATTTTTGACCAAAATCGATGGGTCCGGGGCTTAGGGAATTTCTCATATGCCCCAAAACCGTTGAAGCTCCTGTTCAAAAATCATGCTCCGAAATCAACTTTTTTCATCTCAGGGATTCATTTTGGGATGGTAACTAAAGTTTAAAGCAGAAATAGGGGCACTTTTAAAATTTTCATTTTTGACCAAAATCGATGGGTCCGGGGCTTAGGGAATTTCTCATATGCCCCAAAACCGTTGAAGCTCCTGTTCAAAAATCATGCTCCGAAATCAACTTTTTTCATCTCAGGGATTCATTTTGTGATGGTAACTAAAGTTTAAAGCAGAAATAGGGGCACTTTTAAAATTTTCATTTTTGACCAAAATCGATGGGTCCGGAGCTTAGGGAATTTCGCATATGCCCCAAAACCGTTGAAGCTCCTGTTCAAAAATCATGCTCCGAAATCAACTTTTTTCATCTCAGGGATTCATTTTGGGATGGTAACTAAAGTTTAAAGCAGAAATAGGGGCACTTTTAAAATTTTCATTTTTGACCAAAATCGATGGGTCCAGGGCTTAGGGAATTTCTCATATGCCCCAAAACCGTTGAAGCTCCTGTTCAAAAATCATGCTCCGAAATCAACTTTTTTCATCTCAGGGATTCATTTTGGGATGGTAACTAAAGTTTAAAGCAGAAATAGGGGCACTTTTAAAATTTTCATTTTCGACCAAAATCGATGGGACCGGGGCTTAGGGAATTTCTCATATGCCCCAAAACCGTTGAAGCTCCTGTTCAAAAATCATGCTCCGAAATCAACTTTTTTCATCTCAGGGATTCATTTTGGGATGGTAACTAAAGTTTAAAGCAGAAATAGGGGCACTTTTAAAATTTTCATTTTTGACCAAAATCGATGGTCCGGGGCTTAGGGAATTTCTCCTATGCCACAAAACCGTTGAAGCTCCTGTTCAAAAATCATGCTCGGAAATCAACTTTTTTCATCTCAGGGATTCATTTTGGGATGGTAACTAAAGTTTAAAGCAGAAATAGGGGCACTTTTAAAATTTTCATTTTTGACCAAAATCGATGGGTTCGGGGCTTAGGGAATTTCTCATATGCCCCAAAACCGTTGAAGCTCCTGTTCAAAAATCATGCTCGGAAATCAACTTTTTTCATCTCAGGGATTCATTTTGGGATGGTAACTAAAGTTTAAAGCAGAAATAGGGGCACTTTTAAAATTTTCATTTTTGACCAAAATCGATGGGTCCGGGGCTTAGGGAATTTCTCATATGCCACAAAACCGTTGAAGCTCCTGTTCAAAAATCATGCTCCGAAATCAACTTTTTTCATCTCAGGGATTCATTTTGGGATGGTAGCTAAAGTTTAAAGCAGAAATAGGGGCACTTTTAAAATTTTCATTTTTGACCAAAATTGATGGGTCCGGGGCTTAAGGAATTTCTCATATGCCACAAAACCGTTGAAGCTCCTGTTCAAAAATCATGCTCCGAAATCAACTTTTTTCATCTCAGGGATTCATTTTGGGATGGTAACTAAAGTTTAAAGCAGAAATAGGGGCACTTTGAAAATTTTCATTTTTGACCAAAATCGATGGGTCCGGGGCTTAGGGAATTTCTCATATGCCCCAAAACCGTTGAAGCTCCTGTTCAAAAATCATGCTCCGAAATCAACTTTTTTCATCTCAGGGATTCATTTTGGGATGGTAACTAAAGTTTAAAGCAGAAATAGGGGCACTTTTAAAATTTTCATTTTTGACCAAAATCGATGGGTCAGGGGCTTAGGGAATTTCTCATATGCCCCAAAACCGTTGAAGCTCCTGTTCAAAAATCATGCTCCGAAATCAACTTTTTTCATCTCAGGGATTCATTTTGGGATGGTAACTAAAGTTTAAAGCAGAAATAGGGGCACTTTTAAAATTTTCATTTTTGACCAAAATCGATGGGTCCGGGGCTTAAGGAATTTCTCATATGCCACAAAACCGTTGAAGCTCCTGTTCAAAAATCATGCTCCGAAATCAACTTTTTTCATCTCAGGGATTCATTTTGGGATGGTAACTAAAGTTTAAAGCAGAAATAGGGGCACTTTTAAAATTTTCATTTTTGACCAAAATCGATGGGTCCGGGGCTTAGGGAATTTCTCATATGCCACAAAACTGTTGAAGCTCCTGTTCAAAAATCATGCTCCGAAATCAACTTTTTTCATCTCAGGGATTCATTTTGGGATGGTAACTAAAGTTTAAAGCAGAAATAGGGGCACTTTTAAAATTTTAATTTTGACCAAAATCGATGGGTCCGGGGCTTAGGGAATTTCTCATATACCCCAAAACCGTTGAAGCTCCTGTTCAAAAATCATGCTCCGAAATCAACTTTTTTCATCTCAGGGATTCATTTTGGGATGGTAACTAAAGTTTAAAGCAGAAATAGGGGCACTTTTAAAATTTTCATTTTTGACCAAAATCGATGGGTCCGGGGCTTAGGGAATTTCTCATATGCCCCAAAACCGTTGAAGCTCCTGTTCAAAAATCATGCTCCGAAATCAACTTTTTTCATCTCAGGGATTCATTTTGGGATGGTAACTAAAGTTTAAAGCAGAAATAGGGGCACTTTTAAAATTTTCATTTTTGACCAAAATCGATGGGTCCGGAGCTTAGGGAATTTCGCATATGCCCCAAAACCGTTGAAGCTCCTGTTCAAAAATCATGCTCCGAAATCAACTTTTTTCATCTCAGGGATTCATTTTGGGATGGTAACTAAAGTTTAAAGCAGAAATAGGGGCACTTTTAAAATTTTCATTTTTGACCAAAATCGATGGGTCCGGGGCTTAGGGAATTTCTCATATGCCCAAAACCGTTGAAGCTCCTGTTCAAAAATCATGCTCCGAAATCAACTTTTTTCATCTCAGGGATTCATTTTGGGATGGTAACTAAAGTTTAAAGCAGAAATAGGGGCACTTTTAAAATTTTCATTTTCGACCAAAATCGATGGGACCGGGGCTTAGGGAATTTCTCATATGCCCCAAAACCGTTGAAGCTCCTGTTCAAAAATCATGCTCCGAAATCAACTTTTTTCATCTCAGGGATTCATTTTGGGATGGTAACTAAAGTTTAAAGCAGATATAGGGGCACTTTTAAAATTTTCATTTTTGACCAAAATCGATGGTCCGGGGCTTAGGGAATTTCTCCTATGCCACAAAACCGTTGAAGCTCCTGTTCAAAAATCATGCTCGGAAATCAACTTTTTTCATCTCAGGGATTCATTTTGGGATGGTAACTAAAGTTTTAAGCAGAAATAGGGGCACTTTTAAAATTTTCATTTTTGACCAAAATCGATGGGTTCGGGGCTTAGGGAATTTCTCATATGCCCCAAAACCGTTGAAGCTCCTGTTCAAAAATCATGCTCCGAAATCAACTTTTTTCATCTCAGGGATTCATTTTGGGATGGTAACTAAAGTTTAAAGCAGAAATAGGGGCACTTTTAAAATTTCCATTTTTGACTAAAATCGATGGGTCCGGAGCTTAGGGAATTTCGCATATGCCCCAAAACCGTTGAAGCTCCTGTTCAAAAATCATGCTCCGAAATCAACTTTTTTCATCTCAGGGATTCATTTTGGGATGGTAACTAAAGTTTAAAGCAGAAATAGGGGCACTTTTAAAATTTTCATTTTTGACCAAAATCGATGGGTCCGGGGCTTAGGGAATTTCTCATATGCCCCAAAACCGTTGAAGCTCCTGTTCAAAAATCATGCTCCGAAATCAACTTTTTTCATCTCAGGGATTCATTTTGGGATGGTAACTAAAGTTTAAAGCAGAAATAGGGGCACTTTTAAAATTTTCATTTTCGACCAAAATCGATGGGACCGGGGCTTAGGGAATTTCTCATATGCCCCAAAACCGTTGAAGCTCCTGTTCAAAAATCATGCTCCGAAATCAACTTTTTTCATCTCAGGGATTCATTTTGGGATGGTAACTAAAGTTTAAAGCAGATATAGGGGCACTTTTAAAATTTTCATTTTTGACCAAAATCGATGGTCCGGGGCTTAGGGAATTTCTCCTATGCCACAAAACCGTTGAAGCTCCTGTTCAAAAATCATGCTCGGAAATCAACTTTTTTCATCTCAGGGATTCATTTTGGGATGGTAACTAAAGTTTTAAGCAGAAATAGGGGCACTTTTAAAATTTTCATTTTTGACCAAAATCGATGGGTTCGGGGCTTAGGGAATTTCTCATATGCCCCAAAACCGTTGAAGCTCCTGTTCAAAAATCATGCTCCGAAATCAACTTTTTTCATCTCAGGGATTCATTTTGGGATGGTAACTAAAGTTTAAAGCAGAAATAGAGGCACTTTTAAAATTTTCATTTTTGACCAAAATCGATGGGTCCGGGGCTTAGGGAATTTCTTATATGCCACAAAACCGTTGAAGCTCCTGTTCAAAAATCATGCTCCGAAATCAACTTTTTTCATCTCAGGGATTCATTTTGGGATGGTAGCTAAAGTTTAAAGCAGAAATAGGGGCACTTTTAAAATTTTCATTTTTGACCAAAATCGATGGGTCCGGGGCTTAGGGAATTTCTCATATGCCCCAAAACCGTTGAAGCTCCTGTTCAAAAATCATGCTCCGAAATCAACTTTTTTCATCTCAGGGATTCATTTTGGGATGGTAACTAAAGTTTAAAGCAGAAATAGGGGCACTTTTAAAATTTCATTTTTGACCAAAATCGATGGTCCGGGGCTTAGGGAATTTCTCCTATGCCACAAAACCGTTGAAGCTCCTGTTCAAAAATCATGCTCGGAAATCAACTTTTTTCATCTCAGGGATTCATTTTGGGATGGTAACTAAAGTTTAAAGCAGAAATAGGGGCACTTTTAAAATTTTCATTTTTGACCAAAATCGATGGGTTCGGGGCTTAGGGAATTTCTCATATGCCCCAAAACCGTTGAAGCTCCTGTTCAAAAATCATGCTCCGAAATCAACTTTTTTCATCTCAGGGATTCATTTTGGGATGGTAACTAAAGTTTAAAGCAGAAATAGGGGCACTTTTAAAATTTTCATTTTTGACCAAAATCGATGGGTCCGGGGCTTAGGGAATTTCTCATATGCCACAAAACCGTTGAAGCTCCTGTTCAAAAATCATGCTCCGAAATCAACTTTTTTCATCTCAGGGATTCATTTTGGGATGGTAACTAAAGTTTAAAGCAGAAATAGGGGCACTTTCAAAATTTTCATTTTTGACCAAAATCGATGGGTCCGGGGCTTAGGGAATTTCTCATATGCCACAAAACCGTTGAAGCTCCTGTTCAAAAATCATGCTCCGAAATCAAATTTTTTCATCTCAGGGATTCATTTTGGGATGGTAGCTAAAGTTTAAAGCAGAAATAGGGGCACTTTTAAAATTTTCATTTTTGACCAAAATCGATGGGTCCGGGGCTTAAGGAATTTCTCATATGCCACAAAACCGTTTTGAAGCTCCTGTTCAAAAATCATGCTCCGAAATCAACTTTTTTCATCTCAGGGATTCATTTTGGGATGGTAACTAAAGTTTAAAGCAGAAATAGGGGCACTTTTAAAATTTTCATTTTTGACCAAAATCGATGGGTCCGGGGCTTAGGGAATTTCTCATATGCCCCAAAACCGTTGAAGCTCCTGTTCAAAAATCATGCTCCGAAATCAACTTTTTTCATCTCAGGGATTCATTTTGGGATGGTAACTAAAGTTTAAAGCAGAAATAGGGGCACTTTTAAAATTTTCATTTTTGACCAAAATCGATGGGTCCGGGGCTTAGGGAATTTCTCATATGCCACAAAACCGTTGAAGCTCCTGTTAAAAAATCATGCTCCGAAATCAACTTTTTTCATCTCAGGGATTCATTTTGGGATGGTAACTAAAGTTTAAAGCAGAAATAGGGGCACTTTTAAAATTTTCATTTTTGACCAAAATCGATGGGTCCAGGGCTTAGGGAATTTCTCATATGCCCCAAAACCGTTGAAGCTCCTGTTCAAAAATCATGCTCCGAAATCAACTTTTTTCATCTCAGGGATTCATTTTGGGATGGTAACTAAAGTTTAAAGCAGAAATAGGGGCACTTTTAAAATTTTCATTTTTGACCAAAATCGATGGGTCCGGGGCTTAAGGAATTTCTCATATGCCACAAAACCGTTGAAGCTCCTGTTCAAAAATCATGCTCCGAAATCAACTTTTTTCATCTCAGGGATTCATTTTGGGATGGTAACTAAAGTTTAAAGCAGAAATAGGGGCACTTTTAAAATTTTAATTTTGACCAAAATCGATGGGTCCGGGGCTTAGGGAATTTCTCATATGCCCCAAAACCGTTGAAGCTCCTGTTCAAAAATCATGCTCCGAAATCAACTTTTTTCATCTCAGGGATTCATTTTGGGATGGTAACTAAAGTTTAAAGCAGAAATAGGGGCACTTTTAAAATTTTCATTTTTGACCAAAATCGATGGGTCCGGGGCTTAGGGAATTTCTCATATGCCACAAAACCGTTGAAGCTCCTGTTCAAAAATCATGCTCCGAAATCAACTTTTTTCATCTCAGGGATTCATTTTGGGATGGTAACTAAAGTTTAAAGCAGAAATAGGGGCACTTTTAAAATTTTCATTTTCGACCAAAATCGATGGGACCGGGGCTTAGGGAATTTCTCATATGCCCCAAAACCGTTGAAGCTCCTGTTCAAAAATCATGCTCCGAAATCAACTTTTTTCATCTCAGGGATTCATTTTGGGATGGTAACTAAAGTTTAAAGCAGATATAGGGGCACTTTTAAAATTTTCATTTTTGACCAAAATCGATGGTCCGGGGCTTAGGGAATTTCTCCTATGCCACAAAACCGTTGAAGCTCCTGTTCAAAAATCATGCTCGGAAATCAACTTTTTTCATCTCAGGGATTCATTTTGGGATGGTAACTAAAGTTTTAAGCAGAAATAGGGGCACTTTTAAAATTTTCATTTTTGACCAAAATCGATGGGTTCGGGGCTTAGGGAATTTCTCATATGCCCCAAAACCGTTGAAGCTCCTGTTCAAAAATCATGCTCCGAAATCAACTTTTTTCATCTCAGGGATTCATTTTGGGATGGTAACTAAAGTTTAAAGCAGAAATAGGGGCACTTTTAAAATTTCCATTTTTGACTAAAATCGATGGGTCCGGAGCTTAGGGAATTTCGCATATGCCCCAAAACCGTTGAAGCTCCTGTTCAAAAATCATGCTCCGAAATCAACTTTTTTCATCTCAGGGATTCATTTTGGGATGGTAACTAAAGTTTAAAGCAGAAATAGGGGCACTTTTAAAATTTTCATTTTTGACCAAAATCGATGGGTCCGGGGCTTAGGGAATTTCTCATATGCCCCAAAACCGTTGAAGCTCCTGTTCAAAAATCATGCTCCGAAATCAACTTTTTTCATCTCAGGGATTCATTTTGGGATGGTAACTAAAGTTTAAAGCAGAAATAGGGGCACTTTTAAAATTTTCATTTTCGACCAAAATCGATGGGACCGGGGCTTAGGGAATTTCTCATATGCCCCAAAACCGTTGAAGCTCCTGTTCAAAAATCATGCTCCGAAATCAACTTTTTTCATCTCAGGGATTCATTTTGGGATGGTAACTAAAGTTTAAAGCAGATATAGGGGCACTTTTAAAATTTTCATTTTTGACCAAAATCGATGGTCCGGGGCTTAGGGAATTTCTCCTATGCCACAAAACCGTTGAAGCTCCTGTTCAAAAATCATGCTCGGAAATCAACTTTTTTCATCTCAGGGATTCATTTTGGGATGGTAACTAAAGTTTTAAGCAGAAATAGGGGCACTTTTAAAATTTTCATTTTTGACCAAAATCGATGGGTTCGGGGCTTAGGGAATTTCTCATATGCCCCAAAACCGTTGAAGCTCCTGTTCAAAAATCATGCTCCGAAATCAACTTTTTTCATCTCAGGGATTCATTTTGGGATGGTAACTAAAGTTTAAAGCAGAAATAGAGGCACTTTTAAAATTTTCATTTTTGACCAAAATCGATGGGTCCGGGGCTTAGGGAATTTCTTATATGCCACAAAACCGTTGAAGCTCCTGTTCAAAAATCATGCTCCGAAATCAACTTTTTTCATCTCAGGGATTCATTTTGGGATGGTAGCTAAAGTTTAAAGCAGAAATAGGGGCACTTTTAAAATTTTCATTTTTGACCAAAATCGATGGGTCCGGGGCTTAGGGAATTTCTCATATGCCCCAAAACCGTTGAAGCTCCTGTTCAAAAATCATGCTCCGAAATCAACTTTTTTCATCTCAGGGATTCATTTTGGGATGGTAACTAAAGTTTAAAGCAGAAATAGGGGCACTTTTAAAATTTCATTTTTGACCAAAATCGATGGTCCGGGGCTTAGGGAATTTCTCCTATGCCACAAAACCGTTGAAGCTCCTGTTCAAAAATCATGCTCGGAAATCAACTTTTTTCATCTCAGGGATTCATTTTGGGATGGTAACTAAAGTTTAAAGCAGAAATAGGGGCACTTTTAAAATTTTCATTTTTGACCAAAATCGATGGGTTCGGGGCTTAGGGAATTTCTCATATGCCCCAAAACCGTTGAAGCTCCTGTTCAAAAATCATGCTCCGAAATCAACTTTTTTCATCTCAGGGATTCATTTTGGGATGGTAACTAAAGTTTAAAGCAGAAATAGGGGCACTTTTAAAATTTTCATTTTTGACCAAAATCGATGGGTCCGGGGCTTAGGGAATTTCTCATATGCCACAAAACCGTTGAAGCTCCTGTTCAAAAATCATGCTCCGAAATCAACTTTTTTCATCTCAGGGATTCATTTTGGGATGGTAACTAAAGTTTAAAGCAGAAATAGGGGCACTTTCAAAATTTTCATTTTTGACCAAAATCGATGGGTCCGGGGCTTAGGGAATTTCTCATATGCCACAAAACCGTTGAAGCTCCTGTTCAAAAATCATGCTCCGAAATCAAATTTTTTCATCTCAGGGATTCATTTTGGGATGGTAGCTAAAGTTTAAAGCAGAAATAGGGGCACTTTTAAAATTTTCATTTTTGACCAAAATCGATGGGTCCGGGGCTTAAGGAATTTCTCATATGCCACAAAACCGTTGAAGCTCCTGTTCAAAAATCATGCTCCGAAATCAACTTTTTTCATCTCAGGGATTCATTTTGGGATGGTAACTAAAGTTTAAAGCAGAAATAGGGGCACTTTTAAAATTTTCATTTTTGACCAAAATCGATGGGTCCGGGGCTTAGGGAATTTCTCATATGCCCCAAAACCGTTGAAGCTCCTGTTCAAAAATCATGCTCCGAAATCAACTTTTTTCATCTCAGGGATTCATTTTGGGATGGTAACTAAAGTTTAAAGCAGAAATAGGGGCACTTTTAAAATTTTCATTTTTGACCAAAATCGATGGGTCCGGGGCTTAGGGAATTTCTCATATGCCACAAAACCGTTGAAGCTCCTGTTAAAAAATCATGCTCCGAAATCAACTTTTTTCATCTCAGGGATTCATTTTGGGATGGTAACTAAAGTTTAAAGCAGAAATAGGGGCACTTTTAAAATTTTCATTTTTGACCAAAATCGATGGGTCCAGGGCTTAGGGAATTTCTCATATGCCCCAAAACCGTTGAAGCTCCTGTTCAAAAATCATGCTCCGAAATCAACTTTTTTCATCTCAGGGATTCATTTTGGGATGGTAACTAAAGTTTAAAGCAGAAATAGGGGCACTTTTAAAATTTTCATTTTTGACCAAAATCGATGGGTCCCGGGGCTTAAGGAATTTCTCATATGCCACAAAACCGTTGAAGCTCCTGTTCAAAAATCATGCTCCGAAATCAACTTTTTTCATCTCAGGGATTCATTTTGGGATGGTAACTAAAGTTTAAAGCAGAAATAGGGGCACTTTTAAAATTTTAATTTTGACCAAAATCGATGGGTCCGGGGCTTAGGGAATTTCTCATATGCCCCAAAACCGTTGAAGCTCCTGTTCAAAAATCATGCTCCGAAATCAACTTTTTTCATCTCAGGGATTCATTTTGGGATGGTAACTAAAGTTTAAAGCAGAAATAGGGGCACTTTTAAAATTTTCATTTTTGACCAAAATCGATGGGTCCGGGGCTTAGGGAATTTCTCATATGCCACAAAACCGTTGAAGCTCCTGTTAAAAAATCATGCTCCGAAATCAACTTTTTTCATCTCAGGGATTCATTTTGGGATGGTAACTAAAGTTTAAAGCAGAAATAGGGGCACTTTCAAAATTTTCATTTTTGACCAAAATCGATGGGTCCGGGGCTTAGGGAATTTCTCATATGCCACAAAACCGTTGAAGCTCCTGTTCAAAAATCATGCTCCGAAATCAACTTTTTTCATCTCAGGGATTCATTTTGGGATGGTAGCTAAAGTTTAAAGCAGAAATAGGGGCACTTTTAAAATTTTCATTTTTGACCAAAATCGATGGGTCCGGGGCTTAAGGAATTTCTCATATGCCACAAAACCGTTGAAGCTCCTGTTCAAAAATCATGCTCCGAAATCAACTTTTTTCATCTCAGGGATTCATTTTGGGATGGTAACTAAAGTTTAAAGCAGAAATAGGGGCACTTTTAAAATTTTCATTTTTGACCAAAATCGATGGGTCCGGGGCTTAGGGAATTTCTCATATGCCCCAAAACCGTTGAAGCTCCTGTTCAAAAATCATGCTCCGAAATCAACTTTTTTCATCTCAGGGATTCATTTTGGGATGGTAACTAAAGTTTAAAGCAGAAATAGGGGCACTTTTAAAATTTTCATTTTTGACCAAAATCGATGGGTCCGGGGCTTAGGGAATTTCTCATATGCCACAAAACCGTTGAAGCTCCTGTTAAAAAATCATGCTCCGAAATCAACTTTTTTCATCTCAGGGATTCATTTTGGGATGGTAACTAAAGTTTAAAGCAGAAATAGGGGCACTTTTAAAATTTTCATTTTTGACCAAAATCGATGGGTCCAGGGCTTAGGGAATTTCTCATATGCCCCAAAACCGTTGAAGCTCCTGTTCAAAAATCATGCTCCGAAATCAACTTTTTTCATCTCAGGGATTCATTTTGGGATGGTAACTAAAGTTTAAAGCAGAAATAGGGGCACTTTTAAAATTTTCATTTTTGACCAAAATCGATGGGTCCGGGGCTTAAGGAATTTCTCATATGCCACAAAACCGTTGAAGCTCCTGTTCAAAAATCATGCTCCGAAATCAACTTTTTTCATCTCAGGGATTCATTTTGGGATGGTAACTAAAGTTTAAAGCAGAAATAGGGGCACTTTTAAAATTTTAATTTTGACCAAAATCGATGGGTCCGGGGCTTAGGGAATTTCTCATATGCCCCAAAACCGTTGAAGCTCCTGTTCAAAAATCATGCTCCGAAATCAACTTTTTTCATCTCAGGGATTCATTTTGGGATGGTAACTAAAGTTTAAAGCAGAAATAGGGGCACTTTTAAAATTTTCATTTTTGACCAAAATCGATGGGTCCGGGGCTTAGGGAATTTCTCATATGCCACAAAACCGTTGAAGCTCCTGTTAAAAAATCATGCTCCGAAATCAACTTTTTTCATCTCAGGGATTCATTTTGGGATGGTAACTAAAGTTTAAAGCAGAAATAGGGGCACTTTCAAAATTTTCATTTTTGACCAAAATCGATGGGTCCGGGGCTTAGGGAATTTCTCATATGCCACAAAACCGTTGAAGCTCCTGTTCAAAAATCATGCTCCGAAATCAACTTTTTTTCATCTCAGGGATTCATTTTGGGATGGTAACTAAAGTTTAAAGCAGAAATAGGGGCACTTTTAAAATTTTCATTTTTGACCAAAATCGATGGGTCCGGGGCTTAGGGAATTTCTCATATGCTCCAAAACCGTTGAAGCTCCTGTTCAAAAATCATGCTCCGAAATCAACTTTTTTCATCTCAGGGATTCACTTTTGGATGGTAACTAAAGTTTAAAGCAGAAATAGGGGCACTTTTAAAATTTTCATTTTTGACCAAAATCGATGGGTCCAGGGTTTAGGGAATTTCTCATATGCCCCAAAACCGTTGAAGCTCCTGTTCAAAAATCATGCTCCGAAATCAACTTTTTTCATCTCAGGGATTCATATTGGGATGGTTACTAAAGTTTAAAGCAGAAATAGGGGCACTTTCAAAATTTTCATTTTTGACCAAAATCGATGGGTCCGGGGCTTAGGGAATTTCTCATATGCCACAAAACCGTTGAAGCTCCTGTTCAAAAATCATGCTCCGAAATCAACTTTTTTCATCTCAGGGATTCATTTTGGGATGGTAACTAAAGTTTAAAGCAGAAATAGGGGCACTTTTAAAATTTTCATTTTTGACCAAAATCGATGGGTCCGGGGCTTAGGGAATTTCTCATATGCCACAAAACCGTTGAAGCTCCTGTTCAAAAATCATGCTCCGAAATCAACTTTTTTCATCTCAGGGATTCATTTTGGGATGGTAACTAAAGTTTAAAGCAGAAATAGGGGCACTTTTAAAATTTTCATTTTTGACCAAAATCGATGGGTCCGGGGCTTAGGGAATTTCTCATATGCCACAAAACCGTTGAAGCTCCTGTTCAAAAATCATGCTCCAAAATCAACTTTTTTCATCTCAGGGATTCATTTTGGGATGGTAACAAAAGTTTAAAGCAGAAATAGGGGTACTTTTAAAATTTTCATTGTTGACCAAAATCGATGGGTCCAGGGCTTAGGGAATTTCTCATATGCCCCAAAGCCATTGAAGCTCCTGTTCAAAAATCATGCTCCGAAATCAACTTTTTTCATCTCAGGGATTCATTTTGGGATGGTAACTAAAGTTTAAAGCAGAAATAGGGGCACTTTTAACATTTTCATTTTTGACCAAAATCGATGGGTCCGGGGCTTAGGGAATTTCTCATATGCCCCAAAACCGTTGAAGCTCCTGTTCAAAAATCATGCTCCGAAATCAACTTTTTTCATCTCAGGGATTCATTTTGGGATGGTAACTAAAGTTTAAAGCAGAAATAGGGGCACTTTTAAAATTTTCATTTTTGACCAAAATCGATGGGTCCGGGGCTTAGGGAATTTCTCATATGCCACAAAACCGTTGAAGCTCCTGTTCAAAAATCATGCTCCGAAATCAACTTTTTTCATCTCAGGGATTCATTTTGGGATGGTAACTAAAGTTTAAAGCAGAAATAGGGGCACTTTTAAAATTTTCATTTTTGACCAAAATCGATGGGTTTAGGGAATTTCTCATATGCCCCAAAACCGTTGAAGCTCCTGTTCAAAAATCATGCTCCGAAATCAACTTTTTTCATCTCAGGGATTCATTTTGGGATGGTAACTAAAGTTTAAAGCAGAAATAGGGGCACTTTTAAAATTTTCATTTTTGACCAAAATCGATGGGTCCGGGGCTTAGGGAATTTCTCATATGCCACAAAACCGTTGAAGCTCCTGTTAAAAAATCATGCTCCGAAATCAACTTTTTTCATCTCAGGGATTCATTTTGGGATGGTAACTAAAGTTTAAAGCAGAAATAGGGGCACTTTTAACATTTTCATTTTTGACCAAAATCGATGGGTTTAGGGAATTTCTCATATGCCCCAAAACCGTTGAAGCTCCTGTTCAAAAATCATGCTCCGAAATCAACTTTTTTCATCTTAGGGATTCATTTTGGGATGGTAACTAAAGTTTAAAGCAGAAATAGGGGCACTTTTAAAATTTTCATTTTTGACCAAAATCGATGGGTCCGGGGCTTAGGGAATTTCTCATATGCCACAAAACCGTTGAAGCTCCTGTTCAAAAATCATGCTCCGAAATCAACTTTTTTCATCTCAGGGATTCATTTTGGGATGGTAACTAAAGTTTAAAGCAGAAATAGGGGCACTTTTAAAATTTTCATTTTTGACCAAAATCGATGGGTCCGGAGCTTAGGGAATTTCGCATATGCCCCAAAACCGTTGAAGCTCCTGTTCAAAAATCATGCTCCGAAATCAACTTTTTTCATCTCAGGGATTCATTTTGGGATGGTAACTAAAGTTTAAAGCAGAAATAGGGGCACTTTTAAAATTTTCATTTTTGACCAAAATCGATGGGTCCGGGGCTTAGGGAATTTCTCATATGCCCCAAAACCGTTGAAGCTCCTGTTCAAAAATCATGCTCCGAAATCAACTTTTTTCATCTCAGGGATTCATTTTGGGATGGTAACTAAAGTTTAAAGCAGAAATAGGGGCACTTTTAAAATTTTCATTTTCGACCAAAATCGATGGGACCGGGGCTTAGGGAATTTCTCATATGCCCCAAAACCGTTGAAGCTCCTGTTCAAAAATCATGCTCCGAAATCAACTTTTTTCATCTCAGGGATTCATTTTGGGATGGTAACTAAAGTTTAAAGCAGAAATAGGGGCACTTTTAAAATTTTCATTTTTGACCAAAATCGATGGGTCCGGGGCTTAGGGAATTTCTCATATGCCCCAAAACCGTTGAAGCTCCTGTTCAAAAATCATGCTCCGAAATCAACTTTTTTCATCTCAGGGATTCATTTTGGGATGGTAACTAAAGTTTAAAGCAGAAATAGGGGCACTTTTAAAATTTTCATTTTTGACCAAAATCGATGGTCCGGGGCTTAGGGAATTTCTCGTATGCCACAAAACCGTTGAAGCTCCTGTTCAAAAATCATGCTCGGAAATCAACTTTTTTCATCTCAGGGATTCATTTTGGGATGGTAACTAAAGTTTAAAGCAGAAATAGGGGCACTTTTAAAATTTTCATTTTTGACCAAAATCGATGGGTCCGGGGCTTAGGGAATTTCTCATATGCCACAAAACCGTTGAAGCTCCTGTTAAAAAATCATGCTCCGAAATCAACTTTTTTCATCTCAGGGATTCATTTTGGGATGGTAACTAAAGTTTAAAGCAGAAATAGGGGCACTTTCAAAATTTTCATTTTTGACCAAAATCGATGGGTCCGGGGCTTAGGGAATTTCTCATATGCCACAAAACCGTTGAAGCTCCTGTTCAAAAATCATGCTCCGAAATCAACTTTTTTTCATCTCAGGGATTCATTTTGGGATGGTAACTAAAGTTTAAAGCAGAAATAGGGGCACTTTTAACATTTTCATTTTTGACCAAAATCGTTGGGTCCGGGGCTTAGGGAATTTCTCATATGCTCCAAAACTGTTGAAGCTCCTGTTCAAAAATCATGCTCCGAAATCAACTTTTTTCATCTCAGGGATTCACTTTGGGATGGTAACTAAAGTTTAAAGCAGAAATAGGGGCACTTTTAAAATTTTCATTTTTGACCAAAATCGATGGGTCCAGGGTTTAGGGAATTTCTCATATGCCCCAAAACCGTTGAAGCTCCTGTTCAAAAATCATGCTCCGAAATCAACTTTTTTCATCTCAGGGATTCATTTTGGGATGGTAACTAAAGTTTAAAGCAGAAATAGGGGCACTTTTAAAATTTTCATTTTTGACCAAAATCGATGGGTCCGGGGCTTAGGGAATTTCTCATATGCCACAAAACCGTTGAAGCTCCTGTTCAAAAATCATGCTCCAAAATCAACTTTTTTCATCTCAGGGATTCATTTTGGGATGGTAACAAAAGTTTAAAGCAGAAATAGGGGTACTTTTAAAATTTTCATTGTTGACCAAAATCGATGGGTCCAGGGCTTAGGGAATTTCTCATATGCCCCAAAGCCGTTGAAGCTCCTGTTCAAAAATCATGCTCCGAAATCAACTTTTTTCATCTCAGGGATTCATTTTGGGATGGTAACTAAAGTTTAAAGCAGAAATAGGGGCACTTTTAAAATTTTCATTTTTGACCAAAATCGATGGGTCCGGGGCTTAGGGAATTTCTCATATGCCACAAAACCGTTGAAGCTCCTGTTCAAAAATCATGCTCCGAAATCAACTTTTTTCATCTCAGGGATTCATTTTGGGATGGTAACTAAAGTTTAAAGCAGAAATAGGGACACTTTTAAAATTTTCATTTTTGACCAAAATCGATGGGTTTAGGGAATTTCTCATATGCCCCAAAACCGTTGAAGCTCCTGTTCAAAAATCATGCTCCGAAATCAACTTTTTTCATCTCAGGGATTCATTTTGGGATGGTAACTAAAGTTTAAAGCAGAAATAGGGGCACTTTCAAAATTTTCATTTTTGACCAAAATCGATGGGTCCGGGGCTTAGGGAATTTCTCATATGCCACAAAACCGTTGAAGCTCCTGTTCAAAAATCATGCTCCGAAATCAACTTTTTTTCATCTCAGGGATTCATTTTGGGATGGTAACTAAAGTTTAAAGCAGAAATAGGGGCACTTTTAACATTTTCATTTTTGACCAAAATCGATGGGTCCGGGGCTTAGGGAATTTCTCATATGCTCCAAAACCGTTGAAGCTCCTGTTCAAAAATCATGCTCCGAAATCAACTTTTTTCATCTCAGGGATTCACTTTGGGATGGTAACTAAAGTTTAAAGCAGAAATAGGGGCACTTTTAAAATTTTCATTTTTGACCAAAATCGATGGGTCCAGGGTTTAGGGAATTTCTCATATGCCCCAAAACCGTTGAAGCTCCTGTTCAAAAATCATGCTCCGAAATCAACTTTTTTCATCTCAGGGATTCATATTGGGATGGTAACTAAAGTTTAAAGCAGAAATAGGGGCACTTTCAAAATTTTCATTTTTGACCAAAATCGATGGGTCCGGGGCTTAGGGAATTTCTCATATGCCACAAAACCGTTGAAGCTCCTGTTCAAAAATCATGCTCCGAAATCAACTTTTTTCATCTCAGGGATTCATTTTGGGATGGTAACTAAAGTTTAAAGCAGAAATAGGGGCACTTTTAAAATTTTCATTGTTGACCAAAATCGATGGGTCCAGGGCTTAGGGAATTTCTCATATGCCCCAAAGCCGTTGAAGCTCCTGTTCAAAAATCATGCTCCGAAATCAACTTTTTTCATCTCAGGGATTCGTTTTGGGATGGTAACTAAAGTTTAAAGCAGAAACAGGGGCACTTTTAAAATTTTCATTTTTGACCAAAATCGATGGGTCCGGGGCTTAGGGAATTTCTCATATGCCACAAAACCGTTGAAGCTCCTGTTCAAAAATCATGCTCCGAAATCAACTTTTTTCATCTCAGGGATTCATTTTGGGATGGTAACAAAAGTTTAAAGCAGAAATAGGGGTACTTTTAAAATTTTCATTGTTGACCAAAATCGATGGGTCCAGGGCTTAGGGAATTTCTCATATGCCCCAAAGCCGTTGAAGCTCCTGTTCAAAAATCATGCTCCGAAATCAACTTTTTTCATCTCAGGGATTCATTTTGGGATGGTAACTAAAGTTTAAAGCAGAAATAGGGGCACTTTTAAAATTTTCATTTTTGACCAAAATCGATGGGTCCGGGGCTTAGGGAATTTCTCATATGCCCCAAAACCGTTGAAGCTCCTGTTCAAAAATCATGCTCCGAAATCAACTTTTTTCATCTCAGGGATTCATATTGGGATGGTAACTAAAGTTTAAAGCAGAAATAGGGGCACTTTCAAAATTTTCATTTTTGACCAAAATCGATGGGTCCGGGGCTTAGGGAATTTCTCATATGCCACAAAACCGTTGAAGCTCCTGTTCAAAAATCATGCTCCGAAATCAACTTTTTTCATCTCAGGGATTCGTTTTGGGATGGTAACTAAAGTTTAAAGCAGAAATAGGGGCACTTTTAAAATTTTCATTTTTGACCAAAATCGATGGGTCCGGGGCTTAGGGAATTTCTCATATGCCACAAAACCGTTGAAGCTCCTGTTCAAAAATCATGCTCCGAAATCAACTTTTTTCATCTCAGGGATTCATTTTGGGATGGTAACAAAAGTTTAAAGCAGAAATAGGGGTACTTTTAAAATTTTCATTGTTGACCAAAATCGATGGGTCCAGGGCTTAGGGAATTTCTCATATGCCCCAAAGCCGTTGAAGCTCCTGTTCAAAAATCATGCTCCGAAATCAACTTTTTTCATCTCAGGGATTCATTTTGGGATGGTAACTAAAGTTTAAAGCAGAAATAGGGGCACTTTTAACATTTTCATTTTTGACCAAAATCGATGGGTCCGGGGCTTAGGGAATTTCTCATATGCCCCAAAACCGTTGAAGCTCCTGTTCAAAAATCATGCTCCGAAATCAACTTTTTTCATCTCAGGGATTCATTTTGGGATGGTAACTAAAGTTTAAAGCAGAAATAGGGGCACTTTTAAAATTTTCATTTTTGACCAAAATCGATGGGTCCGGGGCTTAGGGAATTTCTCATATGCCACAAAACCGTTGAAGCTCCTGTTAAAAAATCATGCTCCGAAATCAACTTTTTTCATCTCAGGGATTCATTTTGGGATGGTAACTAAAGTTTAAAGCAGAAATAGGGGCACTTTCAAAATTTTCATTTTTGACCAAAATCGATGGGTCCGGGGCTTAGGGAATTTCTCATATGCCACAAAACCGTTGAAGCTCCTGTTCAAAAATCATGCTCCGAAATCAACTTTTTTTCATCTCAGGGATTCATTTTGGGATGGTAACTAAAGTTTAAAGCAGAAATAGGGGCACTTTTAACATTTTCATTTTTGACCAAAATCGTTGGGTCCGGGGCTTAGGGAATTTCTCATATGCTCCAAAACTGTTGAAGCTCCTGTTCAAAAATCATGCTCCGAAATCAACTTTTTTCATCTCAGGGATTCACTTTGGGATGGTAACTAAAGTTTAAAGCAGAAATAGGGGCACTTTTAAAATTTTCATTTTTGACCAAAATCGATGGGTCCAGGGTTTAGGGAATTTCTCATATGCCCCAAAACCGTTGAAGCTCCTGTTCAAAAATCATGCTCCGAAATCAACTTTTTTCATCTCAGGGATTCATTTTGGGATGGTAACTAAAGTTTAAAGCAGAAATAGGGGCACTTTTAAAATTTTCATTTTTGACCAAAATCGATGGGTCCGGGGCTTAGGGAATTTCTCATATGCCACAAAACCGTTGAAGCTCCTGTTCAAAAATCATGCTCCAAAATCAACTTTTTTCATCTCAGGGATTCATTTTGGGATGGTAACAAAAGTTTAAAGCAGAAATAGGGGTACTTTTAAAATTTTCATTGTTGACCAAAATCGATGGGTCCAGGGCTTAGGGAATTTCTCATATGCCCCAAAGCCGTTGAAGCTCCTGTTCAAAAATCATGCTCCGAAATCAACTTTTTTCATCTCAGGGATTCATTTTGGGATGGTAACTAAAGTTTAAAGCAGAAATAGGGGCACTTTTAAAATTTTCATTTTTGACCAAAATCGATGGGTCCGGGGCTTAGGGAATTTCTCATATGCCACAAAACCGTTGAAGCTCCTGTTCAAAAATCATGCTCCGAAATCAACTTTTTTCATCTCAGGGATTCATTTTGTGATGGTAACTAAAGTTTAAAGCAGAAATAGGGACACTTTTAAAATTTTCATTTTTGACCAAAATCGATGGGTTTAGGGAATTTCTCATATGCCCCAAAACCGTTGAAGCTCCTGTTCAAAAATCATGCTCCGAAATCAACTTTTTTCATCTCAGGGATTCATTTTGGGATGGTAACTAAAGTTTAAAGCAGAAATAGGGGCACTTTCAAAATTTTCATTTTTGACCAAAATCGATGGGTCCGGGGCTTAGGGAATTTCTCATATGCCACAAAACCGTTGAAGCTCCTGTTCAAAAATCATGCTCCGAAATCAACTTTTTTTCATCTCAGGGATTCATTTTGGGATGGTAACTAAAGTTTAAAGCAGAAATAGGGGCACTTTTAACATTTTCATTTTTGACCAAAATCGATGGGTCCGGGGCTTAGGGAATTTCTCATATGCTCCAAAACCGTTGAAGCTCCTGTTCAAAAATCATGCTCCGAAATCAACTTTTTTCATCTCAGGGATTCACTTTGGGATGGTAACTAAAGTTTAAAGCAGAAATAGGGGCACTTTTAAAATTTTCATTTTTGACCAAAATCGATGGGTCCAGGGTTTAGGGAATTTCTCATATGCCCCAAAACCGTTGAAGCTCCTGTTCAAAAATCATGCTCCGAAATCAACTTTTTTCATCTCAGGGATTCATATTGGGATGGTAACTAAAGTTTAAAGCAGAAATAGGGGCACTTTCAAAATTTTCATTTTTGACCAAAATCGATGGGTCCGGGGCTTAGGGAATTTCTCATATGCCACAAAACCGTTGAAGCTCCTGTTCAAAAATCATGCTCCGAAATCAACTTTTTTCATCTCAGGGATTCATTTTGGGATGGTAACTAAAGTTTAAAGCAGAAATAGGGGCACTTTTAAAATTTTCATTGTTGACCAAAATCGATGGGTCCAGGGCTTAGGGAATTTCTCATATGCCCCAAAGCCGTTGAAGCTCCTGTTCAAAAATCATGCTCCGAAATCAACTTTTTTCATCTCAGGGATTCGTTTTGGGATGGTAACTAAAGTTTAAAGCAGAAACAGGGGCACTTTTAAAATTTTCATTTTTGACCAAAATCGATGGGTCCGGGGCTTAGGGAATTTCTCATATGCCACAAAACCGTTGAAGCTCCTGTTCAAAAATCATGCTCCGAAATCAACTTTTTTCATCTCAGGGATTCATTTTGGGATGGTAACAAAAGTTTAAAGCAGAAATAGGGGTACTTTTAAAATTTTCATTGTTGACCAAAATCGATGGGTCCAGGGCTTAGGGAATTTCTCATATGCCCCAAAGCCGTTGAAGCTCCTGTTCAAAAATCATGCTCCGAAATCAACTTTTTTCATCTCAGGGATTCATTTTGGGATGGTAACTAAAGTTTAAAGCAGAAATAGGGGCACTTTTAAAATTTTCATTTTTGACCAAAATCGATGGGTCCGGGGCTTAGGGAATTTCTCATATGCCCCAAAACCGTTGAAGCTCCTGTTCAAAAATCATGCTCCGAAATCAACTTTTTTCATCTCAGGGATTCATATTGGGATGGTAACTAAAGTTTAAAGCAGAAATAGGGGCACTTTCAAAATTTTCATTTTTGACCAAAATCGATGGGTCCGGGGCTTAGGGAATTTCTCATATGCCACAAAACCGTTGAAGCTCCTGTTCAAAAATCATGCTCCGAAATCAACTTTTTTCATCTCAGGGATTCGTTTTGGGATGGTAACTAAAGTTTAAAGCAGAAATAGGGGCACTTTTAAAATTTTCATTTTTGACCAAAATCGATGGGTCCGGGGCTTAGGGAATTTCTCATATGCCACAAAACCGTTGAAGCTCCTGTTCAAAAATCATGCTCCGAAATCAACTTTTTTCATCTCAGGGATTCATTTTGGGATGGTAACAAAAGTTTAAAGCAGAAATAGGGGTACTTTTAAAATTTTCATTGTTGACCAAAATCGATGGGTCCAGGGCTTAGGGAATTTCTCATATGCCCCAAAGCCGTTGAAGCTCCTGTTCAAAAATCATGCTCCGAAATCAACTTTTTTCATCTCAGGGATTCATTTTGGGATGGTAACTAAAGTTTAAAGCAGAAATAGGGGCACTTTTAACATTTTCATTTTTGACCAAAATCGATGGGTCCGGGGCTTAGGGAATTTCTCATATGCCCCAAAACCGTTGAAGCTCCTGTTCAAAAATCATGCTCCGAAATCAACTTTTTTCATCTCAGGGATTCATTTTGGGATGGTAACTAAAGTTTAAAGCAGAAATAGGGGCACTTTTAAAATTTTCATTTTTGACCAAAATCGATGGGTCCGGGGCTTAGGGAATTTCTCATATGCCCCAAAACCGTTGAAGCTCCTGTTCAAAAATCATGCTCCGAAATCAACTTTTTTCATCTCAGGGATTCATTTTGGGATGGTAACTAAAGTTTAAAGCAGAAATAGGGGCACTTTTAAAATTTTCATTTTTGACCAAAATCGATGGGTTTAGGGAATTTCTCATATGCCCCAAAACCGTTGAAGCTCCTGTTCAAAAATCATGCTCCGAAATCAACTTTTTTCATCTCAGGGATTCATTTTGGGATGGTAACTAAAGTTTAAAGCAGAAATAGGGGCACTTTTAAAATTTTCATTTTTTACCAAAATCGATGGGTCCGGGGCTTAGGGAATTTCTCATATGCCCCAAAACCGTTGAAGCTCCTGTTCAAAAATCATGCTCCGAAATCAACTTTTTTCATCTCAGGGATTCATTTTGGGATGGTAACTAAAGTTTAAAGCAGAAATAGGGGCACTTTTAAAATTTTCATTTTTGACCAAAATCGATGGGTCCGGGGCTTAGGGAATTTCTCATATGCCACAAAACCGTTGAAGCTCCTGTTCAAAAATCATGCTCCGAAATCAACTTTTTTATCTCAGGGATTCATTTTGGGATGGTAGCTAAAGTTTAAAGCAGAAATAGGGGCACTTTTAAAATTTTCATTTTTGACCAAAATCGATGGGTCCGGGGCTTAGGGAATTTCTCATATGCCACAAAACCGTTGAAGCTCCTGTTCAAAAATCATGCTCCGAAATCAACTTTTTTCATCTCAGGGATTCATTTTGGGATGGTAACTAAAGTTTAAAGCAGAAATAGGGGCTCTTTTAAAATTTTCATTTTTGACCAAAATCGATGGGTCCGGGGCTTAGGGAATTTCTCATATGCCACAAAACCGTTGAAGCTCCTGTTCAAAAATCATGCTCCGAAATCAACTTTTTTCATCTCAGGGATTCATTTTGGGATGGTAACTAAAGTTTAAAGCAGAAATAGGGGCACTTTTAAAATTTTCATTTTTGACCAAAATCGATGGGTCCGGGGCTTAGGGAATTTCTCATATGCCACAAAACCATTGAAGCTCCTGTTCAAAAATCATGCTCCAAAATCAACTTTTTTCATCTCAGGGATTCATTTTGGGATGGTAACAAAAGTTTAAAGCAGAAATAGGGGTACTTTTAAAATTTTCATTGTTGACCAAAATCGATGGGTCCAGGGCTTAGGGAATTTCTCATATGCCCCAAAGCCGTTGAAGCTCCTGTTCAAAAATCATGCTCCGAAATCAACTTTTTTCATCTCAGGGATTCATTTTGGGATGGTAACTAAAGTTTAAAGCAGAAATAGGGGCACTTTTAACATTTTCATTTTTGACCAAAATCGATGGGTCCGGCGCTTAGGGAATTTCTCATATGCCCCAAAACCGTTGAAGCTCCTGTTCAAAAATCATGCTCCGAAATCAACTTTTTTCATCTCAGGGATTCATTTTGGGATGGTAACTAAAGTTTAAAGCAGAAATAGGGGCACTTTTAAAATTTTCATTTTTGACCAAAATCGATGGGTCCGGGGCTTAGGGAATTTCTCATATGCCCCAAAACCGTTGAAGCTCCTGTTCAAAAATCATGCTCCGAAATCAACTTTTTTCATCTCAGGGATTCATTTTGGGATGGTAACTAAAGTTTAAAGCAGAAATAGGGGCACTTTTAACATTTTCATTTTTGACCAAAATCGATGGGTCCGGGGCTTAGGGAATTTCTCATATGCCCCAAAACCGTTGAAGCTCCTGTTCAAAAATCATGTTCCGAAATCAACTTTTTTCATCTCAGGGATTCATTTTGGGATGGTAACTAAAGTTTAAAGCAGAAATAGGGGCACTTTTAAAATTTTCATTTTTGACCAAAATCGATGGGTCCGGGGCTTAGGGAATTTCTCATATGCCCCAAAACCGTTGAAGCTCCTGTTCAAAAATCATGCTCCGAAATCAACTTTTTTCATCTCAGGGATTCATTTTGGGATGGTAACTAAAGTTTAAAGCAGAAATAGGGGCACTTTTAAAATTTTCATTTTTGACCAAAATCGATGGGTTTAGGGAATTTCTCATATGCCCCAAAACCGTTGAAGCTCCTGTTCAAAAATCATGCTCCGAAATCAACTTTTTTCATCTCAGGGATTCATTTTGGGATGGTAACTAAAGTTTAAAGCAGAAATAGGGGCACTTTTAAAATTTTCATTTTTTACCAAAATCGATGGGTCCGGGGCTTAGGGAATTTCTCATATGCCCCAAAACCGTTGAAGCTCCTGTTCAAAAATCATGCTCCGAAATCAACTTTTTTCATCTCAGGGATTCATTTTGGGATGGTAACTAAAGTTTAAAGCAGAAATAGGGGCACTTTTAAAATTTTCATTTTTGACCAAAATCGATGGGTCCGGGGCTTAGGGAATTTCTCATATGCCACAAAACCGTTGAAGCTCCTGTTCAAAAATCATGCTCCGAAATCAACTTTTTTCATCTCAGGGATTCATTTTGGGATGGTAGCTAAAGTTTAAAGCAGAAATAGGGGCACTTTTAAAATTTTCATTTTTGACCAAAATCGATGGGTCCGGGGCTTAAGGAATTTCTCATATGCCACAAAACCGTTGAAGCTCCTGTTCAAAAATCATGCTCCGAAATCAACTTTTTTCATCTCAGGGATTCATTTTGGGATGGTAACTAAAGTTTAAAGCAGAAATAGGGGCACTTTTAAAATTTTCATTTTTGACCAAAATCGATGGGTCCGGGGCTTAGGGAATTTCTCATATGCCACAAAACCGTTGAAGCTCCTGTTCAAAAATCATGCTCCGAAATCAACTTTTTTCATCTCAGGGATTCATATTGGGATGGTAACTAAAGTTTAAAGCAGAAATAGGGGCACTTTCAAAATTTTCATTTTTGACCAAAATCGATGGGTCCGGGGCTTAGGGAATTTCTCATATGCCACAAAACCGTTGAAGCTCCTGTTCAAAAATCATGCTCCGAAATCAACTTTTTTCATCTCAGGGATTCGTTTTGGGATGGTAACTAAAGTTTAAAGCAGAAATAGGGGCACTTTTAAAATTTTCATTTTTGACCAAAATCGATGGGTCCGGGGCTTAGGGAATTTCTCATATGCCACAAAACCGTTGAAGCTCCTGTTCAAAAATCATGCTCCGAAATCAACTTTTTTCATCTCAGGGATTCATTTTGGGATGGTAACAAAAGTTTAAAGCAGAAATAGGGGTACTTTTAAAATTTTCATTGTTGACCAAAATCGATGGGTCCAGGGCTTAGGGAATTTCTCATATGCCCCAAAGCCGTTGAAGCTCCTGTTCAAAAATCATGCTCCGAAATCAACTTTTTTCATCTCAGGGATTCATTTTGGGATGGTAACTAAAGTTTAAAGCAGAAATAGGGGCACTTTTAACATTTTCATTTTTGACCAAAATCGATGGGTCCGGGGCTTAGGGAATTTCTCATATGCCCCAAAACCGTTGAAGCTCCTGTTCAAAAATCATGCTCCGAAATCAACTTTTTTCATCTCAGGGATTCATTTTGGGATGGTAACTAAAGTTTAAAGCAGAAATAGGGGCACTTTTAAAATTTTCATTTTTGACCAAAATCGATGGGTCCGGGGCTTAGGGAATTTCTCATATGCCCCAAAACCGTTGAAGCTCCTGTTCAAAAATCATGCTCCGAAATCAACTTTTTTCATCTCAGGGATTCATTTTGGGATGGTAACTAAAGTTTAAAGCAGAAATAGGGGCACTTTTAAAATTTTCATTTTTGACCAAAATCGATGGGTTTAGGGAATTTCTCATATGCCCCAAAACCGTTGAAGCTCCTGTTCAAAAATCATGCTCCGAAATCAACTTTTTTCATCTCAGGGATTCATTTTGGGATGGTAACTAAAGTTTAAAGCAGAAATAGGGGCACTTTTAAAATTTTCATTTTTTACCAAAATCGATGGGTCCGGGGCTTAGGGAATTTCTCATATGCCCCAAAACCGTTGAAGCTCCTGTTCAAAAATCATGCTCCGAAATCAACTTTTTTCATCTCAGGGATTCATTTTGGGATGGTAACTAAAGTTTAAAGCAGAAATAGGGGCACTTTTAAAATTTTCATTTTTGACCAAAATCGATGGGTCCGGGGCTTAGGGAATTTCTCATATGCCACAAAACCGTTGAAGCTCCTGTTCAAAAATCATGCTCCGAAATCAACTTTTTTCATCTCAGGGATTCATTTTGGGATGGTAGCTAAAGTTTAAAGCAGAAATAGGGGCACTTTTAAAATTTTCATTTTTGACCAAAATCGATGGGTCCGGGGCTTAGGGAATTTCTCATATGCCACAAAACCGTTGAAGCTCCTGTTCAAAAATCATGCTCCGAAATCAACTTTTTTCATCTCAGGGATTCATTTTGGGATGGTAACTAAAGTTTAAAGCAGAAATAGGGGCACTTTTAAAATTTTCATTTTTGACCAAAATCGATGGGTCCGGGGCTTAGGGAATTTCTCATATGCCCCAAAACCGTTGAAGCTCCTGTTCAAAAATCATGCTCCGAAATCAACTTTTTTCATCTCAGGGATTCATTTTGGGATGGTAACTAAAGTTTAAAGCAGAAATAGGGGCACTTTTAAAATTTTCATTTTTGACCAAAATCGATGGGTTTAGGGAATTTCTCATATGCCCCAAAACCGTTGAAGCTCCTGTTCAAAAATCATGCTCCGAAATCAACTTTTTTCATCTCAGGGATTCATTTTGGGATGGTAACTAAAGTTTAAAGCAGAAATAGGGGCACTTTTAAAATTTTCATTTTTTACCAAAATCGATGGGTCCGGGGCTTAGGGAATTTCTCATATGCCCCAAAACCGTTGAAGCTCCTGTTCAAAAATCATGCTCCGAAATCAACTTTTTTCATCTCAGGGATTCATTTTGGGATGGTAACTAAAGTTTAAAGCAGAAATAGGGGCACTTTTAAAATTTTCATTTTTGACCAAAATCGATGGGTCCGGGGCTTAGGGAATTTCTCATATGCCACAAAACCGTTGAAGCTCCTGTTCAAAAATCATGCTCCGAAATCAACTTTTTTCATCTCAGGGATTCATTTTGGGATGGTAGCTAAAGTTTAAAGCAGAAATAGGGGCACTTTTAAAATTTTCATTTTTGACCAAAATCGATGGGTCCGGGGCTTAGGGAATTTCTCATATGCCACAAAACCGTTGAAGCTCCTGTTCAAAAATCATGCTCCGAAATCAACTTTTTTCATCTCAGGGATTCATTTTGGGATGGTAACTAAAGTTTAAAGCAGAAATAGGGGCACTTTTAAAATTTTCATTTTTGACCAAAATCGATGGGTTTAGGGAATTTCTCATATGCCCCAAAACCGTTGAAGCTCCTGTTCAAAAATCATGCTCCGAAATCAACTTTTTTCATCTCAGGGATTCATTTTGGGATGGTAACTAAAGTTTAAAGCAGAAATAGGGGCACTTTTAAAATTTTCATTTTTTACCAAAATCGATGGGTCCGGGGCTTAGGGAATTTCTCATATGCCCCAAAACCGTTGAAGCTCCTGTTCAAAAATCATGCTCCGAAATCAACTTTTTTCATCTCAGGGATTCATTTTGGGATGGTAACTAAAGTTTAAAGCAGAAATAGGGGCACTTTTAAAATTTTCATTTTTGACCAAAATCGATGGGTCCGGGGCTTAGGGAATTTCTCATATGCCACAAAACCGTTGAAGCTCCTGTTCAAAAATCATGCTCCGAAATCAACTTTTTTCATCTCAGGGATTCATTTTGGGATGGTAGCTAAAGTTTAAAGCAGAAATAGGGGCACTTTTAAAATTTTCATTTTTGACCAAAATCGATGGGTCCGGGGCTTAGGGAATTTCTCATATGCCACAAAACCGTTGAAGCTCCTGTTCAAAAATCATGCTCCGAAATCAACTTTTTTCATCTCAGGGATTCATTTTGGGATGGTAACTAAAGTTTAAAGCAGAAATAGGGGCACTTTTAAAATTTTCATTTTTGACCAAAATCGATGGGTCCGGGGCTTAGGGAATTTCTCATATGCCCCAAAACCGTTGAAGCTCCTGTTCAAAAATCATGCTCCGAAATCAACTTTTTTCATCTCAGGGATTCATTTTGGGATGGTAACTAAAGTTTAAAGCAGAAATAGGGGCACTTTTAAAATTTTCATTTTTGACCAAAATCGATGGGTCCGGGGCTTAGGGAATTTCTCATATGCCACAAAACCATTGAAGCTCCTGTTCAAAAATCATGCTCCAAAATCAACTTTTTTCATCTCAGGGATTCATTTTGGGATGGTAACAAAAGTTTAAAGCAGAAATAGGGGTACTTTTAAAATTTTCATTGTTGACCAAAATCGATGGGTCCAGGGCTTAGGGAATTTCTCATATGCCCCAAAGCCGTTGAAGCTCCTGTTCAAAAATCATGCTCCGAAATCAACTTTTTTCATCTCAGGGATTCATTTTGGGATGGTAACTAAAGTTTAAAGCAGAAATAGGGGCACTTTTAACATTTTCATTTTTGACCAAAATCGATGGGTCCGGGGCTTAGGGAATTTCTCATATGCCCCAAAACCGTTGAAGCTCCTGTTCAAAAATCATGCTCCGAAATCAACTTTTTTCATCTCAGGGATTCATTTTGGGATGGTAACTAAAGTTTAAAGCAGAAATAGGGGCACTTTTAAAATTTTCATTTTTGACCAAAATCGATGGGTCCGGGTCTTAGGGAATTTCTCATATGCCCCAAAACCGTTGAAGCTCCTGTTCAAAAATCATGCTCCGAAATCAACTTTTTTCATCTCAGGGATTCATTTTGGGATGGTAACTAAAGTTTAAAGCAGAAATAGGGGCACTTTTAACATTTTCATTTTTGACCAAAATCGATGGGTCCGGGGCTTAGGGAATTTCTCATATGCCCCAAAACCGTTGAAGCTCCTGTTCAAAAATCATGCTCCGAAATCAACTTTTTTCATCTCAGGGATTCATTTTGGGATGGTAACTAAAGTTTAAAGCAGAAATAGGGGCACTTTTAAAATTTTCATTTTTGACCAAAATCGATGGGTCCGGGGCTTAGGGAATTTCTCATATGCCCCAAAACCGTTGAAGCTCCTGTTCAAAAATCATGCTCCGAAATCAACTTTTTTCATCTCAGGGATTCATTTTGGGATGGTAACTAAAGTTTAAAGCAGAAATAGGGGCACTTTTAAAATTTTCATTTTTGACCAAAATCGATGGGTTTAGGGAATTTCTCATATGCCCCAAAACCGTTGAAGCTCCTGTTCAAAAATCATGCTCCGAAATCAACTTTTTTCATCTCAGGGATTCATTTTGGGATGGTAACTAAAGTTTAAAGCAGAAATAGGGGCACTTTTAAAATTTTCATTTTTTACCAAAATCGATGGGTCCGGGGCTTAGGGAATTTCTCATATGCCCCAAAACCGTTGAAGCTCCTGTTCAAAAATCATGCTCCGAAATCAACTTTTTTCATCTCAGGGATTCATTTTGGGATGGTAACTAAAGTTTAAAGCAGAAATAGGGGCACTTTTAAAATTTTCATTTTTGACCAAAATCGATGGGTCCGGGGCTTAGGGAATTTCTCATATGCCACAAAACCGTTGAAGCTCCTGTTCAAAAATCATGCTCCGAAATCAACTTTTTTCATCTTAGGGATTCATTTTGGGATGGTAGCTAAAGTTTAAAGCAGAAATAGGGGCACTTTTAAAATTTTCATTTTTGACCAAAATCGATGGGTCCGGGGCTTAAGGAATTTCTCATATGCCACAAAACCGTTGAAGCTCCTGTTCAAAAATCATGCTCCGAAATCAACTTTTTTCATCTCAGGGATTCATTTTGGGATGGTAACTAAAGTTTAAAGCAGAAATAGGGGCACTTTTAAAATTTTCATTTTTGACCAAAATCGATGGGTCCGGGGCTTAGGGAATTTCTCATATGCCCCAAAACCGTTGAAGCTCCTGTTCAAAAATCATGCTCCGAAATCAACTTTTTTCATCTCAGGGATTCATATTGGGATGGTAACTAAAGTTTAAAGCAGAAATAGGGGCACTTTCAAAATTTTCATTTTTGACCAAAATCGATGGGTCCGGGGCTTAGGGAATTTCTCATATGCCCCAAAACCGTTGAAGCTCCTGTTCAAAAATCATGCTCCGAAATCAACTTTTTTCATCTCAGGGATTCGTTTTGGGATGGTAACTAAAGTTTAAAGCAGAAATAGGGGCACTTTTAAAATTTTCATTGTTGACCAAAATCGATGGGTCCAGGGCTTAGGGAATTTCTCATATGCCCCAAAGCCGTTGAAGCTCCTGTTCAAAAATCATGCTCCGAAATCAACTTTTTTCATCTCAGGGATTCATTTTGGGATGGTAACTAAAGTTTAAAGCAGAAATAGGGGCACTTTTAACATTTTCATTTTTGACCAAAATCGATGGGTCCGGGGCTTAGGGAATTTCTCATATGCCCCAAAACCGTTGAAGCTCCTGTTCAAAAATCATGCTCCGAAATCAACTTTTTTCATCTCAGGGATTCATTTTGGGATGGTAACTAAAGTTTAAAGCAGAAATAGGGGCACTTTTAAAATTTTCATTTTTGACCAAAATCGATGGGTTTAGGGAATTTCTCATATGCCCCAAAACCGTTGAAGCTCCTGTTCAAAAATCATGCTCCGAAATCAACTTTTTTCATCTCAGGGATTCATTTTGGGATGGTAACTAAAGTTTAAAGCAGAAATAGGGGCACTTTTAAAATTTTCATTTTTTACCAAAATCGATGGGTCCGGGGCTTAGGGAATTTCTCATATGCCCCAAAACCGTTGAAGCTCCTGTTCAAAAATCATGCTCCGAAATCAACTTTTTTCATCTCAGGGATTCATTTTGGGATGGTAACTAAAGTTTAAAGCAGAAATAGGGGCACTTTTAAAATTTTCATTTTTGACCAAAATCGATGGGTCCGGGGCTTAGGGAATTTCTCATATGCCACAAAACCGTTGAAGCTCCTGTTCAAAAATCATGCTCCGAAATCAACTTTTTTCATCTCAGGGATTCATTTTGGGATGGTAGCTAAAGTTTAAAGCAGAAATAGGGGCACTTTTAAAATTTTCATTTTTGACCAAAATCGATGGGTCCGGGGCTTAGGGAATTTCTCATATGCCACAAAACCGTTGAAGCTCCTGTTCAAAAATCATGCTCCGAAATCAACTTTTTTCATCTCAGGGATTCATTTTGGGATGGTAACTAAAGTTTAAAGCAGAAATAGGGGCACTTTTAAAATTTTCATTTTTGACCAAAATCGATGGGTCCGGGGCTTAGGGAATTTCTCATATGCCCCAAAACCGTTGAAGCTCCTGTTCAAAAATCATGCTCCGAAATCAACTTTTTTCATCTCAGGGATTCATTTTGGGATGGTAACTAAAGTTTAAAGCAGAAATAGGGGCACTTTTAAAATTTTCATTTTTGACCAAAATCGATGGGTCCGGGGCTTAGGGAATTTCTCATATGCCACAAAACCATTAAAGCTCCTGTTCAAAAATCATGCTCCAAAATCAACTTTTTTCATCTCAGGGATTCATTTTGGGATGGTAACAAAAGTTTAAAGCAGAAATAGGGGTACTTTTAAAATTTTCATTGTTGACCAAAATCGATGGGTCCAGGGCTTAGGGAATTTCTCATATGCCCCAAAGCCGTTGAAGCTCCTGTTCAAAAATCATGCTCCGAAATCAACTTTTTTCATCTCAGGGATTCATTTTGGGATGGTAACTAAAGTTTAAAGCAGAAATAGGGGCACTTTTAACATTTTCATTTTTGACCAAAATCGATGTGTCCGGGGCTTAGGGAATTTCTCATATGCCCCAAAACCGTTGAAGCTCCTGTTCAAAAATCATGCTCCGAAATCAACTTTTTTCATCTCAGGGATTCATTTTGGGATGGTAACTAAAGTTTAAAGCAGAAATAGGGGCACTTTTAAAATTTTCATTTTTGACCAAAATCGATGGGTCCGGGGCTTAGGGAATTTCTCATATGCCCCAAAACCGTTGAAGCTCCTGTTCAAAAATCATGCTCCGAAATCAACTTTTTTCATCTCAGGGATTCATTTTGGGATGGTAACTAAAGTTTAAAGCAGAAATAGGGGCACTTTTAACATTTTCATTTTTGACCAAAATCGATGGGTCCGGGGCTTAGGGAATTTCTCATATGCCCCAAAACCGTTGAAGCTCCTGTTCAAAAATCATGCTCCGAAATCAACTTTTTTCATCTCAGGGATTCATTTTGGGATGGTAACTAAAGTTTAAAGCAGAAATAGGGGCACTTTTAAAATTTTCATTTTTGACCAAAATCGATGGGTCCGGGGCTTAGGGAATTTCTCATATGCCCCAAAACCGTTGAAGCTCCTGTTCAAAAATCATGCTCCGAAATCAACTTTTTTCATCTCAGGGATTCATTTTGGGATGGTAACTAAAGTTTAAAGCAGAAATAGGGGCACTTTTAAAATTTTCATTTTTGACCAAAATCGATGGGTTTAGGGAATTTCTCATATGCCCCAAAACCGTTGAAGCTCCTGTTCAAAAATCATGCTCCGAAATCAACTTTTTTCATCTCAGGGATTCATTTTGGGATGGTAACTAAAGTTTAAAGCAGAAATAGGGCACTTTTAAAATTTTCATTTTTGACCAAATCGATGGGTCCGGGGCTTAGGGAATTTCTCATATGCCACAAAACCGTTGAAGCTCCTGTTCAAAAATCATGCTCCGAAATCAACTTTTTTCATCTCAGGATTCATTTTGGGATGGTAGCTAAAGTTTAAAGCAGAAATAGGGGCACTTTTAAAATTTTCATTTTTGACCAAAATCGATGGGTCCGGGGCTTAAGGAATTTCTCATATGCCACAAAACCGTTGAAGCTCCTGTTCAAAAATCATGCTCCGAAATCAACTTTTTTCATCTCAGGGATTCGTTTTGGGATGGTAACTAAAGTTTAAAGCAGAAATAGGGGCACTTTTAAAATTTTCATTTTTGACCAAAATCGATGGGTCCGGGGCTTAGGGAATTTCTCATATGCCACAAAACCGTTGAAGCTCCTGTTCAAAAATCATGCTCCGAAATCAACTTTTTTCATCTCAGGGATTCATTTTGGGATGGTAACAAAAGTTTAAAGCAGAAATAGGGGTACTTTTAAAATTTTCATTGTTGACCAAAATCGATGGGTCCAGGGCTTAGGGAATTTCTCATATGCCCCAAAGCCGTTGAAGCTCCTGTTCAAAAATCATGCTCCGAAATCAACTTTTTTCATCTCAGGGATTCATTTTGGGATGGTAACTAAAGTTTAAAGCAGAAATAGGGGCACTTTTAAAATTTTCATTTTTGACCAAAATCGATGGTCCGGGGCTTAGGGAATTTCTCATATGCCCCAAAACCGTTGAAGCTCCTGTTCAAAAATCATGCTCCGAAATCAACTTTTTTCATCTCAGGGATTCATTTTGGGATGGTAACTAAAGTTTAAAGCAGAAATAGGGGCACTTTTAAAATTTTCATTTTTGACCAAAATCGATGGGTCCGGGGCTTAGGGAATTTCTCATATGCCCCAAAACCGTTGAAGCTCCTGTTCAAAAATCATGCTCCGAAATCAACTTTTTTCATCTCAGGGATTCATTTTGGGATGGTAACTAAAGTTTAAAGCAGAAATAGGGGCACTTTCAAATTTTCATTTTTGACCAAAATCGATGGGTTTAGGGAATTTCTCATATGCCCCAAAACCGTTGAAGCTCCTGTTCAAAAATCATGCTCCGAAATCAACTTTTTTCATCTCAGGGATTCATTTTGGGATGGTAACTAAAGTTTAAAGCAGAAATAGGGGCACTTTTAAAATTTTCATTTTTTACCAAAATCGATGGGTCCGGGGCTTAGGGAATTTCTCATATGCCCCAAAACCGTTGAAGCTCCTGTTCAAAAATCATGCTCCGAAATCAACTTTTTTCATCTCAGGGATTCATTTTGGGATGGTAACTAAAGTTTAAAGCAGAAATAGGGGCACTTTTAAAATTTTCATTTTTGACCAAAATCGATGGGTCCGGGGCTTAGGGAATTTCTCATATGCCACAAAACCGTTGAAGCTCCTGTTCAAAAATCATGCTCCGAAATCAACTTTTTTCATCTCAGGGATTCATTTTGGGATGGTAGCTAAAGTTTAAAGCAGAAATAGGGGCACTTTTAAAATTTTCATTTTTGACCAAAATCGATGGGTCCGGGCTTAGGGAATTTCTCATATGCCACAAAACCGTTGAAGCTCCTGTTCAAAAATCATGCTCCGAAATCAACTTTTTTCATCTCAGGGATTCATTTTGGGATGGTAACTAAAGTTTAAAGCAGAAATAGGGGCACTTTTAAAATTTTCATTTTTGACCAAAATCGATGGGTCCGGGGCTTAGGGAATTTCTCATATGCCACAAAACCGTTGAAGCTCCTGTTCAAAAATCATGCTCCGAAATCAACTTTTTTCATCTCAGGGATTCATTTTGGGATGGTAACTAAAGTTTAAAGCAGAAATAGGGGCACTTTTAAAATTTTCATTTTTGACCAAAATCGATGGGTCCGGGGCTTAGGGAATTTCTCATATGCCACAAAACCATTGAAGCTCCTGTTCAAAAATCATGCTCCAAAATCAACTTTTTTCATCTCAGGGATTCATTTTGGGATGGTAACAAAAGTTTAAAGCAGAAATAGGGGTACTTTTAAAATTTTCATTGTTGACCAAAATCGATGGGTCCAGGGCTTAGGGAATTTCTCATATGCCCCAAAGCCGTTGAAGCTCCTGTTCAAAAATCATGCTCCGAAATCAACTTTTTTCATCTCAGGGATTCATTTTGGGATGGTAACTAAAGTTTAAAGCAGAAATAGGGGCACTTTTAACATTTTCATTTTTGACCAAAATCGATGGGTCCGGGGCTTAGGGAATTTCTCATATGCCCCAAAACCGTTGAAGCTCCTGTTCAAAAATCATGCTCCGAAATCAACTTTTTCATCTCAGGGATTCATTTTGGGATGGTAACTAAAGTTTAAAGCAGAAATAGGGGCACTTTTAAAATTTTCATTTTTGACCAAAATCGATGGGTCCGGGCTTAGGGAATTTCTCATATGCCACAAAACCATTGAAGCTCCTGTTCAAAAATCATGCTCCAAAATCAACTTTTTTCATCTCAGGGATTCATTTTGGGATGGTAACAAAAGTTTAAAGCAGAAATAGGGGTACTTTTAAAATTTTCATTGTTGACCAAAATCGATGGGTCCAGGGCTTAGGGAATTTCTCATATGCCCCAAAGCCGTTGAAGCTCCTGTTCAAAAATCATGCTCCGAAATCAACTTTTTTCATCTCAGGGATTCATTTTGGGATGGTAACTAAAGTTTAAAGCAGAAATAGGGGCACTTTTAACATTTTCATTTTTGACCAAAATCGATGGGTCCGGGGCTTAGGGAATTTCTCATATGCCCCAAAACCGTTGAAGCTCCTGTTCAAAAATCATGCTCCGAAATCAACTTTTTTCATCTCAGGGATTCATTTTGGGATGGTAACTAAAGTTTAAAGCAGAAATAGGGGCACTTTTAAAATTTTCATTTTTGACCAAAATCGATGGGTCCGGGGCTTAGGGAATTTCTCATATGCCCCAAAACCGTTGAAGCTCCTGTTCAAAAATCATGCTCCGAAATCAACTTTTTTCATCTCAGGGATTCATTTTGGGATGGTAACTAAAGTTTAAAGCAGAAATAGGGGCACTTTTAAAATTTTCATTTTTGACCAAAATCGATGGGTTTAGGGAATTTCTCATATGCCCCAAAACCGTTGAAGCTCCTGTTCAAAAATCATGCTCCGAAATCAACTTTTTTCATCTCAGGGATTCATTTTGGGATGGTAACTAAAGTTTAAAGCAGAAATAGGGGCACTTTTAAAATTTTCATTTTTTACCAAAATCGATGGGTCCGGGGCTTAGGGAATTTCTCATATGCCCCAAAACCGTTGAAGCTCCTGTTCAAAAATCATGCTCCGAAATCAACTTTTTTCATCTCAGGGATTCATTTTGGGATGGTAACTAAAGTTTAAAGCAGAAATAGGGGCACTTTTAAAATTTTCATTTTTGACCAAAATCGATGGGTCCGGGGCTTAGGGAATTTCTCATATGCCACAAAACCGTTGAAGCTCCTGTTCAAAAATCATGCTCCGAAATCAACTTTTTTCATCTCAGGGATTCATTTTGGGATGGTAGCTAAAGTTTAAAGCAGAAATAGGGGCACTTTTAAAATTTTCATTTTTGACCAAAATCGATGGGTCCGGGGCTTAAGGAATTTCTCATATGCCACAAAACCGTTGAAGCTCCTGTTCAAAAATCATGCTCCGAAATCAACTTTTTTCATCTCAGGGATTCATATTGGGATGGTAACTAAAGTTTAAAGCAAAGAACAAATAAGGGCACTTTCAAAATTTTCATTTTTGACCAAAATCGATGGGTCCTGGGCTTAGGGAATTTCTCATATGCCACAAAACCGTTGAAGCTCCTGTTCAAAAATCATGCTCCGAAATCAACTTTTTTCATCTCAGGGATTCGTTTTGGGATGGTAACTAAAGTTTAAAGCAGAAATAGGGGCACTTTTAAAATTTTCATTTTTGACCAAAATCGATGGGTCCGGGGCTTAGGGAATTTCTCATATGCCACAAAACCGTTGAAGCTCCTGTTCAAAAATCATGCTCCGAAATCAACTTTTTTCATCTCAGGGATTCATTTTGGGATGGTAACAAAAGTTTAAAGCAGAAATAGGGGTACTTTTAAAATTTTCATTGTTGACCAAAATCGATGGGTCCAGGGCTTAGGGAATTTCTCATATGCCCCAAAGCCGTTGAAGCTCCTGTTCAAAAATCATGCTCCGAAATCAACTTTTTTCATCTCAGGGATTCATTTTGGGATGGTAGCTAAAGTTTAAAGCAGAAATAGGGGCACTTTTAAAATTTTCATTTTTGACCAAAATCGATGGGTTTAGGGAATTTCTCATATGCCCCAAACCGTTGAAGCTCCTGTTCAAAAATCATGCTCCGAAATCAACTTTTTTCATCTCAGGGATTCATATTGGGATGGTAACTAAAGTTTAAAGCAGAAATAGGGGCACTTTTAAAATTTTCATTTTTTACCAAAATCGATGGGTCCGGGGCTTAGGGAATTTCTCATATGCCCCAAAACCGTTGAAGCTCCTGTTCAAAAATCATGCTCCGAAATCAACTTTTTTCATCTCAGGGATTCATTTTGGGATGGTAACTAAAGTTTAAAGCAGAAATAGGGGCACTTTTAAAATTTTCATTTTTGACCAAAATCGATGGGTCCGGGGCTTAGGGAATTTCTCATATGCCACAAAACCGTTGAAGCTCCTGTTCAAAAATCATGCTCCGAAATCAACTTTTTTCATCTCAGGGATTCATTTTGGGATGGTAGCTAAAGTTTAAAGCAGAAATAGGGGCACTTTTAAAATTTTCATTTTTGACCAAAATCGATGGGTCCGGGGCTTAGGGAATTTCTCATATGCCACAAAACCGTTGAAGCTCCTGTTCAAAAATCATGCTCCGAAATCAACTTTTTTCATCTCAGGGATTCATTTTGGGATGGTAGCTAAAGTTTAAAGCAGAAATAGGGGCACTTTTAAAATTTTCATTTTTGACCAAAATCGATGGGTCCGGGGCTTAAGGAATTTCTCATATGCCACAAAACCGTTGAAGCTCCTGTTCAAAAATCATGCTCCGAAATCAACTTTTTTCATCTCAGGGATTCGTTTTGGGATGGTAACTAAAGTTTAAAGCAGAAATAGGGGCACTTTTAAAATTTTCATTTTTGACCAAAATCGATGGGTCCGGGGCTTAGGGAATTTCTCATATGCCACAAAACCGTTGAAGCTCCTGTTCAAAAATCATGCTCCGAAATCAACTTTTTTCATCTCAGGGATTCATTTTGGGATGGTAACAAAAGTTTAAAGCAGAAATAGGGGTACTTTTAAAATTTTCATTGTTGACCAAAATCGATGGGTCCAGGGCTTAGGGAATTTCTCATATGCCCCAAAGCCGTTGAAGCTCCTGTTCAAAAATCATGCTCCGAAATCAACTTTTTTCATCTCAGGGATTCATTTTGGGATGGTAACTAAAGTTTAAAGCAGAAATAGGGGCACTTTAACATTTTCATTTTTGACCAAAATCGATGGGTCCGGGGCTTAGGGAATTTCTCATATGCCCCAAAACCGTTGAAGCTCCTGTTCAAAAATCATGCTCCGAAATCAACTTTTTTCATCTCAGGGATTCATTTTGGGATGGTAACTAAAGTTTAAAGCAGAAATAGGGGCACTTTTAAAATTTTCATTTTTGACCAAAATCGATGGGTCCGGGGCTTAGGGAATTTCTCATATGCCCCAAAACCGTTGAAGCTCCTGTTCAAAAATCATGCTCCGAAATCAACTTTTTTCATCTCAGGGATTCATTTTGGGATGGTAACTAAAGTTTAAAGCAGAATAGGGGCACTTTCAAAATTTTCATTTTTGACCAAAATCGATGGGTTTAGGGAATTTCTCATATGCCCAAAACCGTTGAAGCTCCTGTTCAAAAATCATGCTCCGAAATCAACTTTTTTCATCTCAGGGATTCATTTTGGGATGGTAACTAAAGTTTAAAGCAGAAATAGGGGCACTTTTAAAATTTTCATTTTTTACCAAAATCGATGGGTCCGGGGCTTAGGGAATTTCTCATATGCCCCAAAACCGTTGAAGCTCCTGTTCAAAAATCATGCTCCGAAATCAACTTTTTTCATCTCAGGGATTCATTTTGGGATGGTAACTAAAGTTTAAAGCAGAAATAGGGGCACTTTTAAAATTTTCATTTTTGACCAAAATCGATGGGTCCGGGGCTTAGGGAATTTCTCATATGCCACAAAACCGTTGAAGCTCCTGTTCAAAAATCATGCTCCAAAATCAACTTTTTTCATCTCAGGGATTCATTTTGGGATGGTAGCTAAAGTTTAAAGCAGAAATAGGGGCACTTTTAAAATTTTCATTTTTGACCAAAATCGATGGGTCCGGGGCTTAGGGAATTTCTCATATGCCACAAAACCGTTGAAGCTCCTGTTCAAAAATCATGCTCCGAAATCAACTTTTTTCATCTCAGGGATTCATTTTGGGATGGTAACTAAAGTTTAAAGCAGAAATAGGGGCACTTTTAAAATTTTCATTTTTGACCAAAATCGATGGGTCCGGGGCTTAGGGAATTTCTCATATGCCACAAAACCGTTGAAGCTCCTGTTCAAAAATCATGCTCCGAAATCAACTTTTTTCATCTCAGGGATTCATTTTGGGATGGTAACTAAAGTTTAAAGCAGAAATAGGGGCACTTTTAAAATTTTCATTTTTGACCAAAATCGATGGGTCCGGGGCTTAGGGAATTTCTCATATGCCACAAAACCATTGAAGCTCCTGTTCAAAAATCATGCTCCAAATCAACTTTTTTCATCTCAGGGATTCATTTTGGATGGTAACAAAAGTTTAAAGCAGAAATAGGGGTACTTTTAAAATTTTCATTGTTGACCAAAATCGATGGGTCCAGGGCTTAGGGAATTTCTCATATGCCCCAAAGCCGTTGAAGCTCCTGTA